>NC_090953.1:2071250-2385000 GCF_040807025.1 Struthio camelus
TGAGCAGCCTCCCTCGAGAGAGAGCCGCCTGCCCTCACGTCAAAGGTCTTCGTAAACCAGCTTCGCCGGAACGACCAACGTTACTGTGATTTTTCAACTACGTTCAGAAGCTCAGTGCTCCTGGGCAACAGAGAAGGCGACCGGGTGTTTTGACACAGAGCCGCTCCAACCCCGTGGCCTTACGGATGCTGCTGAACTTCTGGCACGACCACATCTGGCTGCGCTCAAGCACCAAATTCCCCTTTCAGCTTCTGCAAGTTCCCTCCCAGGAAAGGCTGGAAGAGTTCATAGAATCATAGAATCGTTTAGGTTGGAAGGGACCTCTGGAGATCATCTAGTCCAACCTCCCTGCTCAAGCAGGGTCCTCTAGAGCATATTGCCCAGGATCACATCCAGACGGCTTTTGAATATCTCCAGCGAAGGAGACTCCACCACCTCTCTGGGCAACCTGTTCCAATGCTCTGTCACCCTCACAGTGAAGAAGTTTTTTCTCAGGTTCAGATGGACCTTCCTGTGGTTCAGTTTCTGCCCATTGCCTCTTGTCCTGTTGCTGGGCACCACGGAGAAGAGGCTGGCCTCATCCTCTTGACACTCCCCCTTCAGATACTTGTACACGTTGATGAGATCCCCTTGTGATGACTTGTACACGTTGATGAGATCCCCAGTTGTGTGCTGGGATGTCACTTTGGGTCGAAAAGCAACTATGTCCCATTCTTAAAAATAGTGTTTTGCTAAGAAAGAGTCAAGATGCCAAAGGCGCACACCCGAATGCATAGCTGGAGCTCCTGAATCGAGTAGGACTGAGTTCTGCAAGGGCAAAACAGCCCGATTTAAAGGTGTTGGACAACGGAGGGACTGCCCTAATCCTCAGTAAATTGTCCTGATGGGAAATTCCTAATTAATTTAAAAAAATATAACGTCTTCCTGTCTGAATTTGCTTATTTTTAGATTTCAGAGAGCAGCCCTTGTTATATCTTCATCTGTAAATTAAGGGGTTCTTAATCATCATAAGTCTTTTCAAGTAGGCACTCGCAAGATGTTGGAAAACACAGAAGATTAACAATAATCCTAAAGATAGGAAGCCTAAGAGGAGGCCAAGACATAGACTCTCCATCAGCCTCAAACATGAAACAAAACCCCTAGGAAGCAGAAAGCGGGTCAGGTTGATCTGGACGAGCACAGAACGATAGTGTCAATACAGAGGAGAAACACAAAAAGGAAAAGCTACGCGGCACCGAGAAATCGGCCTGTGAACATAGTTGAAGGTTGCCACCGAAGGTGCCAGCGGCGGCCGAGAGGCGATCGCTGCTGGCATCGGCGCGGGGAGGGCAGGACCTCAGCCTGGAGTCGCAGCAGGGCAGCTTGCAAAGCCTTGCAGGTTAATTAAAGGTTTGCAAGCAGTCGAGGCTGGATAAAGCTCAGCCAGGGCCCGTGGGAGAGCTGGCTTTGCTGCCACGGGGCACCCAGGCATCACAGGAGCATCGAAACCCGCCCGACAGCCCCGTCTGCGAGGACGCTGCAGCGCGCAGTCCAGACTGGGGCGGCCGGCAAAGGCACCGGGAATTCAGGACTAGAACGGGATTTATTTAGTGCCCCAAAACGGGCCTTTCTGCTTGGAACAGCACCCAGATGGTACGAGAGGGAACGTCAGGGAAAGCGTGAGCTGCTGCTGAGAGAAGGGAGGTCAGAAGAAAAAGCGTGAACGAGGCCCTGGAATAAAAGCAGCGAGCGACATCCTGGCAGAGGGTTTGCCCTGGAAACAGCAGAAATGCCACTTGCTCTGGAGGTCTGGCTGGGACCAGGTGCCTCCAGCAGCCCCAAGGCAGGTATTTCCTCAGAGAAGGCCACGCAGGGGGTTCGAGCCCCGTGGGAAGGGCAGCCCCAGGGGCACCACCGCTGTGCTGGGAGGTGCCCCTGCACTGGCCACCATGGCCTCACCGAGCATCACGGTACCTGCATGGACACTCACGGATATGCTAATCCTCTCAATTATCATCACTGCCAGCAGCTGCAATTGGGCTCATTGCACAGCAAATCAAGGGGCTTTGGAGAAACCTTCACTCTTCACTTATGAGAGACAATTTAACCAAATAAATCCCAACGCACCGCATTCAAATAAGGCCATAAGTGCAAACAGGACGATGATGTTCCTGTTCTGAATTAGGGTACGTAGCAGACATCTGGGAACAGACAGAGCTTACAGCAGTCATAAAGCACCTGAGACTTGCTTAACTAGTGGTTTCTCCTTCCAAAAATCCAGCTTCATGGTATAACATCACCAAGCAGGGACACAACCAACCACCCAGAGCTGCTCAGGGAAAGGCAGCAGCATTACTCCATCCTGCTCTCATGCTCCTGGGGCACCACCCTGGTGCCTGCCCAAACCAACAGAAATCCCCCTCCTTTTCCTTGGCAGCCCCAGGCCCCTTTTTCTAAGCATTGTTTTAAACAAAAGCCATTTTCCCCAAGAGCTTGGTTCTGCTAACACTGCCAGGGTGGCACCCAAAAACCCATGGGCAGCAATGAGAAACAACATGAGCAACCACAAAACCAAGCAGCTCCAGCCCTGCTACCAAATTATAACAGCAGAAAACAAATGAAACCAAACTGCAGCACCTCCTTCCAGCCCAGCACCTTCACCATTAAGCCAGCACTGATGCAAACAGGGACTAAGGCAAAGGAGATATGTTTTACCTGCAAAGCCACCTCTAAACTTGGGGCTGGTGCTGGCATCCTCAGCCACATTGCATGCAACCACCCCACTGAAGAACCTCCTCCAGCACCTCCCTGGTGCAGCCCCAGCTTTCACTACCACCTGGTGCAAAGCACCAAGCCCAGCACAGCTGCCTCCAGCCTCCTCATTTGCAGGAGCCCCAGGGCACTAATTGCAGAAAACATCCCTCAGCTGCCAGAAAGGGGAGGCCTGACCCCCCCCCAGGGCTGGAGCAAACCCTTCCCCGCATGGGGCCGTGGATGCAGCAGCCCTTGGCCCCGCAGCCGGCACACGGCATCCACCGGACCCTCCCAAAGCAGGTCAGCAGCTCTCGGTGGTGGCATCACCCATGGCTTTTTGTTGGTTCCCATCTTTAAAATAAATAAATAAATAAATAAATAAATTTAAAAAAGGCCACTCACAAGGGCTGGTACCTTGAAAACATTTTATTTCATCACTATTTTGTGGTAGCATAAATAAGAGCCGGTGACAGCACATCGAACGTAAGGACGGGAGAGCGGTAGGCGCTAGGCACAAGGTAAATCGACGGGGAGGAGAAACCGTTGCACCGATAGTGCTAGGCAGCTTAACAGCTTGATTTACGTGAAAATATACACACACGCACATATATATATATATATATAAATATATATATAGGCAAACTAGCAGTATTTGGTGTCTTTCCCTGTGCGATAGGCCCAATTCACAGGAACGTGATCGTACGCACGCGCTGCGCTCGGCTGCTTGCCGCGCGGCTTAGCGCCCCGCGGGGAGGCTCTCGCCGCGCCGGCCCCACTGCCGCCTTCCCGGAGGAAAGGAGGAGGCAAAGTCCCTCTCGGCAGGAGCAAAAAAAAATCCCTCTCCGTTTAGGAAACCTAGGGTCTTCCTATTTATTTATTAAAAGAAAGACGATACGCCTGCGCGCGCCCCTCCGCCAGCATCTCCCCGCCACGGGTGTCAGCCCCAAAGCAGAGCCCGAGATGCTGTCGCGGTGGCCGGCCGGGGAGGGCGAGCGCCGGCCCGGTGCGTCGCCCGCGCCGCGGCCCGGAGGATTAACTCGTGACCCGAATTAATCTGCGGTGCTGTCTGCTTTCTCGGCCGGAGCGCTTGCAAAATGTAATAAGCCCTTTCTGGGAACGTGCTAGTCGAGCGAATCCACTTCCAGTTTGGTACCCAGGGGCGTCTGCGGTCACGTTTTGCATAGGAAAAACGTTAATAGCGACAAACCATCTCTACTCGCTCAAGGACGCAGCGGGTTTTTCCCTTGTCGGGGTTGAACCGAAGCTGCGCCCGAGGGGTTAGTGCCGTGCAGCGGACGCGTTGCTCTTCTACTCGCTCCAAGAAAAACGCCAGGGTGCAAATCCCACCCCAGCTTCCTTTCATGCAGTAGCTCTCGGGTATAGCGGAGCGGCCTTTTTTAGTGCTAGGCAAGACTACGAGGACGTTATTTCCAGTTAGCGTGCGGGCTCTTGGCAGGTCACTTGACTTCTGGCTCATATTCTGCATAAGTGGGTACAATAAAATTAAAGAGCGAGTATAAACAAAGAAAGTTTATTTATAAAACGTCCCGGGAAGTTAATTATTCTTCGGGCTGTTACGTAAGTTTTTTAACTCCAACTGTAGCTGCCGGATGCGTATGTCTTTCTGCGAGAGCTCGTCCTTCAACCGCCGGATCTCGTCCTGCTGCCGGAAGAACATGCGGAGCAGCTTGGGAGAAAGGAGACAGAGCTGCGGGGACGGCGCTGGCGCTTGCCGGGCCCCAGCTGGCCGCCAGGGCCGGCCGCTCGCGCCCGGCCGATTTCCACCCTCCAGGCCGGGGACGTCGCCCGCGCCCCAGCCGCCAGCTCGGCTCCAGCCGCCGTCCTCCCTCCCGGACCGAGCGCCGACCGTCTCCACGGGGAAGCGTTTCAATAGGAAGGTTTAGGAGCTCAGCGCCGCTCTTTTTTTTGGGGTGGGGGGAACGCTCACCTCGTTCTCCGTCCGCGGCGGCACGTTCTCCAGCAGGTCGATGCCGTTCACCACCACGCTCTTCTTCTCGCGCGCCGGCGCCTTGAAGACAATTCTGGAGGTCTTCTTGTAGCCCTCCTTCAGCGACATCAGGATGGGATCTGGGGGGGCGGAGGGAGCGGGCAGGGGCTCAGCGCGCGGCCCCGTCCCACCGTCCGTCCGTCCGTCCCGGGGGGCGCGCGCAGCCCGCCGGCCCCGCGCCGCCGCCCCACCGTACCTCTGTTCATCCCGCTCAGCCACTCGTCCGGCGTCAGCGCCGGCTCCGTGCCCGGCGTCATGGGGTAAATGTCCTCCTGGTACGTTTCTGACTAAAGGCACGGGGGAAGAAGAGCAAGCGTCTCCGCCAACGTGCTGGCCGGAAGCGGCCGCGCGCTCGCCGCTTTGGCAGCGCGGCCGCAGCACCCGGCAAAAGCAGCGGGCACCCGGCAAAAACGACGAGCCGCGCTTTCACCGTTAGCGCAAACGGGAAGGGAAGAGTCCTGGCCGTGCCTGCTAAACGCACGCTCGGGCAGCGGGTCACCCGGCAGCCGCACCGAGCTGCGCACGGCGCTCAGGGGTCCGCGTCCGTCCCAGCCGGGCCGCGCTCGAGCCGCAGGCAGCAAAAATTCACGGTATGCCCCCGGCCCGCAAACCGCACCGGCAAGTCTCCCAAAAGCCATCGGCTTCGCCCCGGCTGCCGCAGCAGGCGTCCGGGGGGGGGGGCTCCGCGTCCTGCAGCCCCCGCCGCCCCGCAGCTCCTGCTCCGGCTGCAAACGCCCCGCGCTGCTCCGGCCCCGGGGGCACAATTTTTAGCAGCCGCGATGCCGCGCGAGACGAGCCCTCTGCTGCGCCGCTCGAGCGAATTTTGCACAAAGCAACAGCAGCAGCAGCAATGCAGAAATCCAACGTTTCCAGAAGCCCAGGGTAAAAAAATCATGAGCATCAGGATAATGAATCTCCCGCCCCGGACCCGCAGCCCGGCCGGCTGGGGACCCCGCGGGTGTCCCTGGCCCCGTCCCCGCGCGCGCAGCACTCACCCGCCGCGGCACGATCATGGAGATGGGCTCGATGAGGCCCTTGAGGGTGACGAGCTTGTAGAAGCGGAAGACCTCGCAGGCCGACACGTCCAGCCCGTGCTTCGGCATCACCCCTGCGGCGGAGGGGCGGTGTGAGCGGGGCCGCGGGCGCCCTCGCTGCACCCCCGGCGCGGGGGGCCCATCCCTCGCCCCGCCGCCGCCAGCGCCCTCGTCCCCGCGGCGAGACCCGGATGCCACCCGATTCGTGGCGCCGTTGGCACCTGGGCACGGGACGGGGCCCCAGAGGGGGGGACGGGGGCCAGGACGGGGCGCTTGCAGAATGGAGCAAAAGGCAGGAAAAACTGTAGCACCCGGGGTCGCTCGGGACAGGTCTGGGGGCCAAAACTGCAGCACCCGGGGTCGCTGGGGACAGGCCTAGGGGCCAAAACTGCAGCACCCGGGGTCGCTCGGGACAGGTCTGGGGGCCAAAACTGCAGCACCCGGGGTCGCTCGGGACAGGTCTGGGGGCCAAAACTGCAGCACCCGGGGTCGCTCGGGACAGGCCTAGGGGCCAAAACTGCAGCACCCGGGGTCGCTCGGGACAGGTCTGGGGGCCAAAACTGCAGCACCCGGGGTCGCTGGGGACAGGCCTAGGGGCCAAAACTGCAGCACCCGGGGTCGCTCGGGACAGGTCTGGGCGCCAAAACTGCAGCACCCGGGGTCGCTCGGGACAGGTCTGGGGGCCAAAACTGCAGCACCCGGGGTCGCTCGGGACAGGTCTGGGGGCCAAAACTGCAGCACCCGGGGTCGCTCGGGACAGGTCTGGGGGCCAAAACTGCAGCACCCGGGGTCGCTCGGGACAGGTCTGGGCGCCAAAACTGCAGCACCCGGGGTCGCTCGGGACAGGTCTGGGCGCCAAAACTGCAGCACCCGGGGTCGCTCGGGACAGGTCTGGGGGCCAAAACTGCAGCACCCGGGGTCACTCGGGACAGGTCTGGGGGCCAAAACTGCAGCACCCGGGGTCGCTCGGGACAGGTCTGGGGGCCAAAACTGCAGCACCCGGGGTCGCTCGGGACAGGTCTGGGCGCCAAAACTGCAGCACCCGGGGTCGCTCGGGACAGGCCTAGGGGCCAAAACTGCAGCACCCGGGGTCGCTCGGGACAGGTCTGGGGGCCAAAACTGCAGCACCCGGGGTCGCTCGGGACAGGCCTAGGGGCCAAAACTGCAGCACCCGGGGTCGCTCGGGACAGGTCTGGGGGCCAAAACTGCAGCACCCGGGGTCGCTGGGGACAGGCCTAGGGGCCAAAACTGCAGCACCCGGGGTCGCTCGGGACAGGCCTGGGGGCCAAAACTGCAGCACCCGGGGTCGCTCGGGACAGGTCTGGGCGCCAAAACTGCAGCACCCGGGGTCGCTCGGGACAGGTCTGGGCGCCAAAACTGCAGCACCCGGGGTCGCTCGGGACAGGTCTGGGGGCCAAAACTGCAGCACCCGGGGTCGCTCGGGACAGGTCTGGGCGCCAAAACTGCAGCACCCGGGGTCGCTCGGGACAGGTCTGGGGGCCAAAACTGCAGCACCCGGGGTCGCTCGGGACAGGTCTGGGCGCCAAAACTGCAGCACCCGGGGTCGCTCGGGACAGGTCTGGGCGCCAAAACTGCAGCACCCGGGGTCGCTCGGGACAGGTCTGGGGGCCAAAACTGCAGCACCCGGGGTCGCTCGGGACAGGTCTGGGCGCCAAAACTGCAGCACCCGGGGTCGCTCGGGACAGGTCTGGGCGCCAAAACTGCAGCACCCGGGGTCGCTCGGGACAGGCCTGGGGGCCAAAACTGCAGCACCCGGGGTCGCTCGGGACAGGTCTGGGGGCCAAAACTGCAGCACCCGGGGTCGCTCGGGACAGGTCTGGGGGCCAAAACTGCAGCACCCGGGGTCG
Organism: Struthio camelus; assembly: GCF_040807025.1. Classification (NCBI taxonomy): domain Eukaryota; kingdom Metazoa; phylum Chordata; class Aves; order Struthioniformes; family Struthionidae; genus Struthio; species Struthio camelus. The sequence goes on from NC_090953.1 coordinate 2,078,894, forward strand.
CTCGGGACAGGTCTGGGCGCCAAAACTGCAGCACCCGGGGTCGCTCGGGACAGGTCTGGGCGCCAAAACTGCAGCACCCGGGGTCGCTCGGGACAGGTCTGGGGGCCAAAACTGCAGCACCCGGGGTCGCTCGGGACAGGTCTGGGCGCCAAAACTGCAGCACCCGGGGTCGCTCGGGACAGGCCTGGGGGCCAAAACTGCAGCACCCGGGGTCGCTCGGGACAGGTCTGGGGGCCAAAACTGCAGCACCCGGGGTCGCTCGGGACAGGTCTGGGCGCCAAAACTGCAGCACCCGGGGTCGCTCGGGACAGGCCTGGGGGCCAAAACTGCAGCACCCGGGGTCGCTCGGGACAGGTCTGGGCGCCAAAACTGCAGCACCCGGGGTCGCTCGGGACAGGTCTGGGGGCCAAAACTGCAGCACCCGGGGTCGCTCGGGACAGGTCTGGGGGCCAAAACTGCAGCACCCGGGGTCGCTCGGGACAGGTCTGGGCGCCAAAACTGCAGCACCCGGGGTCGCTGGGGGCAGGTCTGGGCGCCAAAACTGCAGCACCCGGGGTCGCTCGGGACAGGTCTGGGGGCCAAAACTGCAGCACCCGGGGTCGCTCGGGACAGGTCTGGGCGCCAAAACTGCAGCACCCGGGGTCGCTCGGGACAGGTCTGGGCGCCAAAACTGCAGCACCCGGGGTCGCTCGGGACAGGTCTGGGGGCCAAAACTGCAGCACCCGGGGTCGCTCGGGACAGGCCTGGGGGCCAAAACTGCAGCACCCGGGGTCGCTCGGGACAGGTCTGGGCGCCAAAACTGCAGCACCCGGGGTCGCTCGGGACAGGTCTGGGCGCCAAAACTGCAGCACCCGGGGTCGCTCGGGACAGGTCTGGGCGCCAAAACTGCAGCACCCGGGGTCGCTCGGGACAGGTCTGGGGGCCAAAACTGCAGCACCCGGGGTCGCTCAGGACTGAGGGCCAAAACTGCAGCAACCGGGGTCGCTCGGGACAGGTCTGGGGGCCAAAACTGCAGCACCCGGGGTCGCTCGGGACAGGTCTGGGCGCCAAAACTGCAGCACCCGGGGTCGCTCGGGACTGAGGGCCAAAACTGCAGCACCCGGGGTCGCTCGGGACAGGTCTGGGGGCCAAAACTGCAGCACCCGGGGTCGCTCAGGACAGGTCTGGGGGCCAAAACTGCAGCACCCGGGGTCGCTCGGGACAGGTCTGGGCGCCAAAACTGCAGCACCCGGGGTCGCTCGGGACAGGTCTGGGGGCCAAAACTGCAGCACCCGGGGTCGCTCGGGACTGAGGGCCAAAACTGCAGGAACGGGGCGCCCCGCCGGGCTCCTTACCCAGGCCTTTCTGCGGGGCCGGCGAGCGAAACTCCATCAGGTAGCTCAGGTAGGGCTTTTCGGAGCCGATCTCGTAGTAGCGGATGTTGCCGTCTCCCTGCGGCGGGCAGGGAGCGGGGTGAGGGCCGCGGCCGGGCCAGCATCGGCCCCCGGCCGCCCTCCCGCCTCTCGGGGCGATGCCCTGCCCGCGCGCTGGCGCGGACCGCAGGGAGGCACGGGGGGGCCGCGGCACCTGGCGTTGAAGCCACCCGAGTCGGCGCCGCCGCGGGCCGGACCTGCCCCGGCCCCGCGCTAGCTAACGCAACCCTGCCCTAAAACGAGGACGACCAACTTCTGCCGCTCCCCCCGCCGCGCTCGCCCCGGGCCGACGCTTCGCGCTGCTGCGGCAGAAGAGGCGGCGGCGGCGAGAGCAGCCCGACGCGAAGCGCGCCGCTCGGCGGCCCCGGCCCCAGCGCCGACCCACCTTGCCGGCCAAGTACAGCATGTGCGTGTCCGCGTCGTAGAAGGGGAAGAGGAGGCCCGAGAGCCCGTCGATCTCCTCCTCTATGAGGGGCATGGACAGATCTTCCTGCGCAACGGCAAAAGCGGTTGGCGGGAGGGCAAGGCGGGGAGCGTGCCGCGGCGCCGGGACGGGCATCGCGCCGCCGCCAAAGGCAGGAGAAACCCCGGGAACGGCTGCTTTAGGGGCTGGGGGTCTGGGTTTTGTTTTGCCGGGCGGCATCCCAGGGGAAGGGGGCAAGGTAGGCACCGCCGAGCGGCCCCGGCCCCCCCGCACGCCGCCGCTTCCCCCGCCACCTCCTACCGCATGCCGCTTTTCCCGAAACGCCCCAAGGGGGGCAGGCAGCGGGCTCAGCGCTCCCGCTCGGCGCCGAACCCGCCGCCGCGGCTCAGCCGAGCTCCCCGCGTGTGTCCCCCCCCGTCCCCCGTCCCCCGGCGCCGACCTGGTCCCAGAGGGCGATCTGCCGCGTGTTCCAGCGCGAGACGCCCGTCGTCAGCAGCCGCTTGGTGCTCCCCAGGAAGACCACGCGGTTCACGCGGTGGTTCTTGCAGCTGGCCTCCTGCAAGACAGCCCGCGCTCGCCGTCACCCGCCTCCCGCCCCGGCCGAGCCGGCTGCCGGCCCCTCCAACGCTGCTCCCTGCTCCGGACGGCGCAACGCCGCCTCTCGGCCGGGCAACGACCGGCGCCGAGGAGCCGCCTTGCCGTGGCCGGAGCGTGGAGCGGGCAGCTCCTTTTGCAAAAATACAGCACAGATCGTCCCGAAGTTCTCCGAAATCACCGTCTCCCTCTGAACTCCGGCTCTTCCGGGAGCTTTCGGCGTTTCCCCCCCGCTAATTCCTGTTGTTTCCCACGTAGCTTTACTTAATAAAAGACTCAAAGCTTCCACCCAGGCTAAGGCTCGCTCCTCCCCATCACCTCGGCTCTGCAGATCCCGGCGCAGGCACAAACGCCGCTCCCTGACCATCAACAGCCCCCGGCCAACGTTTCGACGTGTTTCGCGAGGGTCCCCCCTTCCCCGGGGATCTGACTTCTAAAGGCAGCTGGCCGGTGGCGTGGGGGCCGGGCTCGCGGGGAGGGACGCGGCTGCTGCCGACTGCCCCCGCGGAGCCCCAAACCCTGCCTGGCCGGCCCTTCACCTGCAGGACGCGGCCGGAGCGCGGCTCGACCACGCGGAGCCGCTTGTCCTTGCAGGTGGTGGCCAGCAGGCTGCCGTCGGCGTTGAAGGACATGCAGAGGATGACGTCCGCGTGGCAGTCGATCATCTTCACCGGCTCCCCGATGTCCAGGTTCCAGATGAGCACCTGCCGGTGGGTGGGTGGGGGGGTGAGGACGTCCCCGGGGGGGCCCTTGTGCAAAACTACCGAAATTCGACCAGGACGAAGCAAAGCCCCCCCGAGCCGCCGGCGGGCCCAGAGCGGGGACGGACCGTGGTGGCCCTGCCACCCTGCTCCGCTAATCCGGCTGCTCCATCGCTAGCGGTCGGTACCACCCGGCCCTTCCCGCCGGGAACGGGGATGAGCTCCGTAACCCGTCGCCCCCCAAATTCCCAACCGGAGGGGGAAAGCTGGGCTCAAAGAGCCGTTAGCCGAGCATCAAACCCCGGGAGCAGGGAAACCCGGTGCAATAACGGCCAACGCGGTGGCGGAGCGCCGGGAAACCCCCCGGAAAAGCCCCGGCGTGAGGTTGACCCCGGCGGCGGTGGCTCACCTTATAGTCGTAGCCGGCGCTGAAGAGGATGTTGTTGGTGGTGGGGTGCCACTCGACGAGGCCCACGCGCCGGCTGTGCCCGTACAGCTCCAGCACCGCCTCCGTCATGTTCCGCTTCAGGCCTCCCTCGGGGATCTCCCATATCCGGACCTGGGCGGGGGGACGCGCGGCTGGGACGCCGGCCGGGCTCCGGCGAGGGCGAGCCGGTCCCTCCGGCTGGCAACAACGCGCGGGAACCGAAGGGGCCGGTCCCTGCCCGCGGCCCAAGCCGAGTCAGGCAGGACGACTCTCCAAACCGGTTTTGGCAAGGAGCACGCAACCCGGCCCGAAGGGCGTCCAAGTCCCCCCTCACCCCCCACCGCCATTGCGAAACCGGCAGGTTATGACACGGGTGTTACCAAACCTCCGGCCGTGCCTGGCTGGGGCGAGCTCGGCACGCCAGGGACCCGCCTGCGCCGAAGCGCCCGCCGGCCCGGCCGGCTCTCGCCACCGCAGCAGGAGCTGTCACAGAATCACAGAAGGGTTGAGGTTGGAAGGGACCTCTGGAGATCATCTAGTCCAACCCCCCTGCTCAAGCAGGGTCACCTAGAGCACATGACCCAGGATCGCGTCCAGACGGGTTTTGAATATCTCCAGAGAAGGAGACTCCACCACCTCTCTGGGCAACCTGTCCCAGTGCTCTGTCACCCTCGCAGGAAAGGTTTTCCTCAGGTTCAGATGGACCTTCCTGTGGTTCAGTTTCTGCCCGTTGCCTCTCGTCCTGTCACTGGGCACCATGGAGAAGAGTCTGGCCCCGTCCTCTTGACACCCTCCCTTCAGATACTTGTACACATTGATGAGATCTACTCTCAATCTTCTCTTCTCCAGGCTGAACAGACCCAGCTCTCGCAGCCTTTCCTCATAGGAGAGGTGATTCAGTCCCCTAATAGTCTTGGTAGCCCTCCGCTGTACTGTCTCCAGGAGCTCCATGTCTCTCTTGTATTGGGGAGGCCAGAATTGACCACAGCACTCCAGGTGAGGCCTCCCCAGGGCTGAGGAGAGGGGCAGGATCCCCTCCCTCGACCTGCTGGCAACACTGCCTAATGCACCCCAGGATGCCATTGGCCTTCTTGGCCACCAGGGCACATTGCTGCCTCATGGTCAGCTTGTTGTCCACCAGGCCTCCCAGGTCCTTCTCTGCAGAGCTGCTCTCCAGCAGGTCAGCCCCCAGCCTGTCCTGCTGCATGGGGTTATTCCTCCCGAGGTGCAGGACCTTGCACTTGCCTTTGTGGAGCTTCAGGAGGTTCCTCTCCGCCCAGCTCTCCAGCCTGCCCAGGTCCCTCTGCATGGCAGCACAGCCCTCTGGTGTGTCAGCCACTCCCCCCAGGTCGTTATCATCAGCAAACTTGCAGAGAGTGCAAGTCACCTGCCACCGGGACGCAACTCGGCCGCGGGTCTTGGGCGAGGCACGGGGCAGCGCTCGGGGCGGCCGCCTGGCGAAACGCCCGCGGGTCCCTTCGGGCTGGTGGCACCTCTTGCCTTCGGCTAGAAAGGCGGCCCTAAAAGTGACCGCGGTCACTGTGCCCTGAAAACGGGCGTATGGGAACCAAACGCGGTACTGACAGCGCTTGTCAGGCAGTTAGGCTGGCACAGCGGGCGCTAAGCCGAAGCGAAGCAGGGCGTTTCAGAGACTTCAGCTCTGTCCCCTCCGGGGATGGAGACGAGGCTTTTGGGAAAGTTCTCTTGGAGAACCCAGCTGAAACGGCAGCACCCGCGGTTGGGCCTGGGCGCTCCCGGGGTCTCTGCCCTCCTCCCGATGCCCCCAGGCAGAGCAGGCTTCCTCTGCCATCCCAAACCTCCAAGCCCTTCCTGATGAAGTTTGCATGGAAATACGCTCTGTTTCGGCAGAGAAACACGTCCTGCAGAAACGCACCGTCCTGCCAAATCCCGCGTAGCGCCGCCTGCCCGGGCGTCAAGATGTCGGGCGCGAGACGAGGCCGCCGACGGGTACGGCTGGCTACGGGCTCGGCAGCGAGGCAGCAATTACAACCCGGGCTCCAAACCGCGCTCGCCCGAGACCGCTCCCCAGCGAGACCGCCGCTAACCGCGGCCGTTAACATGAGATACCGCCGAGCTGCAAAATCCTCCCCACCACCTAGAAGATCAACCCGTAACGATGCCCTGGGGACACGACTGCAAGCAGTGCCCTCTCCGTGCAGGGCACGCTCAAGGAAGGACCTAAACGTCCCAACTGCTCCAGGCTGCAGATCTGGTTCTCGGCTCCTCATCGGCGGTTCCTCGCAGCAGCCCAGGGTTACACGCAGGTGACAAATTCTTGGCTACATCACGCAGAAACACCCCGTTTTCTGCAGCCTGGACTCAAGGAGGACCTGGACTTCTTCCCTCTGCTTTAAAGGTTACAGCCTCGAGCTCGAACGCTGCGATTCTACGCCAGCGATGTGCCCGCCGCGCTGCGGCCGTGCAGCCGAGCGGGAGCGCGCCGTCCCCGCAGCTGCTTCCTGCGGCTCCGAGAGCAACCAGTGAGGACTCGCTCTAAGGCACATGGTGCTCAAAGTCCGGACGGCAACGAGCAAAACCCAGCGCATGGCGCTGGGAGACGATACGGTGAATCCGAGCCAACCGCACGCGCTCATTGCAGAGGCAACCCACCTCCGTTAGGAGGAGCACGGCCGGCGACCTGGGCAAAGCCGTTCCCCCTTCTACCTGGAATAGCATCTCCAGCTTTGGGACCCCAGTCCAAGGGAGACGGGGAGAAACTGGAAGAGATCAAGCCAAGGGCTACCACGACGGAGTCAACCTCCAAGAAGGGGCCGAGAGAGCTGGGCTGGTTTAGCCTGACGAAGAGGAGGCTAAAAAAAGAGGGATCTAATCGCGGCATGCAGCATGTGAAGGAGGTTGCAAGGGAGACGGAGCCAAACTCCTCCCAGCACTGCCTGACGCTAGCGTGATGGGCAACGGCCACGGGCTGCGGCCTGGAGGCTCAGGCTGGACCTTAGGAAACCCTTCGTCACTAGAGAGCAGCGCAGCCCTGCACAGGTCCCCAGCGAGGTGGGGGACCTCCGTCCCTGGAGGTTTCAAGACTCAGCTAGACAAGACCATGCTCATCTCGGGCTGGTGATGCTCCGGCTGTAGGGGGAGGCTGGAGCAGAGACCTCCAGGAGTCTCTTCCCACCAGCACTTCCACGACTCTGGAGATGAAAGGGAGAAGAGACCTGGGTGCACCAGGCAGCCTGCGGGGCAGTTAACTTCCCAGGCTCATCAGTGGTGGCTTGGGAAGCCGTCCCCGTTCCCTCCCTCTCTCCCAGCACCTCCAACAGCCTCACGGAGCGGGTTGCAATTTAAAGCGGAGGACAGCTCACCATGATTCATGGCCACAGTCTGAATTTTTTCCCTTCAGAAGCTTCCTTGACAAGCTTTCAGCTAATAAAACATGCCACTATGCTGAAGAGGATGAGACATTAGGTGATACCATGCAGTGAAACGGCGAGAGCGAGTGAGGCAGATCCGTAACTGCTTAAAAACCGGGTCGCCACAAGCCCTTGCTTTTGCTGAGCAGAGCGGGCTACGGTTTCTATCTCCTCCCTTGCGTAAAGGCTTTTTCTTTTTTTTCCTTGCTTTCTTTACGATACAGCCTTTGCTCGTGTCCCACGGACGAAGAGGAGGAGGAGGCAAACATCAGCTGAATACGGCTGCCCTGGTCCATTACTGCCCAGGCTGCAGGGCAGCCCCGCAGCCTCCGGACGGGTCCATACGGCGACCCGCGAGCCCGGAGGAGCAAGGCGCGAGGGAAGGGAGAAACCCGCGGACGGGAGACGCCGGAGCGACCCGCTCCCGGCACGGCCGGCGGGCGGCCGGCTCGAGCCGAGACGGTCGGCTCGGACCGTTTCCACTCACGGAGGTGTCTTCGGAGCACGAAGCGATGATGTTTTCGATGAAGGGATTCCACTTGATGTCGAGCACGTTGCCCTGGTGACCGCACACTTTGGGGTAGTTCGGCTCAATCCGACCGGTCTGCAATTAACAACGAGAAAAGAGAAATCAGTAGGATGGGCGGCCCAGCTGGCCTTCCCGAGGCCGAAGGGCTGCTGCGGGCGCCGCGGAGGGAGGGCTCAGCACCCGGCCCGCGCCGCCAACCCAGGGCGGTTTTCACCGTCCTGAGCGGTCCCAGATGTTCGCTGCAGCTAAATCACAGACGGAAAGAGGCTTCTGCAAACTTCCCCCCATGTGGCTGCTGCCCTCGAGCTCCCGACTGCTGCTCCTCGGGGAGGACGACGTTTCAGTAAGAAACCTCTGTATGAGGGTGCAATATATACATATACATATATGCATATATATGTACATATGCAATATATACATATATGTGTGTGTGTGCATATATATGCTCCATAGAATGAACCTTTAAGGTCTTGGGGAACAAGAAAACTATAGATCAATAATGATAATGATAACATAGCAGCTCCACCATATATTTAATGCGACCTTTTTCTCTCCAGAGAACGAAGCTTTTTGCAAGGTTCGGGGGCCGGTCGGTTCCTGCAGCGCTGGTAGAGCAACGCCGCGCAGAGCTGCCCGGCGGACCACGGCACGCGGCGCAGCCGGCCGTTGTGCTTCCCCCTCCGGGGTGGGGGGAGAAACCTGCTCTCAGGGTGCAAACGGGCCGCCGCGGGCCGGGCACCTCGCGGCAGCTCGTTCCCCCCCGCTCCCTCCTTCTGCAGCCCCGAAGCGGCGCCGCGGCCGCCGGGAGCGGGCGGCGAGCTCTCCCCGGCGCACGCAAACTAGGTCAGCGCACGACACGGCCGCTAAATATTTCATAGCACTTCCAGCACTGACCTTTTAAAGTATTTAGCTCCTGGCTTCATTGAATGCAAACAGAGACACGCGGATAGGCAAACGCGCTACTTCTGCCACCCGCAGCCGACGTGAGCCGGCCCCGAGCCCCTGCGGCCCGGCCAGTTCTGCCAGCCCGGTTTCGATCAACCAAAATCGCCGCTTTTGGAGGCCCAGAGGTCACTCGCGTCACGCTGGCACAGAAAACCGTCGCCGGAGGCACTGGCGAAACGTGCGCAGAGACGGACCGCAGCCGAACGACCGCGCTTGGCAAGTGACCTGGCTGCAAAACCCGGCGGTGCAGTATCGTTATTATTCAGAAGGTATAAAAACGAGCGTTTGAACAGCACATACAACACTAAGCAGAGATGCACAATCTCCAAATTTACCACTTACTAAGTAAAAACTTAACTCGGAGCAGCAGCTCAAGGTATCCGTACATTTAATAGCCATACATCAGGCTAATGTACTCCTAATTGCTCAGCTGCGGCAGCGATGCACGCTACGCAGGGACCGAGACAGCAGAACTCCCCGCGTCCAGGGAGCCGGCCGGGCACTTTAAGGTTTGGGTTTTCTTAGCTTTGCCGTCCAGCCCTGCCAGCGCCCTTTCTAAAATATTCACGTAGTTTATTTGTTCAGTGAAAAGCCAGTTCCCACCCAGACGGATAAAATCGTTCCAAGTCATCCTCCGGACGCGGCACGTACCTAAGATGTGAACAAGGCTGGCCTTAAAACACAGGGGAATTAGTTATGTGGGTCATCGCAGTTATCAAGGTAAAGGAAAAAAACAAATGGGTGCCTGCTATCATTACCGCCGGTGTGTGAACAAATTGGCACATTGAGCTACATCACCGGCCGGGTAATAGGGTCGTTTGCAATCGTTCCCCTCTGCCCTTCAATGAAGTCTCTTATAAACATTCATTAATTCCCCGGCGCTGACAGGCGCAGGATTACAGCCCCTTTAGCGGCCGATGATGAGTGCTTAACGCTAGACTGATTCCTCGCTTGCGAGCCGCTCTCTAATTAGGGCGCGTTAGGCGAATTCCCTGCCCATATGGCACCCGGCTCCTTTTCACCGCAGTGATTGATATCTGCCAGTGTGATTTTAACCTCCATCGGGGGCAATTTCGGCGGCGTCAGGCCGGGTTTGACGGACGAGCGGGATGGAGCGGCCGCGCGCACGCGCCCACCGCTACCAAAGGCATCGGTTCGGCCCGCTCAGAGAGTCAAAATCTTTATAACCCGGCCCATCAGCAACGGCGTGCCTCAGAAAGGAACCTACACATCAAACCTCGACCTTTAATTGCCTCCTCCTTCTGCTAATACTTTTTTTTTTGAGCAAATACCTGTATTTACTATTGGCCATCCGGTAGCTTTGCCCGAGTTCAGCAGCGGCGATTGATGCACCGAACATTTTGGGCAGAGCATCAGATAACCGAGAGGACCTTTTCCTGGTTAACTCCCCAAGCCTAGGTTTATTATTATAAACTAGTTTAAGGTTTCAAAGCCAAACGGATCTTTTTGAGGTTTTTGCCGTGGCTCTGCCAAGCCGCCGGGGGCTTTGGGCCGTGCCATGGCCAGGAGGGTCCCCTCTGTCCGGGCAGCAGCCACACATGCCCCCTCCAGCCCTCCAGGATATTTGTCTTTACCTACAGCTAAGCACGGCTGCAAACACTGGAGCATCCCACCAGAATGATAGCACGCATCACCGGCGTATTTTGGATTTTCCTTTTTACCCCATGACAAAGACCCTCCCTCAAGAACTGGCTCTCTCCATCTCCTGCCCATCACACCGCATCTGTGCAATGGATCCAGTGAGGCAACAGCCCCCAGGACATCCCCGAGATCTCGATCCGGGGACCTCAGAGCCCCAGGGCATGGAAAAGCGAGGCCCGAGGAGGAGCTTGACTGGCCAAGTGCTAACAGCAATAACTCAAGGGATGTCGATAGCAAAGACAAGCCCTTCATTTAAAAAAAGTGGAAGAAGAGAAATTGAAGCTGGGAACAGCCCTCCTGTTCCACCACTGAGTTTGGTGCAACGCTGCCCCTTGGAAAATGGCTTTGATTGAAAAGCTGGTTTTCAACTAAATGAAGTTTTCCAAAGGAAAAGAAGAGAGTTCTGGAAAGCGTTGCTTTCGACTAAAAGAACATCCAAAGGCCTGAGACCAGTATTTATTTTTCTGCACCTTGCCACGGTGCCTGTCTGGCCGTTTCAGCATTTCCCTCCTCTTGGCCCCGGGCCGAGATGCCCTCGCGGGTCGGGGCTCCAGGAGGCACCGTTTGCCCTCTGACAGACGCTCGGGGCCGGGCGAGACCTGTGCAGCACCCAGGGCAGGACAGTCCTGCCCCGCATCAGCCTAGTCCCTTCATTGAGTCGCTGCAAAAGTCATGCCAGGAAAAAATTATATTAAAAAAAAAAAAATCAAATTTTTCATGTTCTTCAACTTATCGCATGGAAACAAATTCCCCTGCTTCCCCAGGCAGGAGAGAGGGTTGCTCTGGAGAGGACAGCGTGCCTTGGACGTCATCCTGCAGGTGAGCCTGGCTGGGGTACGGCCCCGGGGACCCGCAGACGGGGTTTGGGAGAGGGACGGCGAAGGCAGGAGACAGCAGGTCCAAGCACAGGAGCCCCCTCGCTTCGTTAGCGAGCGGAGCCCGCTCCGCATCCTGCGGCACCCAGCGGGACCACAGCCACCCTCCTCCCTGCCCTCTCACTGTGAATTAACGGCATGCAAAGCACAGCTTTACGGGTTATTACATGAAGTACAATAGCAGACACCGCTTGCCCAAACAGCACAGATAATCTAGCTTTCCTATGTTCATATTTGCATTAGCATGACATTATTAACATACTGTCCGGAGTAGAAATTTATGCAGCAGCTGTTAAACTCCAAGAGGACAAACCTTTCCACTGCACAAGCTAATCTGCAATCACTTCAGTTTTAAACAACCAGCTGAGTAATTTCCTTCGCAAAGTAAAGGACCGCGCCGCTAAGGAAGAGGCTTGCCTCCCGGCTGCGGGAGCTTCGGCGCTTGCCCTCCCACACGCCGGAAGGAGCGCTTCTCGCAGTAGCTTTGGGTGGCCGAGCCCTCTTCCAGCAGCCTCTGGGCAAGTCGGCAGATGCATCGTAAAGTGAGAAATTCTGTATTATGGCCCCGGGGACAAGGTTGTGGGGGCAAGGACAGGGAATTTTTGATGTAGTCGTTTTGCTGCTTGAAGACTGAGAAGGCACCTGTGCCTTGGGAAGGGGCTGGGCGGCACCACGATGGGGCCCCGTTCCTCCGAGGCATCCCTTTGGGCGGTCCGAGCCCTCGGGGCTTCGCTGGGGGCAGGAGTTTGAGCTACTCCCACCTCCGCCTCCGCCCTGGTGGCCCTCTTTGCCAGCATCGGGCTCAAGGGAAGCTTTGTGGCTTGAGATCTGCTAAGCAGCATCATTTTAACACATAGATCTTTGGGTTTTTTTGTTGTTTTTTGTTTTTTGTTTTTTTGCTTTTCATCAACTTCCCTTGAAACACAAAACCAGAACTTTTCCAAGCTCTCGTGAGCTACAGATACGGCGAGAAGCTCTATGCAGCTCTCTGCGCTCAAGCCAACCGCACAGAAAACTTCACAAACGGCATCGACGCTGTCAAAACCTGCCCGTGGGATGAAAAATCCTCCGGATCAGGGCAAATCCCACCCGCCCAAACAGCCAGCCGAGGCCTCCCTTCCCCACCAATTCGCCTTAATCTCTTACTGGCTTTTACAGGGGGATCAAGGAAGTTCTGCCTGAGCCAGAGGAGATTTATAGGGTTTCCTAAGAAATCCTGGAGCGCATGCAAGTCTCTAGCGGCTGAGATTAGGAGAGTAAATGACAGCAGAAAACGTATTTAAAGGTCTCCGCTACTGGAGAATGAGAAAGGAGGAAACGTTTCACTGAGCCACGGTAGATTCCTGGCTTATTTCAGGTTAAACAAAGGTTATTTTGGGTAGCGGGGGAACCCACTGAAACTGAAGCGAAAGGGAGGGGATACAAACCCAGCCAGCCTCGGGCAGTTACGCGAGCCAGGGAGGGCAGCCGGGTCGCGCGAATCCGCGGCCGAGCTTCGTTAGTTCACTCGTGAACGAGCGACGAGGAAAATGAGCCAAGCTTTCCAGAAAAAGTTAAAAGGAAAAAAAAAACAAACAAACCATCAGGGTATGTTCCTGCACCTTTTTGAGCGAGACGGCTCTTCAGGCACCCGCGTCTGCCGGATAACACTGCCCCAAGCGAGAAGTGCCGCCCCTCCGAGCCCGTTAACACCTCCTGGAAATCCAAGCGCAGCGGGAGCGCGGGATGCCAGCGCGCCCGGCGAACCCTCCTGCGGCACCTGCTAACGCATCATATTTCTTCTCTGAACGGCCAGCGGAAACCGATACGAGCAGAGCACGCCGCAGGGGGATGCACGGCCGTGCAAGATTTTCCCTTAGCCCTGTGTATGTTCTTGCTCGCTCCGGACCGGGGTCTGCTCCCACGCGCGGGGGCCGGCTCCCGGCTCCCCGATCCTGCCTCGGCCCCCGCTTCGTGCCGCCAGCACGATCACAGGCCCGTAACGTGCCTCGGTTTCCCCCGGAGCGACGCTATCGCCCGTCTCAAAGGCTTCTCCCTGACAAGCTCCAGGTCTAGGGGTGCTCCGAGAGGAGCAAAAGCAGTCCGGGATGCCACTCCCCCCCCGATCTGCCACCCCCTCTCAGGGCAACCTTACGGCTGCAGGTGTCCGAGGCAGGCGCTTAGGCAGGAGCTGGGGCCAGAACCGGGCTTCCTACAGCAGCTCCTCCTTGGCAGGGGCAGGAGACCGCGTGCGGGGCGAGAGGAAACGCTGAAACATCGATGTTTTCTGTAAGCCTCAGGCCTTTTTTTTTTTTTTTCGGGCCATCTCTAGGTTGGAGGAGACGTGTCCTTCAGCCTAAAAGCTGATACAGAAAACAGACAGGCGAGAGAGAGCAGGAGAGGTCTCCTGCGTCTTGGGTCTAAAGGTGGGAGTGCCCAGAGGACCCGAGAATCGGTTCCTGCTCCGCATGGGAGACGGAAACCTCCTGGGAGCCCGCTGGGCGCCCTGCCCGCAAGGGGCAAAGGGCTGCTGCGGGGGGCCCCAGCGCGCAGAGCACCCCAGGCACCTCTTCAGAGCGCGGGGGCACCAGCTGTGTGATGAGCTTGCCTGTTCTCTGCAGCCGGGCCAAGCCAGGGCAGGCAGGGCACTCGGGTGTCCTATAGAGGCACCTTAACCATGTGATGAGCTTGCCCACTCTCTGCAGTTGCGCCGAGCCAGGGTAGATGGGGCACTTGGGTGTCCATTGGAGGCACCTTAACCATGTGATGAGCTTGCCCGCTCTCTGCAGCCAGGCCAGATGGGGCACTCGGGTGTCCTGTGGAGGCACCCTGACCATGTGAGGAGCTTGCCCGCTCTCTGCAGCCAGGCCAGATGGGGTGCTTGGGTGTCCTGCGGAGGCATGGGTGCACATGGGCTTCCAGAGACAATGCACTCTTCACGCCACGAGCACGCAAGCCAAGGAGACACCGCCAGGACAGGGGGGTCCTGGCCATCAGACAGCAACGCGCTCACACCCAGCTGGGCTGGGAGAGGAGCAGCTGCTCTCGCCCTCTCCCCCGGGCCCCGCAGCTCCCCAGCGCCCACCCCGTGGGGACCACGCGCCTCCCAGCAGGCACCTGCACCCTCGGGGCTAGCAAAGGGAGAGCCTCCGGCCAGCAAGCATTTGGGGACTGTCTGAACATTTGTTAAGGTTCCCAAAACCTGAGTTTAGAGACACCGATTGCTGCTTCCCCCAGTAATTATTTCCACCCCCCTCCTTAAGTCTTTCAGCTGTACCTGTAGCTTTGAGCTGTGCAGGTTTATGTTCTTCAGGTCGTCTCCTCACCCAAGAGGACTAACAATTCTCATTGAAGAAAAGCAAAGCGAGCGACAGCTCTGTCCTGAGGCTCCAGAAGGAAATACTTCAACAACGCACACTGAATAGCACGAGAGCCTCCCTAGTCCCAAGGGGGGGGCTGCTCTTGCTCCCCCGGCGCTTTGGGAAGACCTTCTCCCCTCTCACTGAAGCACAGCTGGCCAGCAGCCAGGAAACACGAGCCCGACGCTTGCGAGAGGAACGGTGGCACCGCTCAGCACGATGCGGCAGTCGCTCCTCTGCGCTACCAAGCTACGTGCCCTTGTGCTGGCCCTGGGCGAGCGTGACGGGGACGTCGGTCCCGGGCCCCGGCAGCACCGTCCAGGCTCCTCGCAGGTCCCGCCCCAGCACCGGCCGTGCAAGCACCAGCCGCTGCCACCCGCGTGCAAGCCCGACCTGAGCGCAGCGATGAAAAGCAGCACCGGCACAAGCATAATTTCAGATTTTGGCTTCCCGCGTGTAAACAAAGATGCTCCCTCTGTGCTCTCTGCTCACGTCACACGCAGTCAGGCAGCATCCTCCAGCAGCATAAAATAAACTACCTTTATCCCCAGGGAAACAAAACCCTCCCATGCCGGGGGGAGCGATGCCGGCCACGTGTCTCCCACGCAGCCCGTCCCAAGCAGCCTGGCAGGGCCTGCCGCAGCCTGCCCATAGCCCAGCAGGCTGCACGAACCGCCCACGCAGGGGCCTGAGCCCCCCTCGGAGCCGCTGCACATAGCGCTAGCGAAACGCAGCCCAGCTGGAAGCGAGCGGGGCCCTGGCGGAGCCCGTCCCAGCTGCATCGGGGCAGCGGAGCAGCCGGGCGGCCGCGGGAGCATCGGGCGCCTCGCGCCTTCTCCGCGCGCGGAGCTGCAGCCCCGTGCGCGGGCTTATTTTTTAAAAAAATTCCCTCTTTCCTATCAAAAAGGTGAAAACGTGCCGAGGTCTGGGCACTGCTGCCGGGACGTGCGCTGCCAGCTCGGCCGCGGCTGGGGAGAGGCGAAAAGCAGGGGGCTGTTTTGTAAAAAAGCGAACCGACCCGTGCGCACGCCGGGGAAAAGGTTTACACCACGCTGCAAACCAGCAAACGAATAAAAGCAATATTTCATATAACGGCTCTAGAAAGCAACCAGCTAGTGAGTTTTTTTTTTTTTTTTTAAAAAAACAGTGCCGGATATCTTGAGATGTGGGATTTCTTTCTAAATTAGAGAAAAGGGCTCCTCCCCGGAAGGAGCGGGCAGCCTTCGCGAGCCCGACGCGGTGCAAGGGCGCTGCTCGCGCCGCAGCAGCCCGGACGCGGCCGGCCTTGGGGCTGTCTCGCTGCTCGGCCGCATCCTGCCGCGGTGCTGGCACGTTTGTAGGAAGGAGCTAACGTTTCTGAATTCGGCGTAGGGACATATGGCCCCGAGTAGGCAAATGCACTGTGGCTTTAAGCATAAAGCAGAGGGGTTTTCTGAGGAAGCTTTCTGATGGGAACAGAGGGCAGAGATCTAAAAAAAAAAAAAAAGGGAAAGATGGCAGCAAATCAAATCCTGGGCAGATCGGCAGTATCTAGGTTACCTTAATTATGTTCAGCTAAATATGGATGCCAATTAATTAGATGGCTGCTGATTTCCAAAGAAAATTAGTTTACTCTTAATGAGCTAATCAGTTCCTATTTAAAAAAAAAAAGAAGAAAGAAAGAAATCATTAAATTGTACAAAGGAGCGTGTAGCCACTTGACACGGGTTGCCAAGGTCTGCTCTGACCGCGATGTCTTCGGCGATCGTGTCTCCGCGCTCAGTCTTCCGGGGGATTTCTGCCCAAGAGGATCCTTGCGGGATCCTCGGCGTACGGACGGGCTCAATCACTGCCGAGGGCCGAGACCCCGGGAACCGCGGCGTGGGGGGAACAGCGACGGGGACAGGAGCGCGCTCGACGCTTAGCTAAAGCTCCTTGTTTTTAGCATATTAATAAGAGTCAAGCTGTGCATTGCAATTAAAACACTGATTACAGTTTCTTCCATCTGTAGTGGATTCTGCTCAAGAAATGAAAGAAAAATTGGGAAGGGGCATGAAAGCCGCGTGGGCTGCAGCAGCGGCTGAGTGTCCAGCAGTTTAAAACTGCAGCACCGGGAGAGGCACAGGTTTACTTGGGAACGCATGCAAAGGGCTGAAACCGCAACGCCACGAGCGGCATTTCGGGAAACGGGGAGGCGAAAGCCCAGCGCTACGGGGCAGAGGGCACGCGTGCTCCCCGTGGGGCGACACCAGGGCGGAAACGTGCGCGGCGCGGCTCTCGCGCAAGGGGCTTCGAGAGCTGCAGCTGCGAGCCCCGAGCCGGACCCTCCGCCCCGGCCGCAGCTCGGCTCTCGCTCTCGAGCTCTTCGCGGCGCTAAACGCAAGGGTCGAGGACGCGTGGGCGAGACGAGCTCCAGTAACGCCGAAAGGGACCCGCTGCTTGCTGAGAAGCAGCCAGGTTTCCCAGCCAGCGCCGCTCAGGCGGCGGTCAGCGCCGAGCCCGGGCGCCGGAGCAAACAGCCACTGAGAGCATCGCTCTTTTTGGGGTTCCCCCCCCCCCCCAAAAAAAGACGATCCATTAAGCCAGCTGCAAATCGTCCCTTCCCCACGAGAAAGCCTTGCAGCGCGGGCCCGGGGGCGGCGGGCGCCTCGGAGGCGCCGGGGTCGGGGGGGGGGGACCAAAGGCCCTACCTGCTCCAGCGGGATGACGAGGAAGGAGCCGCCGCCGGCGCTCTCCGTGACGATGGCGAGGAAGCGGGCGTTGACGGCGCAGAAGTGGTTGTCGTGCACGTTCTTGGTGATGGGGATCCCGTCAAAGCAGTGCTCCCGGTTGGCCACCTTGCCGTAGACGTTGCGGAACTTGGAGCTGCGGTACTGCGGGCGCCATGACATCTGCCGAGGAGAAAGAGCCCCGTCACGAGCCGCCCGGGCACCGCGACCCGGAGGGGCGGCTGCGACACCCTTCAGGGTGACCTCGGCGGGACCCTCGGGCGGCGCCGGGCACCGGTTCCCCGGCAGCAGCCCGGCCGTGCCGAGCGCGGCTGCACCATTGCACCTCTAATGCCGTGCGCTATTTGCAACGTTTCAGCCTCGAGCTTTCCGGCTGGTTTTAGCACGATCCCCCTTTCCTCTCGGCCAGGTTGAGCCGTGCTCCAGGACGGCTCTTGCCTGACTAGGCAGGGCAGCGTAGGCGCAGCACGGATGTGCAAATACGACGCCCTTGAGAAAACGTGAGACGTCCCTGGTGCAAGGCACAGCTCGGCAGAGGCATTGCAAGGCTCTGGACTGTCGCAAAACGCAAGCTGAAATCCTTTTCAAAAGGAAGCGCTTATCTAGAACATACAGCACTGCTATTTTACGTACGCACGACAACTGGAATGAGGCTTTTAATGCAATGACTTGGAAATGGATTAATCCGAATAATCCGAACCACGTAAAAGCATGCACCAGGGCAGGCTAAGAGCACTCAGACAGGCAGCGGGCAGCAAACGGTTATTGCATTCGGTGTCCGCGCGGGGGCTGGCGCGGCCCCGCTGCCCCGGCCCCTCGCGTCCCGGCGGGACGCTTGCCCGGCTGCTCGCTTGCAGCATCTCAGCCCTACTGCTTTTTTATTTATTTATTTTTTTTTCAAAAGCCGCTTGCCCGGGGCCGGGGCGCAGGCAGCCAGGAAACGCCCGGGAAGCAGCGGGAAACGGTGTCGCCCGGCCGCGCTGCCGCGCAGCCCCCTCCGCCGCTGCTGCATTCGGCGGGATGCGCTTCTGAACGCTTCGCTCCCCCAGGGTTTGGGGGCTCGGAGCGGAGGCACCGAGCTTTTCCGCTGGACAAACATCCTGTTTCCTGGCCCGGCGAGCGAAGACGCTCGAAGAAGAGGTGGGGGATGGAAAGGCTCTGCCTCGCTGCACGTCGCGGCCCCTTCCCCTTCCCCGAAGGCGCCTGCAAGCGAAGGAGACTGAGACTGAGCTGACTTTGGCCTCTTCGGGGACCTACTTAAGGGAATCTCCTGGGGTAGGGCCCTAGAAGGAAGAGGGGTCCAAGAGAGCTGGTTAATATTCAAGCGTCACTTCCTCCAGGCTCAGGATCAGTGCATCCCTCTGAGGAAGAAGTTCAGCAAAGCGGGCAGGAGACCTGCATGGATGAGCAAGGAACTCCTGGCCAAACTCCAGCAGAAGAAGGAAGTGTACAGAATGTGGAAAAGGGGACAGGCCACTTGGGAGGAATACAGGGACGTTGTCAGAGCGTGCAGGGATGCGACAAGGAAGGCTAAGGCCCAGTTGGAATTAAATCTGGCAAGGGATGTCAAGGACAACAAGAAGGCCTTCTTCAAATACATCAATAGCAAAAGGAAGACTAGGGAAAACGTGGGCCCGCTGCTGAAAGGGGCGGGTGCCCTGGTGACAAAGGATACAGAGAAGGCAGAGTTATTGAATGCCTTCTTTGCTTCTGTCTTCACTGCTAAGGCCAGTCCTGAGGAATTCCAGACCTTGGAGACAAGAGAGGAAGGCTGGAGAAAGGAAGACTCTCCCTTGGTTGAGGAGGATCGGGTTAGAGATCTTTTGTCCAAACTTGACATCCACAAATCCATGGGCCCCGATGGGATGCACCCACGAGTGCTGAGGGAGCTGGCGGATGTTATCGCTAGGCCTCTCTCCATCATCTTGGAAAGGTCCTGGAGATCAGGAGAGGTGCCTGAGGACTGGAAGAAAGCCAATGTCACGCCAGTCTTCAAAAAGGGCAAGAAGGAGGAGCCAGGAAACTACAGGCCTGTCAGCCTCACCTCCATCCCGGGAAAGGTGATGGAACAGCTCATCCTGGAGGTCATCACTAAGCATCTGGAGGACAAGAAGGTGATCAGGAGTAGTCAGCATGGATTCACCAAAGGGAAATCATGCTTGACCAATCTGATAGCCTTCTATGACAGAATGACTGGCTGGGTAGATGAGGGCAGAGCAGTGGATGTTGTCTTTCTGGACTTCAGCAAGGCTTTTGACACTGTCTCCCATCACATCCTCCTAGGTAAGCTCAGGAAGTGTGGGCTAGATGAGTGGACGGTGAGGTGGCTTGAGAACTGGCTGGATGGCCGAGCTCAGAGGGTTGTGGTGAATGGCGCAGAGTCAAGTTGGAGGCCTGTGGCTAGTGGTGTCCCCCAGGGGTCAGTCCTGGGCCCAGTCTTGTTCAATATATTCATCAATGACCTGGAGGAAGGGACAGAGTGCACCCTCAGCAAGTTTGCTGATGATACTAAACTGGGGGGAGTGGCTGACACACCAGAAGACTGTGCTGCCATTCAGAGGGATCTGGACAGGCTGGAGAGGTGGGCGGAGAGGAACCTCATGAAGTTCAACAAAGGCAAGTGCAAGGTCCTGCACCTAGGCAGGAATAATCCCATGCACCAGTACAGGCTGGGGACTGACCTGTTGGAAAGTAGCTCTGCCGAGAAGGACCTGGGAGTGCTGGTGGACAACAAGTTAAACATGAGCCAGCAGTGTGCCCTTGTGGCCAAGAAGGCCAATGGGATCCTAGGGTGCATTAGGCAGAGTGTTGCCAGCAGGTCGAGGGAGGTGATCCTGCCCCTCTATTCAGCCCTGGTGAGGCCTCACCTGGAGTACTGTGTCCAGTTCTGGGCTCCCCAGTACAAGAGAGACATGGCACTCCTGGAGAGAGTCCAGCGGAGGGCTACCAAGATGATTAGAGGGCTGGAGCATCTCTCCTATGAAGAAAGACTGCAAGAGCTGGGCCTGTTCAGCCTGGAGAAGAGAAGATTGAGAGGGGATCTCATCAACGTGTACAAGTATCTGAAGGGGGAGTGTCAAGAGGATGAGGCCAGCCTCTTCTCCGTGGTGCCCAGCAACAGGACAAGAGGCAATGGGCAGAAACTGAACCACAGGAAGTTCCATCTGAACCTGAGAAAAAACTTCTTCACTGTGAGGGTGACAGAGCATTGGAACAGGTTGCCCAGAGGGGTGGTGGAGTCTCCTTCGCTGGAGATATTCAAAACCCGTCTGGATGTGATCCTGGGCAATATGCTCTAGGTGACCCTGCTTGAGCAGGGAGGTTGGACGAGATGATCTCCAGAGGTCCCTTCCAACCTAAACGATTCTGTGATTCTGTGATTCTGTGATTCTGAGACGGCGCGAGGACGGGGCCGAGGAAACGCCGTCAAACCCGCCCGTCCACGCGCTGGTCGCGTCCTCCTTTGCACAGGTTTTTTTGTGCGTGGAGACCGACGCATCTGCGTCCCGCTTTCCCCAAAACTGAAACGGAAACATCCCGCTTGCCTTCTCCAACCTGAATTTAAACCCTTTTGTTTAACGTGCGCTTCGGCCAAGGGGGAAACAAGCATCATTTCACGGGATCACAGCGGGCTGAGGAAGGAAGGGACCCCTGGAGACCATCGAGTCCAACCCCCTGCTCAAGCAGCGACACACAGGGAACAACCGAAGTCTCGGCTTTTTGCAAATTCTTTTCCTTTTCCCCCTCCCTCAAAAATGGCGTGCTGGGCTCTGACCCCAGCTTTTCACAGACTCGTTTTTATTTGGAGCCTATTGTCTTCGCTGCCAATGATTCCCCCCCCCCCCAAATATACTTCCCTCAGCTCCAAACAGAGAAAAAAAGGAAAATGTGCAATTACCCTGCTTCCCCCAACCGCGACGTGCGAAAATCCCACGCAACGTGGCCGGCCCGGGCCGCGCCGCCCTGCAGCCTTCGTTAGCCCGGCGCGGCGCTTGCCGCCCTGCAGCCTTCGTTAGCCCGCGGCGGCGCTTTCGCCCCGTGGAAGGGGGCAGCCAGGCATCCCGCAGGGCTGAAAAAGCCTTGCGCTCGGGATGGGGTACAATTAAGGGACGCCGGTGAGCCCGCCGGCTTGGCCGTTTCCCCACCGGGGATTTTATTCTTCCATCACCTCGCTCGCTCAGAGATATTTAAAAAAACACTATTGATTTACTGGGATCGTTTTCATCCGTCTCCGAGAACCGGGCTGATGTGCCACCGTTTCCGAGATTCGTTCTCTTGCTGCATTATTCCTGCACTCCAGTTTCATTACAAAACTCCTCCTCCGTTTTCAGTCGAGCAGGCCTTAAACGAAAAACGGGAGCGCTGTGAAACGCTGAAGTGAGGCGACAACAATAAATCACGTCCCCAAGCACGCCGTCCAGCATCAGCGTTCGACCTCGCGCGACACGCGGCCGCGAAATTGCCCCGGCTCCGCGCCAGCGTTTCGAGGCCCGCTGCGAGCTTTGCGCTGCTGCGGCGCTCGAGGGGCGCAGCCCCGGGACGGGGCAAGACGGAAACCTCTGGGACTTCGGCCCCCTTTCCGCTGCTTCGTCCGAAGGGACCTCGCGGGCTCGCCCAGCGAAAGGGACCGCGCCGCGAGCCCGGCCCCCCGCTTGGACTCCTTCCTGACGGCCTGGCAGCTCCTGCCTTTCCCTCCCCGGCAGCAGCGGGACGCAGCTCTCCTCTCAATGTGTTTATTTTTGAATGCGTCTTTGCAAGGCTCGGCAGCCTTGGCAACAGCCGTTGGGAGAGCGAGCTTGCAGAAAGAAGAGCCCGCGAGGCCGCAACGTGCGGCTACGCAGGAAAGCGGGCTGCGCTCCCTTCGGTAGCGATAGATCCTATAAATAGCAGCTTTTAACCTGCCTGGGGCGCGAGAGCTTTCGGAGAGGTGGCTCCCGCCTTGCAGCTGCTCCGCCGGCACCGCCGCAGCCAGGAAAACCGAGCACCGCTTTCCACCTAGCAAACCTGGGGCTTTCGGGCTGGGGGAGGCGGGGGGATCTGGGCAGGGATCCAGCAGACCGCGTCTTTCCCAAGCCGGGGTTTTTCCCCCCTCGCTGGCGTCGCCGTCCCGGCGCGAGCGGCGCGGGGCCGCCCTCCCCGGCAAACGGGGAGCTCTCCCTCCGCCCGGGCTGCCGGCGCAGCGGTTCCGGCCCCGCAGGGTTCGCACGGGGCTGCTCTTCCTCCCCGCTCCCCGAGGCAGAGCTAAAGCGTCGACGGCGCGGGATGCGCGGGGGGGGATTATTTTCCATCCGGAAGGTCGGCGGGGCTCCAGTTTGACATTTGCAGGATCGATCGGCCATTCCGGCAAAATGGAAACATCGCCGGGCAAAAAAAGTGCTGCTGCTTCGTCTGCAACAGGCAGCAGATAACAGCCTGCTCTTGGCAGCTCCGAAACAAAGACGCCGCTTTGTTTCTCGGAAATGCAGCGCTGCCACGTCCCGCCTCCCCCTGCCCCGGGGACGCGCATCACGGCTCCCATGTGGGGCACGGCCGGGGGCAAAAACACCAACGCGGCTCGTACGAGATGCATGCGAGAGGGCAAAGGCTGCGGGCGAGCGGAGCCGGCACCGCCGGAGCTGTCGCCGCGGGACGGACCCGCGCCGCCCCCGAGCCCCGCGCCATCCCGCAGCGCTTTGCTTGAGCAAAAGGCTGCGGCTTGGAGGCTCCTGCCGCAGCGAGAACTTGTCGCCGGCACACGTGTGGTCCCTGCCGGCTGCTGGGGCTCTCCCAGCACGCCGGATGCTTCCGGCCACATAGCCCCGGGGAAAGAAACCCTCCTGCCTCCCCGCTCCTCGCCCACGGGTTCGACGCGCCAGCATCACCGACTGCCTGTTTTTCCCAGAAAAACGTCTGTGCCCGATTTCTGCACGGGTTTCTCGGCAGCAGGGCTCCGGTGGGGTCCGTCGCGTTCGGGCGCCCCGGCCGGGCCGTGCACGGCTTGCACGCCAGCAGAGCGCCTAGCGCCGGACCTCGGCTGCTGCAAGCCCTTCCCCAAGGAAACGCTTGAAATCCAACAGCTATATTTTGAGA
Organism: Struthio camelus; assembly: GCF_040807025.1. Classification (NCBI taxonomy): domain Eukaryota; kingdom Metazoa; phylum Chordata; class Aves; order Struthioniformes; family Struthionidae; genus Struthio; species Struthio camelus. The sequence goes on from NC_090953.1 coordinate 2,101,967, forward strand.
AGATACCCAGACGGGCCAAAATTAGTCATCAAATGCTTATTGTTCCATGCTCAGGAGATTAGAGCCAAACAAGTGCTGATTTTAATCTCTTCAGCACGCTAATGCTCTGATGCTTCTCAATTCAACCTTGAAAACGGCTTTTGTTCACATTAATGGCTTTCACGCTAACGAGGCTCAGCGAGATTTAACGTGGAGGCACATCCCGTTCCTCATTTTAATAACAATCCCGCCACCCAGAGCAACAGGCTCGGGGTGGGCCGACGCCAGTGAGCCCCTGCCAGGCGGGGGGAACGCCGCGATTCGGGGCCGGGGCGCAGCGCTTGCGTTCGCAGCCCTAACTTGCCCGTCAAAGCAGGAGGGCTGGGAAAACGCCGAGTCCCCCCGCGCGATTTCGGCAGTTCCTCCGCTGCGCGAAGGGCCCTTTAGAGCAGCCCGACGGCGGCCGCGCCGCCACGGCCGTCAGCCTCGGCTGCTGCGCCCGCGTCTCTGCGGGCCGCGGCCCCCGCGCGGGACACTCACCAGGCTGCTGGGCGTGCTTCCCGCCGCGCTACACTTGCGCAGGTCCCTCATTGACTCGACAACAGCTCTGTGCAGAGAGGGAAAGCAAAAGCATTCAATGCACCGCCCCGGGGAAAAGCTCGGAAAAGCCAACGCACGCCGACCCGTCCTGCCGCCGGCCCGCGGCATCGCTGGCGGGCGCCTTCGGCGTTAGCTGGGCCCTCCGTCGCGCCCGGGGCCGCGGCCAGCTGCCCGAGCCCTGCCGGCAGCCAGCGGTCGCTCCCACGTCCGCCCTGCTGACGGGCAGCCGCCGCAACGGCGGCTTTTTAGTACAATTACAGCGCGCCCGGATTGAGGCAGCTTAGCGAGCGCGTCCCCTCGCCACCCCCGCCGCGCGCCCGGCGTGCTCGTGCCGCTGATGAGCGCAGACGGGGAAGGGGCGAAGAGCAAGCCCCCGGGCGCAGCATCCCCTGCCGGCGAGGGGACGCCCGCGCGCATCAGCACCTCGGCGACGGCCGGCAGAGCTGCAAAAGCACGTGCCGCCTGCCTGGGGAAGTTAGAGGGGAAGAAGTGCGTTAAGAGTAACTTCCCTTGGCGGAGGGCAAGGAGAAGGTGGGGTTCGGAAGGGGGGAAGGACTCTCCTCCTCGGGAGAAGGGTAATTCCTGGTGCTGATAGGGCTTTCACCACCCCCCCCCCCCCGCTATCAGCTGAAGGGTGATAAGCAACCGCATGGTTTTTGCAGGGTGGGTTGCGAACGGCCCTGCGACAGGCCCCCCCCCCCGCCCCGGGAGCCCCTCGCCGGCCTCGCGGCGAGCCGAGCGCTGGCGCAAGCTGCCTGGTTGCACCGTCTGCTGCAGGCACGCAGCGCCGGAGCCACGACTGGCCGACGCGTTTCCGCACCGGCGAGGACGAGCCCCGTTTTCCCCATCCCCAGCAGCTCGTTGCACGCGGCCCGTCCTTGGAGCCCGGAAGAGGCAGGGAGAGCCCCTGGAGCAGCTCTTGGCACCGCTTCGGAGACCCCAAACCCCACAGCAAGCGGCAGCGCTCCTGGCAGCCTCCCCTTGCCTCCTCAGAGGTGAGAAAAACGTTACCAAGTGGCAGACGAAAAGCAACCAAAAATGAAAGAAACGGGGAAAGGAGGCGACAGCGGGAAGAGCGGCTCCCCCTGCGCGTGCGCCTGGCTGACGGCCCAGCGGCGGGAGCGGCGCGGTGCAGCCAGCGGGCTGCTTTCGGCGTCCAGCGTCGGGGGACACCGGGGAGCTGGCGGAGCCACAGGGAAGCAGCAGCTCCCGGGCGTCTGGCGGCGCTGGGAGCTCATCCCCCCGGCAAGGTTGTCTGAAGGAGAAAGCTGCAGCGAAGCAACGGCCCTGGGTGAGGCAGAAGCCAATTTGCACTTACCTTTCCCTCCCGCGTTTGCTCTACCGTCTGCCACAATTTCCTCCTCCAGAAAAGCCTCCTTTGCAGCGGCAGCGGCAGCTGGCAAGCAGCATCCTTTCATTTGCCTTGCGGAGGATGGAGGCCTTCTCCGGAGAGGAGGCTCCTCCCTCGGCTCCCCCGCCTCCGGGGGCTCCCGGCTGCAAAGCGCTCGGCCTCCCCGTACCGCGGGACCCAGGCACACCGCGCCGTGAAAAGAAAATAAAGAAAGCCGCGTCCCTGCACAGCAGGCTTGGCCGATGGAGACGGCCGGGTTTGTAGGACGTCCGCCGCGGCGGGATGCTGCCCGCGCTTCCCACGGCCGGATGCTGCCGCCTGGGTGACCGCGGCGTAAGGGACCGCGGTCCCCACCGCCGCCCAGGGACCGCGCATCCTTCCCTGGGTGGGGGGAAGATACCCTCCGCCGGAGGCGACTGTGCTGAGTTGCCCCGTTCTCAGCTGAGATGCTCCTCCAGCTGGCTCGGCGTGCCAGGGGCCGGTCCCCACCTGAGCCCTGGCGGTGGAGGTCAGCTGCGGGAGCCGCGTTTCGGGATGCTCTGAAACCCGGTGGCCACGGTCACGCCACCAAAACCGGACGCAGGCGCGACAGCCGCTGGATTCGCCCCGGCGCGAGGCAGGCGCTGCAAGAAAGGGTCCACAAAGACCGCGTGAGCGGGGCCGGAGAACGACGCTATTTTTGGATTTACGACGCTATTGCCGGTGGGGCGATGCCAGCCGGCCCGGGGACGCGGGCAAGTCACTCGTCCTTAGCGTAGAGACGAGGGAAGAGAGGCAACGAGAGCTTCGTGTTTATCCGGCTTGTAAAGAGCATTGGACTCGTGCTACAAGTATTAATCCCGTTAACACGGTCTGCACAAAGGGATATGAGACAGAGGAACATTTCCGAAAAGATATTTGCCAGTTTGAGTTTTGTCCAGCCGGGAAGGAAGTGCCTGGGATTTCCCCTGAGTTTAACTTTTCAATAATTTCCTCTTTCCAGCGAGCGCCGGCTGCGCGGGAAGAGCCGGTCCCCTTCCCAGGCGGCGGGGACGAGGCTCCGGATGGAGGCGGCGCGGGGCCGGCGGCGGGGATGCCACCGCGCTCCCGGCCCCGGGACCGCTCCTCGGCCGCCCGCGTTGCTCCGGCTCCGCGCGCCGCTGCGGCGCTTTCCGTGAGCGCGGGGGACCCGTTTTGGCCTGTTTTCCTCCCAGGACTCCTTCTGGGGGCAGGAAAACAAACCCCTGCGGATCTCCCAGGCCCACCGGCTGCGAAAAAATGCAAGTCTCATGCTTGTCCATAAAGTAGGTAAACAAGCACAGTTTTCCTCCCACTCTGCTTCCCGCCCCCATCCCACCCCCGGAGCCAGCAGAAGCACAGAGGCGACGGAGAGCGGCCGTACGGCCAGGCTCTCCAGGGGCCCGGGGCTGCCCGGGCTCCTTGGCACCCACCACGGGATTTTGCCCTCCTCGCGCAGCGCCTGCAGCTTCTTGGAATAACGTTTCCTTTGGGGCAAAAACATTGCACGCTTGTTCTCAGCTTGAGAGGTTCGCAGGAAACGCGGAGGGGGAAAAAGTCTCTTTTCCTGCATTTAGACGAGCGGGTAACAGAAGCAGGCACCGCTCCGTGAACGTTCGCGCCTATCAGCATCCGCAAACCGTGACGCACATCGGCAAGGCGACTGAGGCAGGAGACTTGATTACAGCAGCGTTCTCCAGCCTGGATCCAGCAGTTGTAGGAATAATAAGCGGGGCTCCCTAGCAAGCAAGAGGAAGGCGCCGATGGGAGGAGGCCGGAGCTGCAGCCCCTCCTAAGCTCACCTGCTTTTTTAAGTACAGAGAGGTGAAAAGCCCACACGCGCGCAGGCTTTAAATGGCTGGGGGAAGGTGGGAGAAGGGGCTCTGCCAGCCCCCGTAGGTGAGAAGCCGCTCGGGGAGACCCCGGCCGTGGGCTTGGGCCAGCTGAGGGTAAAAAAAATGGGCAAAAAGGACTTCTGGGAGCATTAATGCTTCCTGACTTTTGTGGCAGCCTGAAAAAATCCTTACTAAGACCGAGGTTTCTATGGGACATGAATCACCGAAGCTTATTTGAAACCATTTGTACCGGTAAATAGAGTTCTCCCTCCGCTCTCTAAAATATTAATAGTGCATCGGTCAGACACGTCTCCATCGCTGGTGTTTTCTGCCCAAAGCTCCCGGCAGGACGGCCCCGACACGCTCCCGGGAGAGGTGGCGGTGCCGGCGGGTGCCCGGGCTGCGGGGCGGATGGGGCTGCGTCGGAGCAAGCTGCGCGCCCCGCGCCGAGAGCCCTCCCCGTCGCCAGGGCTCACGGCTGTGGTCCTGCACAGCCTACAGCATCGCACGGCTTTTTTGGAAGTTTGTCCCAGCTGGGGGCAAAACTGTTTCCAAAAGAGAGGAAGAAGAAAAAAAAAAAACCTCCATCAAGAAGAAAAACAGAATGTTTCAAGCCTCAGAAGTCCGCTCCCCGGCCAGCGCTGGGACGTGCCGGCGACGCGGAGCACCAAGGGGAAGGTCACCCGCGCAGAGCCGCAGCAGGGGACAAACTGCTCCCCGCCAGCCGCAAAGGCGCCGGGACGGGGCGAACGGCCTCAGCGCCCCGGCGCCTTCCCGGGGCAAGGGACGCCCGAAGCGCCCAGGCCCCTGGGGCCGCGTTCCCGCGGTGCTGGGCGGCGCGTTCCCGCGGGTCGTCCTCCCCAGCCCGGCTCCCGCGGCCGCGCTCGTCCTTCGCGTCCCTTCCTCTCTACTGCGCCTGCCAGAGCCTTGACTCTTGCCTTTCCCCTCGTTTCCTTCTGCTTGCATTTCAGCACGTAACGCCATAAAAACAGGTGTCTCTGCGCTTGGTGCAGTTGTGGCAGCTGCTCCCTCCGCCAGGGTTTTGCAGCACCCTGCCCCGGAGCTATAAACCCGCCGGGGACCGAGCAGGAGCCTCCGCCAGCGTCGCCCGGGCCGCGCGGACTCGCCTGCGCTCACAGCGGCAATGTTCGCGTGCTTTTAGCGCTCCGGCCACGTATTCAACAGGACTCAGCGTTTCTACAGATGTCGACGCCTGGTGCAAACCGGCCGAGCGGCGGGAACGCGAATCGGCCCCTTCGACAAAGTTGTTTGCTGGAGAAGCGGTTTGGGGGGGGGGGGGAATCACAGCAGCTGCAAGTAAAAACTGCAAGTAAAAGCGGGCGGCGGGGCGGCTTCTGCCCGCGCGGCAGCTGCTGCGAGACCAGCGATGCGGCTGCCACACAGCTGCAAAACGCCCATCTTAATCAAAAAGAAGCGTGCGCGCTCCTCGCCCCCGCAAGAAAGGGAGACGCGTGTTGCGGCGGCAGCGGTGGCCTCCGCCGCAGCCGTCCGGGCCACCTCGCGCTTGCAAAACGCCGCCGTCCATCCGCCGTCCCGGAGGAGGAACGAGCTTTGGCTCCTTCTGCTCAACCTCGTGCAAGCCAGGCGGTTCCCGCAAGACGCCGCGGCAGGGGAACGCGCGGCGGCCGAGTCCGGGGAGCAGCACGCGGCGAGAGAGGCGGGTGCCGTCGTGCCCCCGGGTGCCGGCGCCGCACGCCGGCGCCAGCGCACCCGCGCGCAGCTAACTCCCCACGCCTTGCTGCGACCGGGAATTCGCGGGCGCTTTGGGCCCCCTCGGCGCCGCCGCTCGGGGGGTTCGGGGAGCCCCGCGAGAGCAGGCGACAGGCGCAGCGTGTTTTAAGCCGCCAAAGGGAGACGGCGGGGTGAAGCGGCAGCAGACGGCCCCGAACCGCCGGCACCGCGCCGCTCCGCAAACGGGCGACCGGGATTTCACAGCTCGGGCCGAACAAGCCCTCGTTGGCCCCAGGCGCCCGGCGCGGCCGGGCGAGCATCCCGGCGGGGCGAGCGCCCCGGGGGGCCGCGGCGCTCCTGGCTGCGGCGCCTGTCACGGCAGGGCCCGCGCGCTCCCGAGCCGGCACGCGGCGAGGCTCCCGCCGCGCTCACAGAGCCGCTATTATTCCCCGGGGAATTTATAGCAACCATTGTGCGCGCTGGCAGCAAGGAGCTTTGCAGCAGCGCGAAGCCAGGCCGGGCCAGATGTGCTCGGGCCACCCCGACCCGGCCCGTCCGGAGGGGAGGGCACGGCCGGCGTGTGACCCCCGTCTGCGCATCGCGCCGGCGCCAGCCCCAGGCCCCATCCGGCCCCGGGAACCTGCCCTTTGGGTCCTGCCCCTTCCCAAAAAGCAGCGGCGGCATAGGCCCGCCGCCACCGCGGGACGTTGCCGGTGAGAAAGTCCCCGAGAGGCAGCGGCTGCGCTGGCCGCGCGCCCGGCCGGCTGCTCCGCGGGGCTTTTTTGGCTGCAGCGGTGCAGTTATCGGCCCTTCGGAGCAGGAGGTGGGCGAGGGGTTCTCCATACGGCCCGACAGCTTGGCCGAGGGACGCACGCAGCAGGTCGCCGGCATCTCCGGAAGAAAGCGGCTGTCGCCCGGCGGGAGCCGTCGAGGCCGCTCGGCCGCCCCGGCGCGGGATTTTCCGCCGCGCCGCATCCGAAACCCGCACGCCCGCCGTCGGCCGGGCTCGGGTCTCCGGGGTTGAGCCCAATTTCTCGCTAAACCCGGCGGAGGAGTCGCCCGACGTGCCAGCGCCGGCTTTCCCCAGGCTCGCCCCGGACCGGCAGCGCCTTCCCGGGCCGCCCGCTCCCGCGGCCCCGGCGGCGCTGGAGGCCCTGCGGCCCCGTTTGCCTCGGCGGGGAGCTGCCGCGGGGTCGCTCTGCAAGGAGCCTGGCGGCGAACAAAGGAGCGGCGGATTTACGGAGCCCAGCTCTCGGCTGGGCCGCTTCCAGCCAGTGAAAGATGCGATTCACAGATCCGTGGGGGACTCGAGCAGCTGGCTCCGTCACGTAGATTTTGCCTGTTGCCAGATTTCGGCAATTACGCACTGACTCGGGAGATAGGAATCCAGAATCCGACGTCTTCGAGCTGTCTGCTAGCTGGGTAATGAATTGAACAATTCATCATTTGATAAAATTTCCATGAAACGAAGAAAGGGGGGGGGGGCAGGGGGGAAAAGTGACCCGGCACTGCATTTTGCACAGTATGAATTACAGCACCCAGCGAGCCTACGAGCTGCGAGTGGCCAGTATTGAAGCACCAGACTAATGCTGCACTGAATCAGAACTAAAACCCTCTAAAAAACCACAGGCCAGATAAGTTGCCTTTGATGAGAGTAATACTTTTTGAAATGGGGAGCTTCCATGTTTAGACTCAAAGCAGCCCGCTGTGCCTGTTCCCGGCCCCAGCAATCCCACCAGAGCTGGGGAGGAGCGAACATTGGCACTGTTTAAGAAAGCAGGACTTGTTTTGCACTTTATTAGCCATTCAATATGGACAGCCTTGTTTTCCTCTTCATACAGCTGGTAACTAAAGCGATCTTATTACCCCTTCCAGTTGTTGCAACGCCTCCATTTAGATGATCGCGGCAGACCGCGCGCTGCAAAAAGGCTCGTCCGAAAGACTCACCAGCGCAGAAACACCTGCCTCAGACCGACGGCCTGAATCCGGCTCGAACAATTACTTATTTGGGAACAAAGTCTGCCCAAACAGCAGCGAGCCCCAGGAATTTGGGAGCTCCGATGGACAAGAGAGCGGCTCGGGAGCTTCAGCTCTCGTCTCGGGCGCCCGCGCTGCCAAGCCTGCCCGGAGCAGGGCTCGGGCATCGCTAGCACCCCGCTCCGGGCCCAAGAGCCACCAAGGGCGGACACCCTGCAAATAACAGCCTTGGAGAAAAGGGGTAACGGCGGTGCTGTGCCGGGGGTGCTCGTCGGCAGCACCCGCTCCTGGTCCGGCGCCGTCCCTCGTTCCCAGGCGCCCGGCTCTGCTCCCAGCCCGGTGCAGAGCCCTGTTGCACAAGGATGCTCCATCCACCAGATGCAATCCCCATCTCATCACCCCCTTCCCATCATTATTTACCGCTTTGTCAATTCTTGCTTCAGCCGGTTTTTATCGGTCGTGCTTCTGAACCCAGACCGTGGCTGGGCACGTGGGATAAAAGGGGCCGGTGGCTCTGAACCCCATTGGCAATGCACCATGCGACGATAATTGCCATTCATCTATTTTCTAGATGTGTTGGTTCGCCTGCGCCCAATCCCTTTAACACGAGTTTTAGTAATATTATCTGGAGCTGTTTTCCAGTCATCAGAGCATGCATAGTACTTCACCAAATTCATTTTTTAGGGAAACGCATAGAGAAGACTTCATCAAATGTAGCAATTTCTTCAGAAATGAAGTCAAGCTGAGCTTGACTTATATTTTTTGTAAAGCCATTTTGCGTGATAACACGGTCTGGTACCTTCAATCAAGCTTTGCACTGATTGAAACAGTATCAACTTTTCCATGGGATCAACGTTTGCCCCAGACACTTTAAATCTGCCCTTACCGAGGGTGCAAAGGACAACACAACTCGCTGTAAAAGTTGCTTCCAGCTGCCGCTGCCCGAATTATCCGCGTTGTAACTGCCCCCTCCCCACCAAGGGCTTCTGCAGTAACTCCTCTGCCCACGTCTGCATCACGCACTCCTCTGCGTCATTTATTTACCAGGTCTGACCACAGCAGACCATAGATGCAATTTCCTCCCTGGGTTTTTGCTTTGCCTTCATCAGGCCACTGAATTAAGAGGATGAGCCGCTATCTCGACGGCATAGCTCCATGACTAATACCAATTAATAGATAAAAAAGTCAGAGGAAACCGTTCAGCCTAATGCCAGCCACAGGACTTCCCCAAATCACATCCTCTTCTGAACTGCAGCTTTTAGAAAAAACTCCAGGAATTTTAAAACTGTATTCCCCAAATTAAGCATCTCCCAGGGAGTGGTTCTCATGGTCCATTACCCCCAGGTCTCCGGCGGCCCGGTGGGAGCCAGGAGCGCCCTGGGGAGCCAGCCCTGGTGCTCGTGCCCGTCTGCGGGAGACAAATAACCCCGAGCTTTCCCTCGCACGCGACCGTCCCCCGGGCTTTGAACATCCGCAGTCTCACGCTGCTGATACTGCAACGCCGCAGGCTCTGGGCGTTTTTAAGCCTTCCCTCCTGCTTGAGCCTTTCGCCCCCAGATGAGCCATTTCCCCGGCGCTGCATCCTCGGTACCCAGCGCGAAGGAAATCAAACCCTCCTGATCAGGCGGAGCGTTCCCATTTTTACCTCCCCAAAGATCCCATTAGCTTTTTGATCGCCAACGGACACGGAGAGCTCGCACCGAGCCCGCTCGTCACAGGCCCACGCTTCCTCACCTCCCACTTGCTCCTCTTCGCGGTTTGGGGGAAACCAGCCGAGTCTGCAATCCCATACGGGCGGCTGCACGCGCGATTTGCAACCAGAGGTTAAGTCTCTCTGTTTGGCCACTTTCCCCAAGCTTGTGTTATCCTTCATGTGACTCACATCCGTGACTTAGCCCCCCTCTTTGCTTTTCACTCCCCCAAGCCTTGCATCATCTGCCAACCATCAGGCCTGGCTTTGTGCTCTTCCTGCTCGCTGATAAGAAACAGAAAGTAATGCAGGGCAAAGAACGCCTCTCCGCAGCCCCGAAAGCCACAGCCACTGAGCAATTCCCATCGGCAGCGAGGCCTCCGCCTGTCAGGCAGCCTCAGCTCGTGGAACAACCAGCTTCGGGTTTCTAGAGCCGTTTCGCTACTTAATCAAAATGGGAGCGGTAGCGCGTTTGATCGCTGCTCCTGGCTTCATCAGGCAAGCAGGCAGCTTCGGACGAAGCAGCACACAAGTCCGACGAAGGCCGCTTCCCGCAGCCCTGCTCAGCGCAGCTGCCGTAGTTCCCTTCTGCAGTTTTCGGCTAAGCGTGTCTGGTCCCAGGCGTTGGACGTTTCGGCCCAATATCAGTGCCAGGGTGACCGGCCTGCCCACCGCGCGGGCTGCCACCTCTGCCCTCTTCAATACAGGCATGTCTTTGGGGTGGAAAAGGTCTCTGGAAATAGCTGCTGACACATGCTTTGCCTCCGAGGAAGAAGTACTTTGTGTGTACAGTTTTCGTGAGCCGATCCGCTTAGCTTTGTAACATAGACCCTTTTCAAGCCCCACCATACAGAATGGATTTGGACTTTTTCCCCCGTTTGCACACAGCGGACACCACCCAGTCGCGCTCGCTTGCGCCTAATCGATTCCTCTTTGATTCGGTAGCAGCAGATGAGCCCCGGCGACCCAGGAGGTCCTGTCCCACCCTGCGTACATCCCCCGTGAGCGAGGCAAGGCGCAGCAGGAGCTGGAGCACGGGCACCGCTCGCAGGGCTGCGGGCTGCTCCGGCTCGAATGCAAAGCTGCGACGGTTTCTGCGGCCCAGCAGAAAGAAAAGTAAGATTCATTTCCAACTGCTTTTGCAAAGCGGAGGAAATAGTAAACATCTTAACATGCTCTGGCATGAGCACGGCATGGAGATGCCAGGTTGTCCAGATGAAAGTCCTCCTCTCCACAGAGCAGCTGCGGGCCATGCCACGGGACCGGCTGGGCTACACCAGGAGTGAATTGCCCCCTTGCACAGCACCTTCCCAGCTGCAGGACATCACCTTCATTGACCCTCATTGCAGAGCCTGGAGAAAGACTCCCCAGGGCAGAGCTTGCAGGTGAGTTGAGGTTGCTCTTGGTGGGACCCGTGAGCTCCTTCTGCTGGGATTTCTCCTTCGGAGATGTGGAAGGACCACACAGAGAGGAGATGGTCGGCTTCCAGCCCCAGGAGAAGTTTCATGGTGTTGGGCAGATCCCTCAATGTGAGTCGTGGGCTCTTCTTGCATTTCAATCCGTTCTTCTCCATCCTATTTATAGCCTGACTAAACTCTTCCCTCCCCGGTAGAAAACTCCCCCAAAAGGAGGAGGTGTCGGGACGTGCTGCGTTCATTTGGCTTCCCTGCCGTGGGAGGCGCGGGTGGCTCGGGTGCCGATGAAACCGGCTCGTGTTGCGTATTGACAGCGCACGTCTCTGCCCCCGTGCTGCCTCCCCACGCGGGCACCACGCAGGAGCCTTTCCTGCCGATCGACCTGCCCGACAGCCTGCCCACGCTTCGGGCTCACATTAAAATAGCTCTAAGCCCGATTTTCAAGTCCGTTTTCATCAAAAGACAAAGGTTGTTCCGGAAGACTTGCAAGGTTTGCAGACCCTACCCCTTGCTGCTGAACTTTGCACACCTTGAAAGTGGCCCCACAGCTGCCCTGGGATGGGCTGTGACGGACCCCAAAGTCCTCCAGGACTTGCCCCTTGCCGGTGGAGCAACGCACCGAAACCCTCTCATTTACCCTGCCGCAGGAGAGCACCGCTACCACCTAGCCAGAGCGGGTCAGCCACCCCGGCGCCGAGGGCCGCGTCTCGGTTTGCCTGGCAGGATCCTGGCACAGACGCAACAGCAGGTTCAGGGCCCTGCGCTTGGGCTGCCTTTCGCTTGCGTTAAGATAGTCCATGTTGCAGGAAATAGCATATAATAAGGGGTACTGGAGCTTTGCGGAGCTTTAATGATTGCATACTCTGTGCACATGGTATAGATCCTTTTAGTTTATATATCATATACATATATTTTCTTGAAAATAAACAGAGGAGTCCTTCATCTTACTACAAAGCATGTTTTCCTTGCAACCTCAAGGCCTTTCTCAATTTAACACTGAATAAATCTGCACTGAAAAAAAAATCTGTAAGCAAGCACTACAAATTAATCGGCCTGGGTTAAACCTGACACTTTAATATCAATAAGTTTGCAGGTTTTTAGCATGATTAACGTTCCGGGTCACTCCTTCAATCCCTCTCCACCTCCAGAAGAGCTGGAAACACTCTTTTTTCAGGCACAAGCACTGATGCGTTTGTCCAGCCAGCAGAGGCTTCACAACAGCACGACGCAGCACAAGGTGCACCAGAAACAGACAACAGCAAACGCAAAAGCTGGCGGCTGCTCAGCAAAAAGACCAAACCAGACCATACGCAAGTTATTCGCTAAGGAGCAAGCTAGGGGGAAGCGCTTCATCCCCAGCACCCTCTTCACCAGCAAACCCGGCCCTGGAGCTCGGCTTCCTGCTCCTCGGGCCGGAGCTGCAACATCTCCAGCGCTCGGGCTGTGCAAGGCTTGTGTCAGTGCCGTGCCACCTCTGAACCGGGAGGTCGGTGACATCCGGCACGAGAGGCGGCGAGCAGAGCACGGCGGCTGCACCGTGACCGCCGGGGCTTCCCTCCCCAAACACCTTTTGTCTCTGGGCGCAGCGAAGAACCACGATGTTTTCGTTCCCGTTTGCTACGTGCGCGCAGGCGGCTGCCCTCGGGGTGCTTGGATGCCGCACGCTGATTAATTCAGCGCCAGGCTCCCCGAACCTGCGTCGTGCACGTGCAACGATGGGCGAGGGCTTTGCTTGGCCTCTAATATCGGACCAGCTCCGGGAAAGCCAAGTCCCTTCGTCCGCCGGCTGCTAGGCGGGCCGTTTGCTGCACCCTCGCTGCACGCAGGACTGGGCTTGCTGGAACCGAGCTCTTGCCCTGTGTTTGCTGGGAAAGCAAACCTGCTCTCTGGCCCCTTGCGGAGGCGATCGCAGCGTGCCAGGATGCATCCAGCCACCCAGCGTAGCCCCGGGGCTGCACCAGCCCCACGCGAGGCGGCCTGCCGCTCTGCAAGGGGATCGCTAGCGGGGGACATCGCTGCTTCGCCCCAACGTATAAACCTTTGCTCGTCAGCTCGCCTGCACAGCCGCCAACCGGGCACACGGGGCGAGCGGGTGAGTTTGGGCCAAATCGGTCCAGCTTGGGCAGCTCCGGGGCCCGCGTCCCGCTGCTGCCCTGCGAGGCAGCCCCTTCGCCCCGGACGCAGCCGCAGCACTGAAACCAACTCGGCGCGACCCAGGCCCCCCCGGACAGGGCCCGCTCCGGGGCCGCCCCGGCGGCTTCGCTCCGGCCTGTCCCGCTGCAGGACGGGGCCGAGGGGGGATTGCGGAGCTCGGCTCGCCGGCACCCCGAGCCGCGGGAAGCGGGGACGGGCAGCGGTCTCCGGGGAGCAGCACCGTCCCCTGCGCAGCACTGACAGCCACCTGCGAAAGCACAGCCTCCGCTTTAGGGTCCGGGAGAGCCCCGGCAGCGGGCGAAACGGCAGGATTTGGGAGCCGCGGCCGCTCCCGCCGTGCGGGCGGCATCGCTTGCAGGGGGAAGCGGGGGTCCGGGCCCCCCTTGCCCGCCGCCACCTGCGGACACCGGGCAGCAGCTGCCGGGCCAAGCGGCTTAGCGGGCTCTGGCTGCCGGCGCCGGGCCAGGGGGGGCCCTGGCTGCCGGCCCTCCCGCGCCGCTGCTCCAAAGGGTTAAAAATGCAGCAGAGCCGGGAGCTGGGCACGGAGCAACTCGGAGATGCGAGAAGCTGCCGGGGTAGGTGGAGGGGGGGGGGGCGCAGGGGGCCGGCCGGCGTCCCCCCCTCCCCGCAGCAGCCCCGCCGGGCGGGCAGCGGGGCCGCAGCGCGGCTGAGCCCCCGACAGCTCGTGGCACGTCCCGGGGGCGCGGGCGAGACAGGCAGGTCCTTACCTTGGTGACAGTCATGCAGAAACTCGGGGAGAAGTGAGCGAGCTCTCCAGAAAGCAGGAACTGGAAGCGGGGGGGGGGGGGGGGGGGGGGAAAAAAAAAGGCACAGCCCCCCCCTCCCGACCCCCCCCAGACGGCGGGGAAGGGCTCGGGGCGAGCGCAGCCGCGGCGGCTTCTCCCCGCAGAGGAATCGGCGTCAGTGGCTGCAGGAAGAGCGGGGAGCAGCCCGCCTCCTCGGCCGCGCCAGCGGGCTAAGCCGGGCCCGGCGGGGCGGCGGCGGCGGGGCCGGGCCGGGGGGGCCGGGGGCAGCGGCGGCCGGGGGCGCCAGGCCGCAGCGTAGGGCAGGCGACGAGGAAATAATTGCTAATCGGCTCCAAGGAGCAAAAAGGCTGGTTTGGGGTTTTTTTTTTTTTTGCTTTTTTTTTTTTTTAATTTTTATCTTATTTTTTAACTCTTTGAAAGCCAAACTTCCTCTTTCGGGCGGCCGGAGGCCGGCAGGCACCTGCTGCGCATCCCAGCCCGCTGCCGGCGGCGGCAGCGCGCCGGCTCCTGCCCCTCGCTCCGGGCTGCGCCCGCGCTGAGCACTTACAAAGACGTGCATGGAAGGAGAGAGCCCTCGGCGAGACGGGCTGAGCCGCCGCCAGGCAGCCATGTCTCCCGCTAAGCGCTGATGCCGCAGCTCCTTCCCCCTTGGTCGGAGCAGCGCTCTGCGCCGCGGGTGGGTTTTTGCTGCGTGGGTCGGATTCAGGCTCATCCGGAGCAAAGCAGCAAGGGGCTGCCCTCCGTGCTGGCAGCGCATCCCCCGCACGCCGCTCTTTGCCCCCGATCTCCCGGGCCTCGTAGCGACCAGTGAGTTCCAGGGTTTGCAGGCTGGAAGCGCAATTGTTCCCTTCTGCCCGCAGGAATACAAATAAATGCTGGTTCCTCAGCGCTAGATGGTTCACAGGCTGCGCCCCAATAAACCTACCCCCTGCAGCGCCGCCCACGCCGGGGGAAATAAGTTGCTTTTCCATTTTCTTCTGCCCCGCTCCCATGTGAAGGTCGGGACTGCAGCAACTTCCGCGCGTTAGTGAGAAGAGCGGCTGCGCTAGCACTTCTTCCAGTACCTGCAGGTTTTATTCCAATTCGGTGAAAATTGTTCAGAATTTTTAGCTTAGCCACTATTTTAAAAAATTTTGCAAAACGTCTTATTGCATCTAATACGTGATTCTTTTTTTTTTTTTTTGTTCCTACTTTAGCCTGTGAAAATTTTTTAATGTTAGAAGAATCCGGGGAGCGGAGAAGTGACGGCTCGGCTGCACGGGCACGCGTGATGGCCACCGCGCTCCTGCGCGACAGCCCGTGACTTGGGCAGCATCGAGCCTCAGAGAAAGCACACCTAATTCTGCATGTCGCAGTCGAATCGGACAGAAAAACCCAAAAAGGGAGGCTGCGGCCCGTGCCCTCTGCGGCACAGAGCCCTAGCCTGCCTTGGCTGGCAAGAGTTTTGCACCAGCTGTGAAATAACAGCTTTTTGTCCCTTTTTTAAAGCTCCCCATCATTCAGGCTAAGAGAGGCAAAATTTGGAAGAAGCGTTTCAAGTCATTGTCTCTTGGGTATACACGGGTGAAGACGGCACGATTCAAACTCATCCCAGAATTATCCAGCCATTAGACCTTACACAAAATTATGCTGCTGCATTAAAAATACTTGAGGCCAAAAAAAAAAAAAAAAGCATTTCCCATTCCCCTTAAAGAAAAGCACTCTGCCAATAAACAGAGGATTTCCTTTTTATAAGGAGATTATGCAGCCAGGAGTCTGATGAAAGATTACTGGGTTTTATTCTCAGGCCGAGCCTTTCCATAAAATATTAGTGGATCTGATAACAAGTGCATACCGAGCGCGTTGTAAAGATGGCTGTCCTCTGGCTCTCTTCTAAAAAGCAGCTCGGTTTTCAAAGGTGAAATATGTTCTGTGAGCTGGATTTGAACTGGTGAGGGAGGTTAATGCCTTTAATGTAGAGTTAATTACATTAGCCAGCAGAACAAGCCACCCCTAATTCCCGAAGCGCCTAGGAATGACCTCTTTTCAGCAAATACCCCATTTTTCCCTGCAAGCCGGTGAACGGAGGGGAAGGCTGGCTGTGGATGGAGGATACGCTTAAAACTAGAAAGCACTTGTGAACCGAGCCAGGCAGAGGGCACAGAGGCCCTAAGGCACCAAACGAGGGGAAAACAGCCTCTTGCACCGTTTTGGAGGAACCGGGATGTTCTTTATTGACGGAACAGTGGAAAGCTCCTGGAGGCATCTGCGGAGGCAGGTCCTGGGGCCGGAATGGGGCAAGAGCTTAAAATCAGTGACCGAACCTGCCAGGCCCCCGGGTCCCCGTGCCCGGGGTGTGCCGAGCCCCGCGTCCGGTCTCGCCTGCTTCCGCTCGGCCCCCGGCGCCGGCAGCGTGGCACCGACGGCGCCCGGAGCGCTCCTCGCCGCGGCACTTCTCGGGCGTGCGGCCGGAGCTGCTGGAGTTAATTAGCACCAATTAACTGATTGAAGTGACCCGGCGCTTTTGCCACTTGGCGTGGTGAGCCGGGGCGGGCGGCCAAGGTCGGGCAAGGCGGAAAAGGCTTCTGAAAAGCCGCGCTCTCCCGAAAGGCTCCGCCGAGGGCAGAGCCCGGCCCGGGGAGAGGCGAGATTTTGCAGCCGGGGGAGAACCGCCGTGGCGA
Organism: Struthio camelus; assembly: GCF_040807025.1. Taxonomy (NCBI): domain Eukaryota; kingdom Metazoa; phylum Chordata; class Aves; order Struthioniformes; family Struthionidae; genus Struthio; species Struthio camelus. The sequence continues at coordinate 2,118,084 of NC_090953.1, forward strand.
CGAACTCGCGGGGCGCAGGGAGCCTGCCGGGGCGGACGGCGGCCGCGGCGGGCTGCAGCGCGCGGGTGCCGGGGGCAGCGCAAGGCGGCGTCGGCGAGCGCACGGGGCGCAGCGCTGAGGCCTCGCGGGGGCCGGCACGCAGCAGAGAAGAAAACCCTCCCTTAGCTTTGCCGCACAGCAGTTTCAGGAAAGTAGCACGGGCTCCTTGCCTCGCTGGTGCAGCTCCAAATCAGAGCCCAAACCCAAATTGCAAGGCCTTTGGCAGACCAGGAAGGATTGTGTTGTATGTTGGATGGAAATTAAGGCAGTGATAGACTGCAGGGGCTTTGTTACTTGGGTTTTGCTTTGAAGATTTGCTGGGTCTTTATTCAAGCCCCGGACTGAGACTGCAGCTCGCAGGGGCTGGGGAGGGAGGCAGAGTCGGCCCTGGCGGCGGCGAGCTGCAATCTCAGCACTCCACTCGCCTCCCAGCGCCACGGCGCTGCCGTCCCTCCGCGCCGCGGGCTGCAGCACCGCGGGCACGCCGGCCGCGGGCTCTGCGGAAGGGGAGACGCTCGGCATGGGCAAACGGCTTCGCTTTCCCGCTGGCATGGCGCGGCGTGCCGCTCCGGCCTCCTCCGGCAGCCGCAACCGCGAGCAGCGGCGCCGGCTGCGGCAGCCGGCACGTCCGCAGGCGCACATCCTCCACGTCCGCACCAGGAAACGCACCGACAGGCGAGATCAGCGGGAACCTGCAGTGACCCGGCGGCTCCCTGGGCAAGCTCTTCCCGCTGCGGGTGGCTCGGGCTTTTCGGAGAGCTGCGGAGATTTGCGTTGGCTGGGGCTCCCTCTCACGGCTGTCTGCGGGCCCTGCTTCCCCCGGCCGGCGCCTTCGCCCTGCTCCTCTCCGGGAGAGGTTTCCCGCCGTGGTGCCCTCGTGGCACCGAGCGCTATCAGCTTTGCTTTGTGCTGATGCCTCCTAAGACTGATATAATTGCAAAACAGGCTGCGACCACCCCGAAGGCCCTGGGATCCCGGTGTGCCGCGCGCACGGGGCTGCGCGGGAGCTCTCGCCGTCTGGCAGCGTGCCGCGTCCTGCAGCTGCCCCGGGAGCCGCGTGCTCCTCCGGAGAGCACGGACAGCCACTTCGTGGGGCGGCGGGCAGGATGCCGGGCTCTGGGGCCTCCTTCCTGCAATTGTGGTTAAGGGGCTTTGCTTGCCCTGGGGTTTTGGAGCAGCCCCGGCGTCGTCTGCACGGCAACTTCGGACAGCTGGGCGCAGAGGTGCTGGTCCAGATTGCAGGAAGTGCAGGGCTCCTGCTCGCCCTGTCCCCAGCTCGGCTCAGCCACCTGCAGCTCTGCAGAGCCCTTAACGGTAATTAACAAAAGTCGTTTCGGAAGCAGCTTGGGGGGTGCTGCCCTCCCGTCTCCCCGCTCCTGTCTCGCAGCATCGCCGGCAGCTGGAGCCCGACCGCATTGCGGCTGCGGCTGGAGCACTTCTGCATCTCAGCCCTCCCCGCCGTCCATTGCAGCCCATCTCTCTCGTTATCTCTGTGGTTAATTGACTGTCGCTGCTGAGCAGGGGGAAGGGAGATGCGGCCTTGCTGAATGCGAGCAATTAAACCAAGTCATTAGGAAAATGGGAGCCTGCCTGCCTGCCACGCTGGTGCCGGGAGCACAGTAGCGGCGTGGCGGGTGGTGGCTGTGACCCGCCGCAGACACGCGACCCTCTTGGCGCAATGCGTCACCTTGCTCAGCGGCAGCTTCTGAGAGGAACGTCCCCAAAGCCGTAAGTCATCAACCCATTGCTCGATATCCGGCTTGCTTGGGCCAGACTCAGGCTGGGGCTAGCTCTGAGGTTGGCCCCGTTACACCAGCGACGAATTTAGCCCCTCATTTGGTGAAACTCTTGGAAAGCAACATCTCGATTGCACCAGTCTGAGCTGGCGGACGCAGGAGAAGGGTAACGAAGCGGCGCTGTGGCACAGAGTTACCGCGTCACCAGAGAGCCCTCGCTACGAGATGGATCGCGGACGGAGCTGGATGAGTCGCTCGCTGCACGCCGATGGTGCAGCTCGCTCCGGGGATCCAGGTCAGCCCCAAAACTCCCACGAGAGGTCCGCCCGGGCGGGACGCCGAAACGCTCGGCGCTGGGCGCCCGGCCGGGCTCTTCGGCATCAGCAGGCAACCGCCGGCACCGTGGAGGTGGTGGTCTTGGTTCACTCGGCGGCGAACGCCCCTGCCCTGGCGGGACGCTCTTCCTCGCTAGGCAGCGCTGGCTGCCGACGGGAACAAGTGTTCGTGTTTTCCAGTCCGTGCTCTTTCTCAGCAACGCTTGTGCCCCTGAAAGGAGGAACGTATGGTCCCGTGCTAGCGAACAGCTGATTATTTGACTGTGAAGCAAAGATCCACTGAGTTGGTTCCTTGCCCTGCTGAAAACCAATTACGGTTCTTAGAGGCGCTCCCGTCACTAAACCCGGGCAGTAAAGCGGCCAAAACTGAATTCACTGTTTGCACTGGCTAAAATTACACTGAAGTAAATATTGTATAGATAGTACATTCAGTCTGTGCATGACAGATTTTTCTGCATTATCCCCTGACTTGCTGCAGCTGTGACTTATACTGAAGTTAATGTTTGTATTTCATACCAGATAATTTATAGGGAAGTCCAGAGACGGGCTTTTATCTGCTCTGATGAAAGTTCATCTGGAATAACAACACTTGGTAGGACTCAGTGCTTGGATCGCACTGACAGCCCAAGCCCTTCTGCCTGCAAGCAAGATGTTTCCATTTAAAAGCACTGTTAGCAAGAACAAACATCTCTCTATTGCCGACGCTCAGCGCTCTTCCCCTCCGCTGCAGTCATCTGCTTCGCATTAGCACTGGACGGGATCCCGTTTTGCTCAGGGAACGAGCAGGGGAACTTGGAGCTGTTTCGACTCGTTTCGAGCAGGAGCCGAACGTGGCGCACGAGCGGGAAGGGAACGGGCTGCAGCACGCAGAGGGAACCGGAGACACCTCCGCTCGCCCCGGGGCAAAAATCACGCCAAAAAGCACGGTGGGTGGACCGGCGGGAGCTCGGTGCCACCCCAGTGCTGCACCGCTCGCTCCAGGGCCCTCGTGAATGGTAGCAGAGGTCCCCGGCGCGGCAGGAGCTCCCGCCGGAGCATCCGGGGCTTCCCGGGCCCAGGCTGGCCACTGCCGGCGCTCTCCCGTCCCCTTCCCGCCCCGCAGCGCTGCCCTTGCCGGCGGCGGACGGGGATGCCCGCGGAGCTCAGGGATAGCGGGAGGATGCCGGCGTCCTCGACCGGCTGGCCGTCGGGAGCCCTCTTCTCCTTCGAGCGGGGAAAGCGATTCCTGCAGGTAAGGGCAGCCAAGGAGGAGGCAGCGAGCGAGTCGCATCCTGCCCTTCCGGCGGCTTCTTGTTTCCACGGCGTCTGCTCGTAGCCGGCTCCGCCGGAGCCGCTAATGCGACAGCAGGTGACGATGGGAAACGCTCTGCGGCAGGCGGCGGAGGGAACAACAGCGTCGCTGCAGAGACCCAGCGTGAAGCAAAGGTCCCAAGGCCGCAGCATCCGATGGGAAGGCGTCCCTGTGCCGCCGCGGCCCCGGTGCCCTCCGGAGACCCCTGAGACCTGCCGCGCGCCTCCCTCCACCCTCGCGATGCACGCGGGCATCCGCCTGGAAAGCTGCTCAGGTCTGGGACCGGTTTGCTTCCGGGAGGCGAAATGCTGCTTGCAGCAGGCGTGTGCAAGGCAGCATCCTTTCGGATGGATGCAGCGCTCGCTGGCGTTAGCGCGCAGGATACTATAGATAGATGCAGCACAGGATATTTGGACTTCCCAGCGCGCCGAGGCTTGGCAGTGCAGGGAGGAGAGGACGGTCACTCCGTGCAGCTGGGAGCTCGAGTCCTCAGCCACAGGAAAGCAATTAAACTCGTGCTCGAGCTCCCGCCTGCTGCAGAAATAAGGATGTGCTTGAAGTTAAGCACACGCCTAAGTGCTGCCTGCCGTCTGGGTCACTGCCTGGATGCGGGTCTGAAATCGCCTGTGGCTGAGATGTTCATTGCAAAGCAGCCAAATTTTGCAAAATTCACTGGTCCTTTATCTTTTCCGCTCAATGGGAATGAGCAGCTGAACGTGGAGGAACCAGAAGAGGATGTGAAGGGAGGACTTCCACCAGCACCCGCAGCCGATCGACCCAGAGAAAACTGCAGTTCTTCAGATATTTAACTGGCTTTTGCAGCCAGAGGAGCACTTTGAACTCAGCTTCTTCAGGAGCAAATTACTGAGCAAAGAAAAACTGACTTCTTGGTGGCAACACTTGACCAGCCTTTTAGGAAGACAGATTTCTCCAAAAACACTGAGCCGATCTCCACCTCGCGATTGTTTTTCCGGGCCGTGGCAGAGCGCATCGCTCCGGGCCGCAGCCGGCGGCACCTGCGGGGGCTCGGCGCTGGGACCGCGGGAACCTCCTGCATTTCGGCACACCCCTAGCTGCTTTGATTCGTGGATCTGGGCTAACTAGGGTGGAAAACACCCGGAGGCTACCGCGGTTTCCCCTGGGCTTTCGGGGGGGGGGGGGGGGCAGGCTCTCTGCACTAACCCAGCTGTTTGTGGCTGGCAGCACAACAGACTTTGAAGTTATTTTGAAATAAGAAGCCTTTTGAAAGCGCTTGTTGTCTCCTGATGCGCTGGGCGCGCTGTGGCTCCTGTCCCAGCAAGGGAACGCGCGGTGCTCCTGGTGACCTCTCTGGCAGGCAGAGCAGGGGCGTGTTTGCAGCGTCTCCCGTGCAGAATTGCTATTTGTGTCGAGAGCGCTGGCCGCGGACAGGGGCAGATGCAGCCTCCCGTTGCACCGCCCACCCGGCCCTGTGCCGCCAGCCTCCCCAGCCCGTCCGCAGGAGGTGGGGGAAGTTTTTGGGAAAGCCAGTTTCTCCAATTCAGCCTCGCTAACCGCCTGGGCGCAATGAGGCGTGCAGCCACGAGACCCCCTCGGGTGCCGGCCCCGAGCCCGGTGCTGCGGGGTGAGGCGCTGCTGCTCGCAGGCTCCGCTCGCGATTCCCGGGATACCGCCCTGCCCTTCCCGCTCCCGCACTCTGCTCCGAGCACAAAACGCCTCCGGGCTGGGGCCGTGCGCGTTCGGCAGAGCCGCCGCTGGCACCCTACATCCCTCCGCCGCGGCCCCGGCTCCGCGCACGCCCGCGGCACATTTCCTCCCCGCGTGCAGCGCGGCGCAGCGACATTGGCCCCTTTGTGCGTCCGGGCTGCCCGGGAGCAGGCGAATTTGCGCTGGCAAACGCTGAATGGCTGGCCCGGCTCAGAGGCTGCTCCGTGCACCGAGCCTCTGGCATATCGGTTCGCCATCAGCTCCGCTCCCCTGCCAAATTTCCGACAAAAGGCTTGCCCGGGAGCGAAGGCAGGGTCTCCGCGCTGCAGCACGAGGAAAGATGTATATGCAGGGCCACAGCAGCTTGCAGCCTGCAAGAGGGGCCCGCGGCTGCCAGTGCTGGGGGTCTCCCACGGACCCGCCGCCGCGGTTGCCCTCCCGGCAGCAGCGCCCAGCTGCCGCGCTCGGACCTTCAACGCCGCGCGGGTCCGAGCCGCCGGCGTCGCCGCGCTGCTGCCAGACGCCGTCCCTCGCCGCCGGGGACGTCGTGCAGAAACGACGGGCGGCTGCAGTGCAAAGTCTCCCGCTGGTGACCCCAACTGAGCGCCAAGGGGAGCTCGTTTGCTAACGCTCATCTCTCCCTGCTTCTTCTTGGCAGAACCGAGACTGCTCCGACAGTCAAATGCCTGATATTGATTTATATTTAAATAGAGTCCAGATTTAAGGCTGCGCTGAGCCACATCTCCTGCTGGGGAAAAGCCTACATTGAAGTTGGAAACGCGGAGGATACAGTGGCAGATCGGAGAGTGGCAGGGCTTGGAGCTTTCCTTGCAGCCCGGAGGACGTGGAAATAGGACTCCATTTTAAGAAGAGAGCCCTGGCAGGAGTCCTGGCCTGCGGGAAGGCAGCCCGGGCCATTCGAGAAGGGTTTTCCATAGCTCGCCTCTCTTGTGTGGTGAGTGTGTTTGGCAGTTGCACCCGGCGTGCATTTTGAAAGGAAACCTGAAACGCCTGGCCCGCTCGCTCGCTGTCCCCTCGCAGGTCGGGCACCCCAAATCTCCGCGGGCTCGAGGCAGCCGTAGGGTTTGGCACCGCAAGAAATCAGCCGTCGTTTCCTCGTCAGCCATCCAGAGCGTCCCAGGTCCCGTCCTCTTCCCCCGAGTCGCTCCCGCTCACCCCGCGGGCGACCTGCCAAGGATCCTCGTGCTGGTCACGTCGCTCCAAACGGGATCCGCTCCCCGGGCGGGAGAGACCCCGGGGAGCTGGGAAAAGGGGCTGGCGGAGCAGCGGGATGAGCGGGAACGTCCGTGGGGAGAGGTCCTGCAGGGCTCGCCGGGCAGCGACACCTCTGCAGCCACCTCTGCGGTGGGTTCGGCAGGGCTGCAAAGCACCTCCTGCCCTCCGCGAGCCCCGCGTCGCCCACGCAGCCCCCTCCGGGCAGGGCAAACGGGGCTCGCAGGGGAGGCCTCTCCCGGACGGCAGCGCTCGGAGCCGGGGACGCTTGGCAGGTCGAGTCCGTGTCGGCACCCAGCCCTGTCCCGGGAACATCCGACACCCCGGAGATGCTGAGCATCAGCCTTCGGCTTCCCAGCCCGCTGCCAGTCTTTTCCCCTCCGTGCAGAGCTCGGCAGCGTATGCAGGATCCCGGGTGGCCGCTGCGGCCGGAGCCGTGCAGGGTGCGGGGATTTCAGCGCCAGCCGGTGGGCTGCCTGCAGCCCATCAGCACGGCCTCAAGCCTTTCGTGGGGGAGCGGAGCTGCCCCCCTGCAGCCTGTGCCCGGCTCCTGAAGGTGGGTGCAGAAGTGCAGGGGCACTTCCGCAGGGCAGATCGGCCCCGGTGGCAGCGGGGAAAGCGCTGCAGGATGATCCCCGCACCCGGAGGAGGGACGGTCGAGCGCAGCGCGGGCGCTGCTCCGAGGCGCTTCTGCGCCACATCTTCCTGCAGCCCCGCAGCCCCGCGCAGCCGAGTCCGCGCCGTGACCGAGCGCCTGAGTCAGGGCGCAGTGCAGCGTTTGGAGGGGCGAAGCCTGGGGAAGGGGGGGGCCACAGCTGCATTTTTGGGGGGCCGAGCCCAGGGCGCAGGGCAGCGCTTTGGGCGGCGACGGGGGGGCACTGAGCCTGGGATGCAGCACCGCACCCTGCGGGGGCTGAGGCCAGGGTGCAGGGCATCGTTTCGGGGGCCGAGGCCGAGGTGCAGCGCAACATTTCGGGGGCTGAGGTCAGGGTGCAGGGCAGCGTTTCGGGGGCCGAGGCCGGGGTGCAGCACCACATCCTGCGGGGGCCGAGGCCAGGGTGCAGGGCAGCGTTTCGGGGGCCGAGGCCGGGGTGCAGCACCGCATCCTGCAGGGGCCGAGGCTGGGGTGCAGCGCAATGTTTTGGGGGCCGAGGCCAGGGTGCAGGGCAGCGTTTCGGGGGCCAAGGCCGGGGTGCAGCACCGCATCCTGCGGGGGACAAGGCCGGGGTGCAGCACCGCATCCTGCGGGGGCCGAGGCCGGGGTGCAGGGATCGTTTCGGGGGCCGAGGCCGGGGTGCAGCACCACATCCTGTGGGAGCCGAGGCCGGGGTGGAGCGCAGCGTTTCGGGGGCCGAGGCCGGGGTGCAGTGCAGCGTTTCGGGGGCCGAGGCCGGGGTGCAGCACCACATCCTGTGGGGGCCGAGGCCAGGGTGCAGTGCAGTGTTTTGGGGGCCAAGGCCGAGGTTCAGCACCACATCCTGCGGGGGCTGAGGCCAGGGTGCAGCACCACATCCTGTGGGGGCCGAGGCCGGGGTGCAGTGCAGTGTTTTGGGGGCCGAGGCTGGGGTGCAGCACCGCATCCTGTGGGGGCCGAGGCCGGGGTGCAGCACAGTGTTTTGGGGGCCGAGGCCGGGGTGCAGCACCGCATCCTGCGGGGGCCGAGGCCGGGGTGCAGTGCAGTGTTTTGGGGGCCGAGGCTGGGGTGCAGCACCACATCCTGCGGGGGCCGAGGCCGGGGTGCAGCACAGTGTTTTGGGGGCCGAGGCTGGGGTGCAGCACCGCATCCTGCGGGGGCCAAGGCCGGGGTGCAGGGCAGCGTTTCGGGGGCCGAGGCCGAGGTGCAGCACCACATCCTGTGGGGGCCGAGGCCGGGGTGCAGCACAGTGTTTTGGGGGCCGAGGCCGGGGTGCAGCACCGCATCCTGCGGGGGCCGAGGCCGGGGTGCAGCACCGCATCCTGCGGGGGCCGAGGCCGGGGTGGAGCGCAGCGTTTCGGGGCCGAGGCCGGGGTGCAGGGCAGCGTTTCGGGGGCCGAGCTTGCCCTCTAGTGCCCGAACGGCTCAGCACAGCGCCGGCGCCGGAGCGCTGGCCCGAGCGGGGGCTGCTGCGGCTCTGTCCCCGCAGGAACAGCCCCCCGCGCCCCACTCGGGGCCGTCCCGCCGCCGCGCCGCCCCGCGATGGGGCAGCCCCCGAGGTGTGGGGCGCAAGGAGCCGGGCAGCGCCCGGCCCGCCGGGGCTCCCTGCAGCCGCCAGCCCCAAAACCGCCAAAGCTGCTGGGGGAGCTGGTTTGTGAAGCACCTTTCCACAGTTTTGCAAACGATGAAAATTTGCCATTGGGTTATTAACTCGAGTATTTTTTTTGGTTTGAACGTTGCTATTTAAAGGCAGTAAACTCCCTCCTTTCATGTCTTTCCCCACTTGCCTAATGCATTTTGCTTTTGCTGCTGCATGACATGTTGCCCAAAGCAGAGAGAGTTTGGGAGGCTGGAAGAAGGAAACCCGTTAAGGGGAAGAGCAAAGACGGAAGTGAGCGGCCAAATGACTTTTTTTCCTAACTTCCAGGACAAAAAGGTGGAGGGGAGGAATAATTCTTTTGCTTTTGACAGCCTCTCGCATTTGTGGGGGTAAAAGTCTGGTCTGGAGTACATAGTTAGAAATGAAAACAAGTTTCGGACGTTGGACACGTTCTCTCCATCCATGGTAGCAATTTGCAACCAGGCAGTGCCCAGGGCGCTCTGCCCTGCCAGGGCCGGTGGGGTGAGCTACTGCCAGCAGAGGGGACGGGATGGGATGGGACACAGGGCAGGAGGGGATGGGATGGGATGGGATGGGATGGGACACAAGGCAGGAGGGGGCAGGATGGGATAGGATGGGACTCAGGACAGGAGGGGACAGGATGGGACAGGATGGGACACAAATCAGGAGGGGATGGGACGAGATGGGATGGGACACAGAGCAGGAGGGGATGGGACGGGATGGGACACAGGACAGGACGGGATGGGATGGGATGGGATTGGACGAGACACAGGGCAGGAGGGGACAGGATGGGATGGGATGGGATGGGATGGGATGGGACGGGATTGGACAAGACACAGGGCAGGAGGGGACAGGATAGGATGGGATGGGATGGGATGGAACGGGACACAGGGCAGGACAGGATGGGACACAGGGCAGGACGGGACGGGACAGGACGTCTGGACACGCCGCTGTGCGGCTCGTGCCAGGCAGGGCGCTGGCAGTGAAGCCCTGCGGCAGCGAGCGCCGACCTCGGCTCGTGCCGCGCTGGACCCGACCCAGCAGCTACAGGACCATTTACTTTTCCAGAGCTTTTTGCAAACATTTTTGGGCAAAACAAATAAAAGCAAACAAAGCTCCGACTAGGAAAGCCACAAAGCGTGAACCAAGAGCTGCGGTGGCCAGGCGAATTTCCAGCAGCTTCACCAGCTCCGCGGGAGCTGAGACGCGTTTTGGGCCTGGTGCTCACCGGGCCAGGGACTAGCTCCGCCGGGAGGCCGCCGGGGAGCTCTCGGCCCTCTGCACCCTGCTGGGCCTCAGTTTACCCGAACAGACCCCAAAAGCCGCTCTGCGCAAGCACTGGCCCTGGGCAGGTGCAGGGTTTCGGCCGTGCTTTGGGCACACTGGCTGGAGCACGTCTCACAGCCCCCCGTTTCTGAGCATCGTTGCTAGCAGATGTGCTCATTTTCTAAGTGATGTATTTAAATGCCCCAGAAGGGCCGTGCCGAGCTCGCTGCTCAGCGCCCGGGGCCCGCGGGTGCATGGGTCCGGCTCACGCTCTGCTGTGCCTGCCGGGGATGAGCAGCAGATGCAAAAGCTGAGCCGGGGAGGCGAGGGCAGATCTCCCTTTGTGCACGACGTATGGAAAGCAAGTGCATCGGCTCTCGCCTTTCCTCGCCGCTTTTAAGAGGCCGGCTGACCTTCTCTCGGGCGCGCGCCGGCAGCGCTCATAACCCACCCGCACACGCTACATGTTTCGCACAGTTCCCAAAACGTGCAGACCCCGGCTGATTTTCTGGCAGGTTTCAACAGGATCCTATTGGAAACGTGTTTTTGGGGCAGGATTTGGAGCTCCCCCTCCCGTGCGACGGCTCCCGCTGGAAGCCGGTCCCTGCGCGAGGCACCGCTCTGCCGAACGCAGCTGAGCAAAGCGCTCTCCCTGCCCCTTGGTACCCAATTTTATCCATTATTCTCCCTCCCTGCTTATTTCCATCACCTTCCTTGGTCACTACCGGTGGGAAAGAGCCTGTCTGCGAGTTCAGCGGACGCCCACACCAGACTGCTCGCACCAGCCTGGGCGATTATCCAGCAGGTCCAGAGCTGCTCCTGGCCACTGGGAACACCGGGGCCACAAGGCACTGGTGTCCCTCGTTGGGGAGGGGGGAGTTAAAAGATAAATGGGCTTGTTAGGCTGGAAGTGCTAACGAGCAGCCTCTGTTTCAAAGGCCGAGTGGCTTTTCCAGGCTGCTGTGCCCTGGTGGGGCAGGCTGGTCCTGTGGCCCTGCTCCGGGGGGTCCGGTGCAGCTGGTGGCTCTGCCCGGTGGCTGGTTTCCCCTCCTGTGAGCGAGGCGGACGAGGAGGCAGCTTGGGAGAGCTGTGTGCGGACGGCAAGGGGGCCAGAGCTCATCTTCTACGTATTGCACATTGTTCTGTGCATGTATTTGGGAGATTTAATAGGATTATTGGGTGCATGAACCTGTTGAATTTCCACCTCTGTGGGAAGAGGAGAGCAGCAGGAGTTTAAATGACAAAAGTGAAAAATTTGGGGCAGGAAGTAGGGGGGAATCTGGTGACTCCCCCACTACTCTGGGGCTGGCAGTGCTGATGGTCCATGGGGTTGTCACCTCCTAGGAGGCTCCTGAGGAGCTGATGTGTCATGATGAGCTTGTTAGAGAGGGTCCCGGCACAAGGATGTGAGTCTAAATGCCGGTGAACCCCCAGCCTCAGTCGGCTCGGTCCTCCCGGCGCCGCAGGAGTTGCAGGGCGCAGCCTGCGCTGCGCTGAATGCTTCCAGCGCCTGCAGCTTCCCTTCAGGGCATGCAGCGAGAAGGGCTGTAAAAGCCTCCTCTCCTCCAAAAGTGCCCAGACGAAGCGGGGGCCTGGGAGAGGCTGCCGAGGAGAAACCCATGTACCTGCTCTGGTTTGATTTTAATAACAGAGCTAGGCTAGTGCAGCAGCAGCAGCATGATAATTTGGAGTTCCCCTGAATGGTTTTCAGGTGTGACTAGGGAGTGCTACGTGGGCTATGATACCAAGCGAAAGGAATGGCTTTGCTTTCGTGAATGTATTAACCATACTTCATTCTTAAGAGTAATAGAGACTGGAATACATGCAATAGGGTTTTTTTTTTTTTTTGAACATGATAGAGTATGGGTGGAAAAAATGTCGATGCAGTGATTTTTTTTTTTACACTTGAGAGGTCTTTTAGTGATGGTTATAACAGGATTTCTGGACTGGAGAATCTAGAATAATGCTGGACCTGGGGCTCTTGGGCATCAGCAGCGGATTTATGCTACGGTGAAGTGGGTCAGGGCTGGGTGACTGGTGGCAACTGGCGACCATCGTGAGGCACGTTTTGGGGACGTGAGCAGAGGAACATAAGCCCATCAGCATGCTGGCTTTTCAGAGAGCCGGGCCAGGGTGTGCAAACAGCCTGTGGGTGGGGAGAGCACGAGGAACCTCCACCCAGGTGGGCTGAGACTCAGCTTCCACCCAGATGCACTGGTTTCCTACGGTTTCTCTGCAGTGTTTGTAACACTGCTGAGAAATCTGATGATGCTGGAAAAAAGCACCTTGGAGGGTTGCACAAGTCCTACCTCTCTTTTCAGAGCACCGGGAGTGCAACGTCCAGAGGTTTCACGACATCATTTGACGCTTCCTCCTGCCTGCACGTGATAAACGGAGAAGGTTGCCAGTGGGCTGGCTCACCCTGAGCTGACCACCTGCGCGAGCTGCTGCGTCTAATGAAACACATGTTTTTCCCAGTGGTCTGGCCTGGAGGAAAAAGTCTGCAAAATGACATATTCTTCTAATTACGGTTTGCAGAATTGTATTTGTTTTGCTAAAGTGCTAAACTTAAGAGTCTCAACGAGTCAAGGACAGGGATGCTGCTGCCAGCTCAGGAGTGCGAGGGGAAGCGCACGCGCCGTGGCGGAGCAGGGGATGGACTGCGCCCTGGCTGCAAGAGAAAGGAGAATCTCTCTCTTTTATTTGTTTATACATATATATAATATGTATAGATAGTGCTTGTGGAATTGAACTTTATCTTTCCTTATTACATGCTTAACTAAAAAGAAAGTAAGGGGGTACTCTGGAAACTGTGCTTACTTGCAGCCAGAGCAGGTTCCTGTTGGCGTGCGTCAGGCCATCACGCCAAAGAGACTAGTTTTAAATGCAAACAAAGCGGAAGCAATTAAAAGCCCAGGTTTAGAAAACGTTTTGAACCTTTTAAAATCTGTAACCACCAAAAGATGTCCAGAGCTTTAAAAATGCAGCTTTTCACTAAGAAGAAGCTGAAATCAAAGGCAGAGAAAGCTGGGACATACCAAAAACAGTACGTGTGACTTCAGGCCAAGAGCACTTGCAGAAAAGGATGTGGGTACTGATTCTTTTTGGTTTAAATCCCCTGGAAAATGAGATTTGCTGAAGGTGCTGTTAAATTATGTAACATCCTCTTTCGAGCTGAAAACCAAGCCCACTTTCAGATGGGAACGCGGTGCCCCGTACCCCCTAGGGACGGCAGGGCACTGGCCACGTGCGCTATTCGGCTGCATATTCGGCTTATAACCTTTTTGATCAAAAGCGCTCCCTGATATTGGAAGAGGTGCCGTTAGCAGATACTGCATTCTTGACTCCGATACAAATATGGCACGCAGATGGCGGATAAAAAAAAAAATCTACTTGTCCACAAAAAGACAGATCTGCAAACCTGTTTCCCAACAGATTTATTTAGCTTGTGGAGGCATTCATTCACTAGAGCTTCGCCTTCGGTGCGGGTCTCTCCCATGAAGGCACCCGGCGGCGGTGCCCTGCTGCGCCCGGCCGCGAGCTTTCTCCGCTCCCCGATTTGCCCTTTGGGCTCATTCGGGCAGCAGAACATCTTTTTGCTGTTACAAGCCGGGGCAGGCTTCTTGCTGATGCTGCATCCTTCCTCTGCAGCCCCGCGTTTCTGTGACGTTGAGTCATCTCGGCTTGCTGAAACGCAGTCACTTAAACACCGCCCCTGGCCGCGGCCGTGCCGGGAGCCGGCCCCGGGGCCGCCCCGCGCAAGCGGGCATCGCTCGGCGGACCCCGCCGCGTCCCGAAGCCCGGGACCCTCTCCCGAGGAGCAAACTACTTGAAAAAGACGATAATACTAAAAATAATGGCGAGGGAAGCCAGGGAAAGCAGGAGCCCGGGAGCTTGCCCCAGGCACAAGCAGGGAGCGGGGCGCAGCGGCCGTTCCCGCGGCTGGGGGCAACCGGCCTCCCTGCGAGGGGCCGCGTGGCGGCTGCAGCCCGCCTTCCCCCATCCCGTTTGGCAACAGATGCCGTGAAGAGTGTCAAAATCCACGCAGAGGAAGAGAAAACACATAGCACACTTGTTATATGCTTTTAAGCAAGCGGGGGAGCTAAAATTCCAGTGAATTCCCGGCCAAAAGCAGCGGCGAGTAGCTCCGACTCGGATTGACGTTAGCGTGGCTTTAAAGTAATCCTGTCATTGGGATGTTTCTGGGGTAGTTTTATGGATTGCCGGAAGGAAGAGAAACCACCTGCTTGTTGAGGTAATAAGTTCCTTAGCCGGAAATATTTTTCATGTGCATCTCCAGCATCGGAGAGTCATTTGTTTAGACGTTCAGACTGGTTTTTTTGCGAAAGCAGTCTGATGGCTGCAGCATTAAACTCTTTCACATTTTCCTTTTTCCATTTTTCTTGGTTCGTTTAATTGGATGGCTTCTGCTGGCATTTCCTGGTCTGCAGACAATGCTGCGTGGCAGCGCCGGCCAGGAAACGCGGCCAAGGGACGTCTCGGCTATCTCATGGAAGGAGCCAAGTGGGCGGGCAGGGATGGCAAAAGGTAGGGTCAGCATTTTCTGTGAAGAATTGGGTTTTTTTTAAATGACTTCAGCTTTTTTTCCAAAAAAAGCAAGAAAGAGAAAAAAAAAACTGAGAATGTGCTGGCATTCAGATTTGCAGCAAAAGCTCAGATCTCATTAACAAAGAAAGCACCTTATTTTGTCTACCCTTTGCTTAAAAATCCAACCGTCAAATTCTTCTTTGGCATAAGCAGAAAATTTCGCGCTAATTCTAGTCTTGGATCTATGACCAGTGCAGATAAAGAGATACCACCTTGATGGAAAAAGTGGTTTTTCTGTGAATGCAATGCGCTCTCAGCATTGCCCGTGGGCTGCATCGGCACCGTACCCGACGCTTGGCTGGGCGCAGCTCTCCGCAAAGCGGACACGGACGTGCCATGTTATTCCACGTGTTAGCATGCCATCCCGGGCGCCTTCACATGAGTTAGACCCTGGGAAGCTTATATATATATTTTTTTTTTCTTTCAAAACTAATAGCTGTTGAACAGCTGCATTCTCAGTCAATACAGGGGCGCAGCTGGCATGAGGCTGAGACAGTATTTTGGAAATCAGAAGGTCTAACTGTTCCCAGAAAAGTCCATTTGCTTCAAAGCAGCCCAAGGGCCAATAAATGCAGCTTTACAACTTGCATATCTGCGCTTGAAACTACCGTAGAAAAACTTGTGATGTTCAGATAAACCGAAAGGGGTGCAAAGCTGCTTGCAAGTGGATTCACAAGTGTAAAGTAAATCCAGCAGGAGAGGGAATTTTATTTTATTTGTCTGCGGGAGAACAAATCGAATAATATTCCTAGCAGGAAGGGACTGCAGCGTGGCCTGCAAACCAGAGCTCTCTGCAGATGGCTGGAATATGTTAAATCTATCTCCAGATTTTAAAAATAGCGTTTGTTTTTTTTTTTTTAAGGGGATTGTCCAGAAAATGCCGGCGCTGAGTACCCTCGGAGTCAGGTGAACGGGGAGACGCGGATCTGATCTTGCTGGCGTGATCACGTCTCCGGTTTGCAGAGGCATCTGAGCTGCTCAGAGGAAGTGCTTTGTAGAAGTCTGAAGGCTCGTTATAGTAACTTAATTGCATCTTGGAGTGGGCAGCGTGCTTATTTTGTGCAGCGGACTGTTCTGGAGAAGCGACCACAAAAGACTCGGTCCCTCCTCCGAATCCAAGGGAGGAATCGCTCCCGCTGGAAGCGGGGCCGGGCTCACCGGTCAGGAGCGATGGTTTGTGGCGCGTTTGGGACCGGGCAGAAAGAAGCAGGGACAAGTCGGAGTGACTCATGCCTTAGTACTGCTTTCGGCTTTGATCTCGATCCTGACCATATTTTGGGTCAAATTGCATTTCCCTTCTCTGAAGTTCTCTCTCCAAGCTGGCATTGAAACCATTGCGTTGCTTCCCTTTAAGAAAGAAAAAACACATTTTGGCCTCAATGTAAATAATTCACTTTTTTTTTTTTTTTTTAGTCTACTATCTAGCTCTGTTCAGCAAAATGCCAAGCTCTACGGCCAGGGCTGGGCACCACCACCAGCTGCGTGATGCGTCCAGGACATGTCCAGCCCCCTCCTACCAGCTGGGCACCCCCTCTTTACTGTTGGAGAAGAAAGCAGGTCTGAAACCCTTTTTAAATTTTTTTTCTTCCCTCTTTGCAAATGATTTTCTGCCCAGAGTTACTTTAACTGTCTCATATTTTCCCTTCAAATACATTCAACAGCATATTAATCACGCTTTCCTCTGATGTTCTATGATTTTTATGGACTGCCAACTGCACAAAGCCAGTTTGGCATCTTCTTTAGCAAACCAAGGTTTCGATGGCTTTACCATTTGTATTTAGCGCTTAAGTATGCATGTCACTTTGGAAGAAAAAAAACAGAATTCATGCTCATGTTCCATAGCAATTGCCTCCAAGCAGAGAGTAATTGCTATAGACAGGCAAATAGAGGTAGCAAAAATGTACAGCTGTGACTTGTGCTTCTGTGGAGCAAGAGATAAAATAATACTAAGTTGTTCAGAATAGTTACATAAGAGGCTTTTTCCTGCAATGGAAAATTTCCCAGGGGAAAGATTCTGTTTTTATTGGTGAGGTATTTAATTTCTTTTCTGTAAATTAAAAGTGCATGAGCAGATGATGGAGTGCGAGGATCCCTACTGTCAGTCCTGAGCGGTAGCAGAAGTGCTGTAAGGCTCTGGTGGGGCTCTGGGGCCGGGAAGGAGGAAAGCGGTTTGCCCCGCACGTGGCTCCGGCACCTCTGCACCCCGCGGCTCTGACTCGGGCTGCAAACTTCAAGGCCTCCAAGCGTTTTAGAGAGCTCGGTGAAGGAGGGAGATGGGCTGCAAGGTGCTGGGAGAGGGTCGGGGGATAGAGGAGTCCCATCCAATTTAGTGCAAAACCGCAAGATTTGGCATCTTTTCCTGGTTTGAGTGCGGATTTACTGCTGGTTGGGCAAGTTGTCCGCTCCGGCTGTTTCCATGGGCCTGTCGAGAGGGTGATGTGCCAGGGATGCTCGGAAGCTGGGCAGGTGATGCTGCTTTTGGGAAAAACCACCAGGAGGTGCCTTTTCTTGCACGGCACGGGTTAGGACCGCGGCGGGCCCGGGGCCGCGCCGCGGTACGTGGGAAGCCCGTCCAGACAGTGCGTGCCTGGCCCAGGCGCGGGGAAGCGGCCCCGGGTCAGCAGCAGGAATTCGGCTTGCAGTTACCCAGAACTAGCTCTCTCCCGAGGGACTGATCTCAATACCGTTATTCATCACCAAGGCAGCGTGGATGTTTGTTCGTTCAAAGGAAGAAATAAGCAGAGAGAGACTAAATAGAAAAAAAAAATTGCTGGCTTAAGTAAACAAAAGAAAATTCCTCAGTAGCAAACACTTGTGCTGAGGTTAACGGTCTGTAAATGCGGCATTTGAGAAGCTGCTTTCATCCTGGGGTAGCTCTTGATCTTTTGGGAGAGACGCATGAGCGAGCCCTCTCCGAGACTGCGCTAAGAGCTGTTGCCTCGCGTTACTCGAAACGCCTGAAATGCGCCCAAAGCGTATGTAAACCCCCTGCCCCGGGCTGGCCGGTGGGACCGAGACCTGCAGCAGTGAGGGAGTCATTGGGATGGCTCCAAAATCCATCCCTGCGACAGCATCAGGGAGACCCGGACCCAGGGCCCCTCCGGGTGAGGAACGACCATAAAATATAAGGTTTTCCCCATAAACCAGTGCCCTGGGGCAGGGCTGGGGGCTTCACCGACTCGCCTTCAGCAGCGCTTCGACGCGTTACGGAAAGCCGCTTTCTGCGTGTAAAGCCATCGGAGGTGGATGTTTATAGCGGGACGCCGGTTGCCAAGTCAGCTGAGTAACGTCCAGCAGCGACTGTCCCAACTGCGGGGGTTTGGCATCGCTTTTGGGCAGAACCAGCCTCTGCCAGGCTCTGCTGCCTCTGCGCCCCGCAGCCTGGCACCCCCTGAAGCCCACCGTGTAAATGTGTATTTATTTAAACCTTCTGGCACAGGCTCCAAGAGCATTTGGCCAGAGCCTGGATCTGGTGGCAGAGAAGAGGAGGAGAGAAGCATTTTGGCTGGGGCTAATAAATAAAGCTTAGGCTAACTGAGTGCTGGGAGCTAAGGGCCAAAGTACTTCCAAACACAGAGCACATTCCAAATCTCTATTTTCCGGAGGTTAAATTACTTTCCCCTTTTAAAAAATCAAATTGGTTTCTGCTGCACTGCTACACTGGAGGAGTTTCTCTTGGTTTAGTGCATATTTTGTCCCCTGAAATTGCTGCTGGAATTGGGCGTTGCTGGTGGTGATCGCGGATGGGAGAGGTAGGCCTGCCAGATTCGTGCCAGGAACAAGAAAGCCGAGGTTGGACATCGGTCTCGTAGCATAACTGGGGTTTTCCCAGCTCTTGCAGCTGGTGACACCTCCCTGCTCCTTGGTGCCTGGTCCCCGGGTCCCCAGCGTCAGCCCGTGGGCACCCGCTGCCCGTCCCTCCCCGGCCCCTGGCATCACTGCGGCTGCAGCGGGGGAGCGAGGAAAAGACCCCAACTCCTTCGCCCTGAGACCCCTTCTGATTATTTTCCGGGGACTTTTGTTTTCAGTCTGTTTCCCTGCAATGTCCCTGCTTTGGTTATGTTTTTGTTTTAATACTTCTAACACTCGTCTTGTGCTGTTTAAAGATGCAACATTTCCTGGCTTGGTATAAAACTGATAATCTCTGGAAAGGGATAGTTGTGTGTTTACATCAGCTGTTGTTTTGGACAACCAACTCTCCAGAGCTATTAGTTCACTGAAGTTGCGCGGTGGCCAGGCGTTACGGGATCGCACGCTCCTGCCAGCCCGCGCTCGCCCTCGGCAGATGGCTTCAAGCTGTTCTCCATCACCTTGGGAAAGCTGGTGCAGCGGGGACGTGGTGCCCGGGTACGCCTGTCCTGGGTCCAGCCGAGCCTGCGGGGTACGCCTGTCCCGGGTCCGGCCGAGGCTGCGGTCTGGGCTTGCAAATCTTGCAGCATTTTGTTTTAATTAGGCTTGGTCTCCGCAGCAAAGCTCGGGGCTGAATCCAAGCTCTTCCAAGGAGACGACTGCAGCGGGAGCTCTTTGCAACGTGGTCCAGCCGGAGCTGGCGAGCATCTAGTGATGCTCTGAGCGGATGAGATCGCCTTTCACGGCGTCTGGGGCAAGCTCTCGGAGCAGGGATTTCAGAGGGACAAACCCACCCCTGCGCACACGGGCACTTCTCGCAAAAGCGGTGAAAACTTTCCCAGCGCAAGCGGTCGCAGGGCGAGCGCGGCACCGCCATCCGGGGCAGCTCACGATGAAGTACCCCGCAGGACCCCATTGGCCCTTCCTCCATTTATATTGCTGAATTAGGGGTTTTGTTTTCATTCCTGGCCTCTGTTTACATTCCTTGTATCCTAGGTTAATTCTTCCAAAACTCGAGCAGTAAGAGCATCCAGTGCATTACATCCTTGGAAAGGTCAGGCACGAGGAAGCATCTGGGAGGGAAAGGCCGGAGAGGGGGGAAAAAATGAGCCCACGTGGGAAAATGTGCGGTGAACTTCTGGGACGGCTTCAGCGTCTCTCCAAACGGAGGGAAAATAAGGTCAGGCCAGTGGCGAGCTGGTAGCGTGCGCTCGTGTCCGGGGTCTGTTTTCAGCTCTGGAGACGTCGGGGTGGGAGCTGGAGCCAGGACTCGGCTCGGAAGCACAGATGGAAGTCTAAAAAGTTACTGTTAGGCCGTTATTTTTAAGAGGTGCCTAAAAAGCTTATTCTGCGCTGTAGCCGGACGCAGGGAAGCGTGGGAACTCTGTTTCTGGCTCCGTCCTCAAACTGGTTCGGTCGGGGTCTGTTTTGTGGGGCAAAAACCCCTCATTTGCAGGTATGCCCCAGCCACCCGTTGGCGGGGGGATGATCTGGCGTGGAGCCGGGGCTGCTTATGTTGACCCAAAAGCGCTCAGCGAGTTAAAAGCGGGCAGGATGCGAGGTGGCAGCATCTCAGGGCGCAGCCGTCAGCCCTGCCCTGTGGTGTCCGTCGCAAGTTGGGAGCTGCAACGCGGGCCGTGAGGTTGCAGTAAATCAATTCTTCATTCCCTCGACGGGAAGAAATTAATTTGGCTCTTTAGTGTTAGCATGCATTAGTCATTGCTGCAGCCTGGGGGGTCCACGGCCCGCAGTGCCTTTGGCTGCAGAGCGTGCACGATCCGCACGGTGCAGGACCCCTACTCTGCCCCTTAACGCTTTCGTTGGAAGAGTCATGTTTGCCAAAAAAAATGAGAGCTTTTCAGTCACAAACTTTTGATGTTTGAGCTATGAGCGGAAACTGTGTTTGGGAGCCAGAATTTTCCAGGTCTGAAACTGAGGGCTCACCTTTCCCACCAAAAGCTGCCACCCTGCTCTGGTTTGGGGGAAAAACCCTCTGTTTCCTCCCTTGTTTTCTTCGGCGTCTTCAGACCCAGCAGTTTCTCTCTGGCTGCTGGTGGGACCGTGGGGCTCGAGGCCGCTGGTTGCTGGTGGCGGTTGGCTCTGGGGCGCCCGTGGGAGCTGGCCCAGCTCCTGATGAAGTGTCAGGGTGGATCCCACGAGTGCCGGCCACAGGTCCCCGCGCCCCTGGATGCGCAGCTACGGAAATAACCACAGCTGGATCTATGAAACCGGAAAATATCCATCAGCCACCCCCATGCAGCAGGGAAAGAGAAAATGATGCAAACTTCTTCAAAAGTCCTTGCAGCCCTATTGTTGTCCTCATCCTTCTAGCTCTTTCAGCCCCAAAATAAGGAAACCCATCCCTGGGCTGGCTCCTCGAGAGCCAGGCAAAGTTCATAGCAAATCTTTTCCTAGGGCCCTTCCAGACATCCGAGCTCCGCGTCGGGATCGCTTGTTGTTTCCAGAATTGCCGGTCTCTCTTGGAGACGTTTATTCTGCGTCACCCCCGCGGCCACGAGGAAGCCGCGCCGCTGGCCAGCCCTCGCCCCCCCCACCCCGAAACGCCGGCGGCTCCAACCCTCTCCTGCCGCTTCTGCCCCTTTCACCAGCGCTTTGCAATCAACAGCTGGGGCGTAAAAAAAAAATCATGGTTTTATTAAAAAGCAATCAGTTGGCTGGGTTCAACTTCCACGCTTTGGCAGGGCGCGTGGCTCTCCCGGGGGCTGCTCCCGCGGGAGCGCGCGTCCAGCTCAGCCCGGCCCGGCTGCAAGCGGAGCCCTTGGAAAGCGCTGCCTGGCCCGGATCAAACAGTGCTCGCATAGGAGCAGGATCCAAAAATGAAGTGGGAAGGCAATTTTTAATGTGAGCCCAGCTCTTTCTTTTTGCAGGATTAGTATCATATGATGAATATGTGATAATCATCTTGTGTAGGTTTTTTTTAGACATTAAAGAGCCCAGCTTCTTAATTTTCTGCAAGAATACCATGAGATGTTCCCATAGCAGCTCAGCGTTCCTCAAACAGCTTTTTGCAAGGGGCTGAAATACTATTATTTCCTTTTTTTTGTTGTTTTTTTCCCGTATATCATTTCTACTGTCAGCTGTTTACATTTTGAAAGAGTTACATCAATATCATCACAGCAAAGCTATTCTCCTCTGCGTTTCTCGCTCACGCGAAGATGCTCAGCTACATTAAGATGTCCGATCGCGAGCCCTGATAACTCCGCAGAGGAGTCCTCATGGCAACGCAGCCACATGAATAGCTGTGCGGTTTAGACCGGCTTTGCAGAAGATGTAAGATCCTGGTCCTCTGCCATCCGAATCGGTGCAGTTTTGACTAATGCAAAGCCCGCAGAGCTTTACAAGCTGCTTGCAGACAATTGACAGAAGCGAAGCAGAACTTCTTCAGATAAACTGCTAGGAGGAAAAGCCTCATGCAGCTCTTCTCCAGTGCAGGAAATAAATGTTGCTACTCAAATTCAAAGCCACCAGGATGATCTCTAACTTCCCCCACCTCTTCTACAGTAAAACAGGGGTTTTGGTGAGATCCTCAAATATTAAATCTGTCTCTCTTATTGGGGAAAAAGCTTCTTGGACGGTCTGCACACTGCAGCTTTGCGGAGGTTTAGTCGTATGATCTCCAGCAATGTGTCTAATAGATGTAAATCATAAAACCCAAGGCAGAACCTCAGGATTATTCCTTTTGGATTTCTGCACAGGAAGCATAACTGATGCCGATAACTCCCTCGTGGAGAATCCTCTGGCAGAAGGGGAAAATCAGATCCCTGTAAAGGCCACGTTTCCGCAGGTTTTCAGGGCAGGGAGTCCACGGCGGGAGGTGGCAGCTGCTTCTGCTCCGCTCTCTGTGGAGCTCCTCTTCTTGTTTCTCAGCTTCTGAAACGCCTCTTACTCTTTTGGGAGACAGAGAGATAAATGAGGCCCAGATCTCCTTTTCTGTTGCCGTATTTCTTTTTTTTTTTACCCCTATAAACTGGCTGGTTCTGGCGATCAGGTTCCAAAGAGTCCCTCTGAAAACTCAACCAAGATGCAAATTTCAGATCAAACAGGCCTCATGTCATTTTTGTTCCCAAAAAGCTGGTTTTGCTTTCCACTCAGTGGAAGAGTTTCATTCCCGGTGAGCAATTTCTCCCTGTTCTCGGGCATCACCCAGGGGCCCTGGGACGGAACACGGTAGCCAGCGCTCGCCCAGCCGTGTCCGGAGCTGCCCTCAGGGGCTCAGCGAGCTCCCGAACAAACATCAAACCGTTGCACGCGACAGGCTCTGAGGCTTTTCTCCTGCCTTTGTACATCACCTTCTGGGCTTGGCACTTCCAAAGTCAGGATGCAGGTTTCCCATAAGGAGACCTTGCTCCCAAAATAAGCGGCTGCGAGCGCAGGGAACTGCTCTGCAAACGCGGGATGTCCCGCTGCGCCCAACGCTGCTCAGCAGGCAGAAGCCGGGGAGCTGGAGACACACGTGGCGTGGGTGCGAGATGGCTGGAGATGCTCCAGCTGTACAGAGGGTGGCAATCAAACAATTTTAGGCAATTTTTACATGGGCTGGATGCGTGCGGTCACCACATGGGAATGACAGCCCTTTCCTTGGCAAGCAGAGCATCCCCAGAGCCCGGCATGCCTGGTCTCCGGCCCCTAACGCGGACAGGAGCCCGTAGCTGATGACTTCTGCTGAAAGCAACCAGCTCTTACAGATCATTCCCTCTGTCTTTTACATTTCATATTTCATATGTTTCTTTTACATATGTGCTTGTTCTCTGAGTTTTTAAATATTTCCAAAAAAAAAATTTTTAATTTTCACTGAAAGAAGAAACACATTTGTTCCCTTTGGCTCTTGCTGTCCCCTGAAATTCTGATTTTTGTTCCAGAATTAGGTATGGGAGTAACAGCTAGAAAACACAGTTAAGAACTGAAAATGTTTGATTTCATTGCCCAGCGCTTTGCTGGTGGAAGGGGTGCTGCACAAATGAGCTGCAGAGCATCATCCACATCTCTGCAACAGTTTGGATCCCGCTACTCCTTTGATCTCCATCCCAGACGTGTCCTCTCCCAGCTGGAGTCCCCAAATATATATTTTCTGGAGGGAAGGGCGGGAGGGGATGAAAAGCAACTGGATCTCCCAGGCGCTCTGCAGCATTCAAAAGCATGTCTCGAGCAGAGCTTATCTTCCTTCGGCAGCCCCCGAGCAGCCGACAGACGCTCAGGAGACAGACTTCAGCCTTTGGACGCGTTTCAAGAGATCTTCACTGGTGGCTGGCGGGGAAGAGGGAACAAAACCCATTCGGGACCTTCCTCTTGCTCTTCTGCTTTTCAGGGTGGAAACTGGCACCGCAGCAGCTCCCTTCTGCCACCAATTCCCTTGGGATTTGCTTCACCTCCTGATGGCGATCTGGGTCTCCCAGAGCTTGATGGACACAGGTAGCATGTGAGATGCTCCAGGGCGCTCTTGCAAACAAGACTTGGTGGGGAAAGGGGCCAGGAAAGCTCCTCTAGGGTCGTGTCTACTGCCTATAACTAAACCAAGGGCTATAGTTATCCCTTCCTTTGGAAAAAGGGGGGACTTGTAGGCAGAAGCTGGTCCTACCTCCCCGGTGGGAGAGGCGCAGGTTGACTCCGCTAACGTGGTAGCAAGCAAAGTTCAGAGGTGCTGTAAACCTGCTCGAGGCCCAGGTCCGCCGACCGGGATGCAGCTCCCGCGCGAGCCAGCGGCAGCATCCCGACCCAAAAGTGCCGAGTTCCCGTGGGAACCCGCCTCGCGGGCGGCTCCTCCAGAGCAAGATGTCCCAGCCGGGGCAAGACGGGGACGGAGGGGACTTTGCCGGGCCGCAGACGCTCCCAGCTGGTTAATGCAGCTTGGAGGTCACCGGCCCCCAAATCACAGCCGGCGGCTGCCAGAGGAGCGGTGGGGCCGCGGGAACGGCCGGAAACGATCCGGGGAGTCCCCAACAGCGGGGAAAAAAAATGCTTGCTGGTGTTTTCCTCCAGCTTCTTCGCCGTTAGCTGTCCCGCGGGGCTTTTCCCGAAAGGGTGCCGGGGCAGAGCCTGGCCTCCCTCCCGTCCCCTCGTGCTGTACCTCCTACACGCTCCGCTCGTCCCTCCCACTCCCTCCCCACCGTCGGCTTCTGTCAGGGAGCCGGGAAGGGCTGGGGAGCAGGGAAAGGGTTTTTTTCCGAGCGAGGCTACCAGTCTGGCTCGGTGCCTCCGGCGGATGGTCGGGGCCCATGGACCCCCGCCGCGGGCTCGCCGTCGCCTGGGCTCTCTGCCTGCTGCCAGGTAAGCGCCGAGGCCGGCGGGCGGCGAGCGAAGGGTCCCTGCGGGGGCGCAGGGGGCAGCTGGGCTCTTCCGAGGGGGGCCGAGGGGGGCTGAAAGGGATGCAAGGCTTTGACGGGGCCACGGGAGGAGGAAAGCCGCCCTCCCTCGTCCGGGCTGCGGCCGCACCGGGCGGCTGCCGAGCGTTTCTCCTAAGCGTCGAAGTGGCCGGGGGGGGCGGGGGGGCAGCGGAAGGTTTTAGGCAGAGCTCATTTTGCGACCCCCCAGGTAGCCTGTCCTTCTTCGGCACGCCAGAGAAAAGCGCTTGGGGTTAAATAAGCTCCCGGCGCTGGGATGTGGGACGGGGGAGGCGGCGCGGCAGGGACACACACACACACACGTTTCGCTTTGGGCCGCCAGCTCGCAGCCTTTCCGCACATCTGGCTCCGTGCGCGCCGCGAGCGCCGCGCTGGGGGGGCCGGGGGGGGCGGCGGCGGGGGCCACCGCGCTCCTTATCCTTGGCCACTTGCCTGCCACTCGGAGCTCGGTAGCAGGCGGAAGAGGGTCCCCAGCCGCCGCCGGTGGTGCCGCGATTGTGCTGGACGTCCTTCCTCGGGCAGGCAGCCGGGCTGCGGAGCGGCGGGGCGGAGGACGCGGAGCCCGCAGCCCTGGCACGCTTTCGCCGCTGCCAACGTTTCTCTAAGCATCGTAAGGGAAAAACACGCCAGTTTGGTTGTGGGGTGGGTTTTTCCTCCTCCCGCCATCCGTCCGTCCCCCCCCACTCCCCAACTTTGCGCTTTCTCATTGCGCTGCTGCTGCTTGATAGTTCAGGGCGAGCTGCGGCGCAGTTGCCTTTCTTTGCTTAATGGGGAACATGTGTCGGGGCCTCGCGGCGGAGCGGCGGCGGCGGCGGGGGGCGAGCGGCGGCGGCGGGGGCGCGCTCGCCGGTCCCAGCCGGAGCATCGGGCTGCTGCGACTCGCCGCCGAGCCGTGCTGACGTGGGCTTTCGGGTCCCCTGCCCGCAGCGGGGAGCGGGGCCGCTTCCGGGGCATCCCGGGAGGAGATGCTGAGATTCGGCTGCTTTCGTTGTTTCGAATCGCCCCTTTGATTTTCTGGGTTGCTCGGGGTTTCCAGAGAGGGTGGTCTGGCGCCAGGCTTGGCGCGGGGCCGAGCCTGGGCAGCGGGGCCGGGCTGTGCGGACCCTCGCCTCGCCTCGGCCGGCGGGACACGGCCATCCGCAGCCACCCTCGGACCCCCAGCTAGCCAGGAGGCTGCGACAGCCACTGCGCTCCTCTGGCCGGTGCAGGGACCCCTCTGCAGACCCCTCCTGCTGGCCACCGCCAGCTCAGCGCCGATTTTGGGGGCGTTCAGGCAAATGCACCAAACTTGTTGGTGCGTTTGCTCCGCGCTGCAGCACCAGCTTGGGGCACGCTCCGTCTCGACATGGGCACGCAGCCGATCTCCCTTTTACTTCCCCCCTTGCCCAGGCCGGCTGCCGGCTCGGCAGGGGCTGCCCTGGCAGCCGCGGCAGGACGGGCTCCGCCAGCGGCACCTCCGCGTCCCCGTCACCCCGACCCGCCGCACATGCCCCTCTCTGCGCCTGCCCTGGTAAAGCAGCCGCGAGAGCGCTGCAGCCACCCCTTCCCGCTACCGTCCTTTGCATGCGTTCCCGAATGCTCTTAAACGTGGTCCCAAGCTCTACAAGCAACAAAACAGCTTCTCCCTGGCTTTTCGGGGACAGAAAGCTGCAGTTGTGCGAGCACAAGGTGCTTCTGTAGCTGGCGCTCTGGGGCTGTTTGCTGAAGATTTTGTGGGTAACCAAGAACGCTGCAGAACGCGGGCTCGCGATGACTGATGGCACAGTCAGCTTCGGTATTCCCTGGTTTTCTATCTGCAGCTGGATCAGTGACCAGAAACCAGTGTTTCCTAATGCCTGATGACAAACGCAGGCTTTGCGATAGCGACCTGGAGAGGAATTTGGTGTTTTCAGCATTTCATTGTACAAAGGGTGTTTGGTGGAAGTTAAAGCTAGAGGGAGGCACAGGAACATCTGGTCTGACCCGCTCCCTCTCGGGGCCCGCTAGCTTTTGCCCGCATACCCTATATGAAGCTCAAAGGCTTTCCAGTTAAGCCACACATTTCAGTCCTCCAAAAGAAAAAAAGAAAAAAAATGTGCATCACAGATGGGTTCCAGAGGAGCATCCGATGCCACCGAAGTCCCCGCGGTGGCAGGGACTTTGCAACGTGGGGCCACGCTATACCCACCGGAGCACAGCGCCAGCAGTGGTGCTAGTGCTCGGTGCCGTGCAGGGGACGCCGCGGGGTCGGCGCGACGGGCAAGCTTGCCGAGGCAGCGCCGGCTCCGTGCGCGTGCCGCCCCGCAGCAGAGGATGCTCCTCGCATGCGGGCTGGAGCGATGAGAAAGGAAACGGGAGCGAGAGCAGCACGGTGCGTTTTGAAGTGCCGGATCGTGCCGTTTGACGCGCAGCTGCTCCCGTTGCACGCGCAGGATGCTGTCCTCGGGTTTCCAAGGGGGAACGGGCCCGACACGGCCACAGTCAGGCCAGGCCGGGTGGTGCGGATCCGGATCCGAGTTCCTCTGCGCTTTACGCAGCCTTCAACCTGCGCCTGGAGGCCCCGAGCGCCAGGCTGCACATCTGCTCTTCCTCCCTTGAGAAATTCTGCCCCCAAGGCTGGCAAAGCAGTTTAGTTTTGCAGAACAGCGTTTTTTTTTCCCCCCCCATCCAAAACAAACAAATACATAAATAAATCTTCCACCATCTCCACCATCCAGCTCGATTCTCCTTAGGTTGCCGAGGCTCAGAGGCAACGATCGCGCGCTAAAGCTCCGCTGCAGGGCAAGCCAGCGGCGCAGGTCTCCCCGGCACGCGAGCTCGGCCGCCTTTCCCGGGGGGCCCCGACGCCAGCTGCGGCCGGAGGGAGGCAGCAGAGGCGGCTGGCAAGGCGAGCGAGGCAGGTGCCCTCCTTGCCCCGGCTGCCCGAGGCCAGGATGCTGCAGGGCGGCTCTGGGCAGACTGCGGCACGTATTGCAGCGCCTCTCACCCGGCTCTCCCGCCCGGGGCTCGTCTCCCCAGGCGGAGGGGGGCAGAGGCCTGAGGGCAGCGCCGGTTCCAGCGCCGCGGTTCGGCGAAGCCCCTCACCCGGGCGAGGCGAGGGAGGCACCGGCAGAGCGCCGGCAGCATCCCCCTCCGGCAGCTCCGGCCGCCTGGCCTCAGCACCCCTGCGCCGAGAGCTTATTTTTATTCTTTTGGCAGGAGAGGTGGCTTTCATTCCCAGTATTGTTTCCCAAATGTGTCTTTCTTTCTTTTCAATATTTGACCTGACACGAATCAAAAGTTTGGACCCGACAAAAGCTCCAGTTCCGAAAGGAGATATTTGAGGCTTCCTGCCTTGGCAGGATCGCAAGCAAAACATGTGGGTTTTGGTCACTTATTTATGACCGTGATGTCACTCCTGACAAGAAAATGGGCCTTGGTTCTTGGGGTTGCTAAATCTCCCTGACAACCTTTCAGAAGGCTCTGATTAATTTAATCCAGTTTAAATACTCTCAGATTTTTCTTCCTGCCTCGAATGCACCCCCATCTGTCTGCTTTCCGAAATCCCTGCCCTGCTGTGTGTGCATTCCCCGCACTTTGCCATCCGTTGTTTCCAGCTTCCTTCCCGCTCGCTCTGCGTTTCCAACGGCCGTGGCCCCGCTGCAGCCCCTCGAAGGTGCACAGAGCAGCCCGGTCCCCCCCGGCCGCAGGACGGCGGCGCCCGCTCGCGCCCCGGCGGGGTTTTGCCGGACTTTCCCCCTCCTGCACGCGGCGCGCGCCTTGCTCACCTTCGCGGGACGGCCAGGGCGGCCGGGACGGCCGGGGTCCCGAGCCGACAGCCGGGGGCTCATGTCTGGGGCCAAAACCCCCAGGTTTGGGCCAGGTTCGGGCAACAGGCTGTTTGCGTGAGCGTCAAACAAGCAGCGACGGCTCTCAGGGCTTGAGACGCGGAGGCAGCATAGAAACCGAGGGAAAAAGACCTGAAATGACTTTGTTTTCATTGCCTTTCTGTTTTTTTCTTTCCCCACCCCCATCCCCAGCACTAGTGAAATGTAACCAAACCGCCCCGATTTGCAGGCTAGTCTGGCTCTTTCACAGCTGTGCCATTTCGGTTTTGGAGGGGGGGCAGCCAAGCCGGAGCGCGTGCCGGGGGGCTTTCCCGGGAGCCCGGGAAAAGGTGAAAGCAGAGACACGCTGCTGAGCGCAAGCGCCACGAACCCAGAGGCAAAGTCCGTGTAGCCTCTCTGACCCTGGCTCCGCACCCTTGGAAAGCCGGGGCGCTCCCTCGGCGTGACCTGAGACCGCAGCTTGCCCGGCGGTGCTGCGAATATTTTTTCCTCGAGATGAAGCTTACAATTTTACGTGACTTAGAACTCGTGGAAAACACTGAAGCCATTTAGCAAAGAAAATAAACGGTGTTTTTGCAGAACACGTTAAAAATCAAAGACAACGCTCTTGAGCGGGTTTCGGACGGGAGGTGGGAATAAGCCGGGAGGGGGCTGCAGCCTGCGGGTTCCCCTTCCATCGCGGTAAGCGCTGCCTCCCAAAACACCCCCCTGCAGGCGGATCCTCGAGCAGGGGCCTGCCCGCTCGGTTCCCCCCAGAAATGCCTTGGGCAGCTTTGGGGTTCCCGCCGCCTGCATCCGTGGGCAGGAGCCCCCTGCTCTTCGGCTCATTCCCCTGCAAACCGGGAGTAATTCAGCTTTTCGTGGAAGACGGTGGAGCGGCACGGTAGCAAGTGGCAGCTGGATGTGTCACCGCCCCGCGGCGTCCCAGCTCCGTGGCCTTTCCCCGCTCATCCCCTTTCTTTGTGATGTCCTTTGATGACCAGTCTTGGTAACAAGACCTTAATTTCCCTATTGGGTAATCGTTAAGTTGAAGCCGTTTTAATATGCCTTTTAATGTTAAATAAGGTCAATCTACTGCAAAATATGCTGGATCTGATCCCCCGCGTCTCCTTTTTTTTTTCCTGCTTTCTAGAATGTCTCTTTGCAGGATGTTACAGGTCGGTACCTCAGCCCGCCTTGGCGAGACGCTGAGTTTCTCGGCTTAGGAAGCCAGCATTGCAGGTTTGTTACTGTGACGGCAAAAAATCACATCTATTCCCAACATTCCTGCCTATAAAAACAACTTTCCGTCTTGAATTTTTTGCCTGGGAAGCGACATTCCCCGCTTCTCCTGGTGACAATCCCTTATAAATACCAAACGCGATCCCTCGGAGCGTTCTTTTGCTCTTCCAGCCGCCTTTCCTGACGGTGCCAAAACCTTCTATTTATAACAGAATGAGAAATCCAGCAGCTACTCGCTGCCCGCGGGCAAACAAAAAGCAGGGACATCCCGGCTATCGCATCTACTTCCCCTTATTCCTCGGAGTCTCCTGCGCATTCCCTGCTTGCCTGGGACTTGGACCACGCACATCTGAACTTCAGGAGACCCGAGGGGAAAATTATCTTGTAAAGAAGGAAGGGGTGCCGTACGTACGTGCGCGGAGGGTTTGGATGCGATGCTAAGCCGGCGGGTGCATAAGGGCATGCACCGGAATATTCCAGGCCAGTATCTGCATCTGAGCCCCACGGTGTGCGTAAACCCTCTTTCCGTAGGGTGGTCTCCCAGCCCTGGCAGCTTTTCCATCGGAGAAGCTGGGAAAATAACCTTGGTGCAGCTCCCCAGACACGTCTACGGTGGGAGCATTAGGAGCACGACCGGCGAGTGAGTTCAGTGAGGGGCTGGCTGCCAGGCTCATGCTCAGCATCGCTTTCCAACAGGTCTTCAGGGAGCTGGGAAACACCAAAACTCCCGGGGGGACAGCCTGGCACCAGCCTAGATCCTTGCAGCCAGAGGAGCTCAGATAAGGAAAGCAAGGAAAGAGAGAGAAATGGCCAGCTTTATCCCCCATAGACCACCGAGATTTGCTCCATGGCATAAGAATTGCTCCTGCAGGTGCATCCAGCCAGGCGTGCTGCTGCTGTGGGCGTTGGGCTCCTCTGGGCCAAATCAGCCGTGATGCCGCAGCCCAGGGCTCTTGCTTTAGCCTTGCTTCCCTGGGGCTCCCAGGGGAAGGCTGCAGGCAGAGCGGGCAAAGCCGGCACGAGCAGCTCCTCCTGGCTGGTGTTTCTCCTGCCGCTTTTCCAAGCAACGCTGCCCTCCTCGCCCCACGTTCAGCGCGTGTACGCGTCTGCCCGCGCCTTCACCCAGAAAACCACACGGAGAGCTGCAAAAAGATAGCGCTTAGCCCAGGCCCCTGGCTTTCAAAGTTACAAAAAAGTCTCTTTATGTGGGGGAGACGGCCAGAATTGCCTACGCCTGCTGCTGACGGGGACCGAGGGCACGGGCGCTGCAGCACGGCGCAGGTAAAACCCGGCGTCACCCGCTCGTTTGGGGCCGTTAAAATTCCTGCGCTGGATGGCAGCAGCGCTGCAGGGCTCCTCTGCGGCGGCTCTGCGCCTGCAAGGAGCAGCGCGAAATCTCCGCGTCCCACTGGCAGCCTCTTCCCCGCCGTTCACGTTCCGGGATGCAGCGACAAGACGCGTCCCTAAAGAAAACCCTATAGCGCACAGAGAACTGACTGTTCTCATTAACTTCCACCACCACAGGATGCCATTCACGCGGGGCCGCCCGCGCTTCGGCCGTGACTTTCTGGGGTGGTCGGTGGAAATTTCGGTGGAAGCTGCTGAGTTCCTGCTGCCGGCGCAGCGTTTGTGGTTTGCAGGAGGTGGGCGAGGAGGGTGCCGCAGGCGACCCGTGGGGTGCTGGCGTGGGTGCCCCCGGGCTGCGGGAGACAGCACGGTCCTGCCTGGGACTTTCCCTGTCCCCTTGCAAGGGCTGCACCGCTCGCACAGATGCTGGCTCAGGACATCACCGTGGTCCCGCGGGTCCCACGTGGCCCGGCCGGGGGATCGGTGCGGGGAGGGCTCCCTCGCCCCCGGAGCAACCGTAGAGGCCCAGCAGCAGCTGCCTCCGTTGGCAATGGCCATTGCAATGGCCTAGAGGAAATAAAGTATTTTTTTTCATAAAACAGAAGCGTGTTTTTGCTTTGGTAGAGATGGCTGGCGCCACCGCAGCGCTCCCTAGGAGCACGTCAGCACCTGAAGGATGAAACCTCCTTGCAGGCCACAGGTGGGCTGGGGAAGAAGGAAGAGTCCTCCCCGGTGCCTGTGCAGCTGTGGCCTCTAAACCTGAAATGACCCAGCTTAAAACCAGCGGCTCCCTGGGGGTGCTCTTTGGGGTGGTGTTGGGTGCTGCAGGTGAGATGAGGCTTGGGCTCCTCTTCTCCTGGGCTGGCTGTGGAGGTGCAGCTGGGCTTGTGCAAGTGCCTTGCTCTTTACCTGGGTCTCCTCTGCTCTCTTCCCTGCGGTGTGCTCCTGCTGGTGTGGCACCTTGACTGATGGAGTCCCCTTTTTTTTCTCTCCCCAGGGTTCAGTGATGCCTTCAATATTGACACCAAGAGGCCCAAAATCATAGCTGGCTCTAAGGAGGCATATTTTGGCTACACAGTGCAGCAGCATGACATTGGGGGGAAGAAATGGTAAGTGAGCTTGGTGCTGGTCTGAAGAGGAGGGAGGTCTAAAACAACCTGTGCAAAATGCCCAGTCTTTCCTTCTGCTCTGTCCTGCCACTGGTGTGGGGTGGGCTGTGCTTGTGCTCCCTGTGCTGAAGGAAATCAAAGTTCTGCTCTGGGTGATGCTGGTACCAAGCCCAGGCCAGGCCATGGGATGTGGGTTTGTACCAGATGAGAAAAGAAATCTCCTCCTGTCAAAAAGAGGAACTCTAAATGAGGGTTAATAGTGTATTTAATGTGTGCCAGTTGTATGTGCATGGAGGGGAAGGAAGGGGCAGTGCTGGAGTGCTGTGTGCTGGGCTTGGCAGGGTGAGCCTCAGTCAGGGTTCCTGTGTCTGTGAAATGGGGCTGTTAGGGAGGTGCAGAGGGCTTTTTGGCTGGTTTTTGCATCCAGACAGCAGGGTGTTGTGGGACCCAGGGACAAGAGGGCCCCCTGGCAGCAGGTGGAGATAACCTGTTGTGACACTTCTGCCATGGAAAATGCCTTTTTCCCCCCAGGGTTCTCAGTGGCAGATGAGCCTGATGCTGCTGGTGGTTTTGCACCATACCAGCCTTCCGGTGTGTACAGCTGGGCTGGGGCAGGTGCTGGGAGCTGGGATTCGATTTCACTTCGGCAGGTTCCCAGTTCCCTGGGGTTGTTCCAACTCCAAAACTCAGTGGAAACCCATTTGACTTTTGGGTGAAGGCCATTCCTTTTCATACAGTTTCCACTGAAGAGCTGAGGTCTGCAGAAGTGATCAAACTGGCCTGCATTTGTCACTAACGCAAGATGAAACTTGGATGAATTCTACTCAGGTTTTGGGTTTCACGACAGAAGTTTTGCCCTAGCCAGGGACTATCTGCAGCTGGGAAAGGAGAGGAGCCGGTGCTAAGTGGCTGCTCGGCAGATGCCGGAGGAGACACTTAATGTGCTCCGGAGTCCATCCAGATACTACAGCGATGAGGGCAGCTCAAAAGCACATGAAACTCCCGGCAGTTGCAGAGCTCAACAACCTGCCCAGGGTGGCACGACAGCCAGGTTTAAAGCAGCAAGTAAACACTGAATGCAGACCGATACCTCTGAGATTGAAAAGAAGCAGAGCCTGTCCTGCCGCCCTCGTGCTCAGCCGATAGCTCAGTGCGAGCCGCAGGGGTGCGGGGTGGCTGCTGGAGAGGGCTGGATGTAACCTCGGGTTCCCCAGCTCTTGTCACCACCACCGAGCATCCCTAGTCCCCGTTTCCCTTCTCTCTGACACCGCGTTGGAGTTATCCGCCCAGGCACGCTGCCCTGCAGCCCGCGTGAGCGTTTCTGCTGGCTCTGTGCCCCGGGTGCTGTAAGGCCATGGGCACTGCACGTTTTTTTCCAAATTGTACCATGTATTGAGTTAATTATGGATGGAGCCGCTGGTAGCAGTGCGGGCAGGGGGGCTGTTATAAACAGCGATGGTAATGCTGCATCTGCGAGCGTCCAGAGCACTGGACTGGGGCTAAGGAGGTGATAAGGGATCTAGCGCTCTCGGCAATGACCCTGGTGAGTTTTTTAGCAATTAAATATGCACTGCTGTTCCCAGTTCTTGGTCGTGGTTTCCCTCCACTGCCCAGCAGGGACAGAGGTCAGTATTCCTGAAGGGTTGTATGGTGGGATGATGCTGCGCTTTCCTGCGGGGTCCTGTGTCTCGTGGGAAGGAGGGCAGCCGTGCACCCTTTCCCCACGCGGCTCCTGGCCGCCCCGAGCTCTGCGCTCCCGGGAGCAGGGGTGGCCGCCTTGGCCCCATTGCAGGGCAGGTCCTGAGCAGGGATTTTTGGCAGCCGGGTCTCTCTCTCTTGCTTTGCTTTAGGCCTTGCTGTGTGCAAGCTGCAGGAGACAACCCTATGGGGCTCATCCTTGAGGTTTCTCCTCGGAGGTCCAAACCCTCATGTCCCTGTGCCAGTCCCTCAGTTCAAGAGCTCACATGCGGCACAAAGCCGCTTGCAGCCCGCAGAAAGCCAGCGCGAACAAGCATGTGTGCAGAAGTTAGGGTGCTGCCGGCTGCTTCAGTTTGCTACCAACTGATAAGTGAAACGCTAAAACCCTCGTGGCTCAGGGAGAACCTGCTAAGTCAACACAAACTGTTACCCCACTTCCCTGTGACTCAGGCATTTAAAACTGAGCAGGGGAGAAGAATAACCACGCTAGCCAAATGCCCTGCAATTAGGGGTTTCGGGGACATTTTGGGCGGTTTGCTCTGAACGGTGCTGTCAGCAGATCCTCCCTCTGATTCACCGCTGCCCGCGCATGCAGGCGTCTTGCCGGGAGCGATTCTCAGCCAGGGGGTTTCTAGGCACCGTGGCCGCTTCTGGGTGTCAGGGGATGTCCTCACCGGGGTGCATCCATGTGCAGGTCCACAAACATCATCGGGAAACCTTTCCGCAGAGCTGTTGCTGCCTGGGCAGTGACACGGACTAGGTGCCTCCTGGGATCCTTTCTGTTCTTGCTGGCTATGGACCCAAGTTACGTGACGGTTCCCTGCTTGGGCAGCTCACGTTTAATAGCCAGGAGCCATTCACTCCTGGTGCAGAAGAGAAACCTCTGCCCCTTCTTTGCTTGAGAACATGGATATTTACCCTGAAAAATGCTTTTTTTGGGGGGGGAGGGGGGAGTTTTGGGTAGCCTGAGAACACAACTGCTTGTGGCCAAAGGCAAGGAAGCCAGGAGTAAACACTGCTGTCAATAGTTCCAGATTTGCACAAATAACGTGAATTCCTGCTATTTCTCCTGCCCAAGGCATAGGCAGAGCTGACGGGGACTACTCACGATGACAGTCCCTTGAACCGAGGGACTGTTGCTTTACTGGCAAGAGAGCTGCTTTAGTGTTGGATGGAAATGTCACAGTTTCACTTGAACCTTCAAGTCCACAGCCAGGCATGGGTGCAAACTCCCGGAAACACGCAGTTTCCAGTGCAGCCCCATTGCTTTGTGCCCAGCGGGCAGGAGCTGCAGCAGGGATCTCCGTGCGGTGCTGGTCCATGACCCGCATAGCTTTGTGTTTGCAGCTGCGTGGGCTGGAGCAGTTGGGGCAGCTCAGCTCGTGCTGGGGTGCTGTCACACCTTGAGGGTCTATCTCAGCTCCTCCTGCACAGGGGACGGTCTGGTTGTGCTGCCAAGCTGAGGTGGTTTGAGCAAGACGCTGGGGGCGCGAACGTCCCTTCCCGGGGGCGAAGCCGACACGTGGCTGGCAGTGAGATCCTGGAGCCGATTGCTGTGACAACCCAGGATTAATTGCTTAGCTGATCGTGTCAGGACACTCGGAGTCTTGGACAGGCTCTGCTAGTCTAAGTTCATGAGCTTAGCCGTTCAGATTTGGTAGGCTTAATGCGGGAACCCAAACTGAAGCCTCCTCATGCACCCAAGGGGGGCTCAGCAGGAGGCTGTGAGCAGTCGGCTGCTGCAGCCACGAAAGCGCACAGAGCCTAGCTGAGCGTCGCGGGCTTCGCTTCCAGGGGACTATCGGCTCAGCCCGGTGCCGGCATCGCTCACCTGGGCTCCGCTGCATACAGATGACTGATGCAGGGAGCTGTGGGTTGGGGCGTGTGGGTCAGGCTGGTTTCGGAGCAGACCGGCGGTGTGCACACCTGCAAGACGACGGTGTGACGGGGACCGCGCTCTCCGGGGCTGCCCGTCTGGCACCGCAGCGCAGGCTAGTTTTCCTTTTGCACTGGTCTCTGCTGTGCAGTATTTTGTACTAGGAATTGGTCCAAAATCCCCAAAAATGTGACGGTATTTGAACTGGGCCCGGCGAGAGACTTGGCTTCCACAAAGAGGCATCTGATGGGTCAGAGCGAAGCCCAGCAAACTCTCTTTAGAGATTGCGGTTCCCCAAAGCAGATAAGGAACAGGAATGAAGCGTCTCTGCCTTCGCGTTCCCACCCACCTTTGCTTTCGGAGACTCTTGTGGGGGGGGAAAAAATTTTCATCCTGAAAGTGCTGAATATTTCCCCTTGGAAGGGAGCAGCACAACCCAAAGGGAATAGCACGTGCAAGCACCAACCTCCAGCAGCTCGGCGGCCGGGTGCACGGCTGCAAGGCGCTCGGTGCCGGAGCGCTCCTCCAGCGATGCGTGCCCACGGGTGGGCACGTCGCTGCGGGTGGCGGGAAGCCTTTTGGGGCTGCGGGCTGCAGCAACGGCAGCTTAGCTAGAGATGCTGTTTGTAGAGATGCTCTTATTGCCTGCCTTTGGGCTGCTGCCGCGGTTGGCGAGGGTCTGGTTTCCCCGGGGAAGCGGCGGAGGGAGGATTTTTTGCCTCCTTCCTGCGGCAGGACGCTGGGTTTGAAGGCAAAATCTGGCTCATTTTGGCCCTTCTCGGGTCTCCCCTGCCAACGTCAACCCACACTTTGCAGTAGTTTTCTCTTCTGTCTGTTCCTCCGCATGTCTGTTCCTGAAAAAAGAGGAGGTTCTCTCTATAAAATAAGTGATGTAGGTATATAAATACACTATGCATTCATACAGGCAATTATATGGTATAAAATGTCTATTAAAATGCATGTACATGTTTTTTAAAAAAAAAAAAAGCCACCATGACTCACTTTGGCTAAAGGATAAACGCCTGAACAAACAAAACGCCTGTAGCATAAACCCAAGGGCCGTACGGGGAGAGCGGCTCTGCCACATGATAGTGACTGTGCAGCGCGTCAGCCGGGGCCATGGGCTCGGGAGCTGGCCGAGGCCGAAGAAAGGCAAACGATGAGATGAAATCACGGTTTGCTAGTAAGGCAGAAGCCAAGAAAGTTATCCTTGAATATCAGCCCTGAAACTTCCAGCAAAATCCACCGAAGAGCAAAGGAGCTCCAAGAAGCTAAATGGTTATCTCAGCAACGTAGCCCGTATAGGAGCGATCGTTATAACAACAGGAGGAAACTCAGCTGCCAAGTACCAAATGTGGAATCTGAGTACTTTGGCACCCGGGCTCAAGTCTGAGTCTTTTAATGCTACTTTTGGCCAGCATAGGCGGTTTTAGAAGGATTTCAAAGAAATATACATATCTATATAGGCATATTCTTGTGTGTGTGCATGTACACAAACTCACGCGTAATATTTGGTAGGTATATGCTTAGTGGCAACTATTTTCCCTTTTCTAACCTTTAGCAGAGGGAGCCAGACAGTTTGCACATGGGGGCTGTAACTGCAGCCCTGATAGTGGAAAATCTGGGAGGAAAGAATTCAGATGATTAAACTCCAGGGGAAAAACACTGGGATATGCATTCAGCTCTAAAAGCCCATCGATTCGCGGGGTCGCGTTCTCTGTTCGCTGCCTCCCAGAGCAGAGGGTGACTCTCGGGCCTCTCTCTCAACGCTTCCTCTCCCTTTCTCATTAAGTTGGTGGTGCAATCTAAGCTTTCTCTAAATATGTGTATGGAAAAAATGGTAACGAAAGCCACACCAACGAGCATCGTAGCTTTGTACAGCAGCAGTAACTCAGGGGATGCTCTGCCCCAGAGCGCTCCCAGCACAGGCAGGGCACTGGGACCTCAGGGCGCTGAGGTCTGAATGTCCCAAAATACCTGGTGCCGGGGGGGAACGTGAAGCTTGTTGGGAAATCAGAGCTTCCCAGGCATCTGCACATGGGATAAAGTGGCCAGACAGAGGTTTTGGTTAAAGGAGATGGAGTTATTTTAAGGGCAGAGGCAACTGCATTGTTATCCCGAAGGGGTGTCTCGGCCTGGAGCTGCTCCTCTGCCCCAAGTCACGTTTTGGTCCATGCAGTGTTTTGGGGTATTTTAGGTGTGAATTGCACGAGTCCAGAGTGGCTTGTTGCTGTAGATGGATTTCTTAGGGCAAAATAAGTATGGTCAAGCATGTAGAGCCTTTCTCCAAAGGCACATGGGGCACACCCCTCAAATCGGGGTGCTCCTCTGCCCCGGGGGGCTGGCAGAGCCCCGTGACCCTTACACAGCACGTGGGTGTTTGCATTGCATGTAACCTAAATTTGAGTTGGGAGTGTGTGTGTGGGGGGGGGGGAAACGTTCTTAAAGGTCCGAGATTGGGGTGAAAAGGGAAGAAGCTCTCTCCCTCTTTCACCTTCCTCTCCTGGCTGCGTCTCTTGTTTGCTCACCATCATCGAGGTCTTGCTGCTCCGGAGCAGGAGCTGGATGCACGCAGAAATGCGCTGCGTCGTGGGGGAAAGCGGCCACAGTGGCTGCTCCAGAGGGTGACCCCCCGCCCTTGGCGGATCGCGAGCTGGGGTCCTGCCCTCGGTCCTAGGTGGGCACCGTGCACGAGCCGGCGTTCCCAGCGGGGCGTGCTAGCTGCGGCTCTCGGCTTTGCATCACCACCTAAACGATGGCCTGTTCCCTGCCCTCCTCCAAAGGAAACGTGTAGGAATGGAAAATGTATATGGGGCTGTGGGGGGCAGGTGCTGCAGCGGCAGGAGGCCCTGTATGCGATGCACCCCATAGGCGATGCACCCCATACATGATTCGCTGTGTACGTGATGCTCCGCGCAGCAAGCACCAGGATCGCTGCCCCAGTCTGCGAGCGCTCTTTACCCCGCACCAGTTTGTGTCTGGGGACTGAAAATTTTCAGCTATGCAAAAAACTAAAGCTTGGGAAGAACGAGCTGTGGAAGGAAGGCCCTGGAAATAAACATCTATTAGCCTTCAGAAACCATAAAAATAATAAATAACGCATTCCCGAGCTGGCTCGGGTGCTGGTGCCGTGCTCCCGGCGAGGCGGCATCACCCCGGCCGGGCTGCGCCGGGTCAGGACTCGGGGTGACGGATGGTCCCGAGCTGCCCTCTCCCTCCGGCCCCGTGCTGGCGTCTCGCCCTGCCCCGGCCCCTTTGCAGCATGCAAAGCCCCAGCGCAGGATTCGGCCCCGGACCGCCGCGGGCGAGGGTAGCTGTGACCCCCGCGGCCGCTGCCGGCGCAGACATGACGTTTTCAGTCTGAGCGTAACCCAAGGAGGGAGGAAAATCTGCTCGGAGGATTTGAAGCTGTAATTGTGCTGATCTGGAAAAACAGTTAAAGGGTTTGCTATTTCCCTACTACTGCGAGAGGCTTTCTTGGCTGCAGCTCTCCTGTGGTTTGGCCAGCTCCCGAGCGCGCGGGTTATTTTGGTGAAAGGGTACATAGCTGCGAAGCATTCCTCCGGCGCGGGGGTAACGTCTGCTCCCGCCGCGCCGGGGCCACGGGGTGCAGCCCGCCTCACCCCTTCCCTTCTCCCATCGCACGTTCGGGGTGTCCTGCGTCGGCGCTCGCCTCGCAGGGAGCACCCGCCCGTCCACGCTTCCCGACAGCAGGAGCAGCGGCTCGTGGCTGTGCGCGGCGTGGGTAAAATCCTTGGGTCACGTAAACAGGATCTAGCTGGAAACCCAGCAGCTTTGTCGCGAGCACCCGGGTTCTCCGGGGCTGCCCCCGCCTCACGCCTGCCCGGGGGCACCACGGAGCACCCACAGACTTCCCGTTCCTGAGCATCCTTTGGTGCAAATCAGTGCCATTCTGTCACAAACTCTGGAGCCGGTCTGCATCTGTTGCGTGCTTGTATCCCTTATTTATTTATTTTTTGGAAAGTGTTTGGCCTAATCAGAAGAATAGACCCGGTCCCGCGTTGTCCTTGCAGGAGAGCCGCCTCTCGGTGCGGCTCAGCCTTCGCTGCCGGCTGGGCAGGCTGTGCTCGGTGCCTCGCACTGGCCCCGGCAGGGAGAGCAGCTCCTCGGAGCGGTTCCTGGCCCTGCGGGGATGCTCCTGGGTCACTTGCCCGGCCGGCCAGCAGGTCCAGGCAGCGGCCAGGGCTCTCCCCGATGGACGCGGCATGCGTGCACCGGCTCCTGGCTCAGCGCAGCTGCATGCGGAGGTGCCAGGGAAGGTCTGGCCGGGTGGGCAGAGGCGCTGCCCGGCTGCTGCACCATCTCTGCGCGTCACCTCCAAGGCTCGCCGGCCCCCGAGGGCCTGAGCGTTTCCTCTGCCCCAATGCCAAGGGTTTCCCCCGGGGTTTCTGAACCAGCAGAACAAAAGCAGCGTTCCCTGACTCGCGCCTGCTTGCTCTGATGCCACTCTGTGCGTCCCCGTGCTAAGGTGCACCAGGATTTTTGGAAAGAAACGGAGGAGACGGAGGGGCTGCGCGAGGCGGGCAGCGGCGGGAGCTGGGGTTGCCGCCCGGATCGGCCATCACCTCGTCTCGGAGGCCCATCGTCCTCCACTGCTGGGTCCTCAGCACACAGATGAACATTGTCTTAGTGGTTTTCAAAGCATCCTCGTTACAGCACAGCATCAGCATCCCGGCGATCCTCCCGCGGTTGGAGGTTAGAGGTGTCCCGAAACCGCGTCCTGCCTCCGCCTCGCACGCGCCCTGCAAAGCATCCCCGGGCTCCCGTCCAGGGATCTGCAGGGAGAAAGGGCGTCCCGCTCCTTCCCGTCCCCTGCAGCTCAGCCGCAGAAGGGCCTTTGCAATCACAGCCTCATGCAGGGTCTGGAGCGCAGTCCCTGCACTCGGGCGCCGCAGGGCAGCCGGACGGAGCACCGCGCTCCGCAGCATCCCAGCGTTTGAGCGCGCTGCTGCTCAAACGGATGATTTCGGAAAGCGAGAGGCAGCCGGGGAGAACTGGAATCGCAGAGCAGGGTTTGCTCTGAGAACCCCCAGAAGGAAGGTGGGAACGGCGCGAGCCCCGAGGTCCCGGCTGCGAAGGGGCTGCCTGACGCCGGCAGCGCCGGGGCTCCCGACGCCGCGGTGGAAACCTCGCTGAAAGGCCTCGCCTGTAAACACCTCTTCATTACAATATCCCTAAGTACAAGGGAAAAAATTACACCAGGAAAAGTAGGAGAGTATCATTATTGCTGACCACAATATTCTGCGAGTTCCTGAGACATGTTTTGCAGCGCGCCCGTCATATGCTATTTTAAGGAGAACTCCAGTAATTGTGCTTACTGCGATGGCGGTTTGATCGCCGCAGGAGAACTCGCGGCTTGCTGCGAAAGGGGTGCTGCAAACGCCGGGACGAGGCGGAGGCTCGAGGGCTCCTCGACGTCCTCTCCAGGACGTCGCCAGCTCCCACCAAACCTCGCCGATGGAGCTGGTGCCGCTCTTCGGAGAGGCTGGTTCGCCCGGCACCCGCTCGACACGCTCTGCCCTTTAATCACGGCTCGAAGCCGCCGGAGCGGCGCCCGGCCCCGGTCGAAGCAGCCCAAGCGTCCCACGTCCCTGCGGGTCGTCGCCCGCGGCGGCCCTTGCTGCTTCCCGTTACGTCTGTGCTCGCTTAAAACAGCCGTGGCTGGAGATGGCTCGCGCCGGCGGGAGCGAGGGGTGACGCCTCCCGTCCCTGGGGACGGCCCCGCTCGTGCTTCGTTTTGCAAGGAGAAGGGTTTGCTATTCGACCGGCAAAACACGGATCAGCCCTGAAGAAAGGCAAGCGCGGTTGCTTGTGCTTGGGAAAGACGGAAGGACGGGCTGCTGCCGGGTCCCCCGCGCGCCGCCCCGCAGAGCGGGCGCCCGCTTACGGATCGAACTCGTTCCGATATAGGCAACAGGGAAACTTGGAAGCGACTCGGCGGCTCCGCGGGGAACGGTTCGTCCGAGCGGTGGCTTGCAAGTCCCTCTAGGGACAACGCAGCCTCGCGAACGGCGTCGAGGTGCCCGCGCGCGCCGCCGAAGGAGCCCTGGCCGCTTCGCCAGCAGCGCTCGGCCCCGAGCCGGGCGCCGAAGGCTTCCCTTGAGATCCCGATGCGTGCATCCCGATGCGTGCATCCCGATGCGCGCCCTGCGCGCGTCCTCCGTAAGGGCTTCGTTGGCCCCGGCGCCCCCGCCGGACCAGCGCCCCTGCTGCTGGGCAGCAGCTCGGGACCTCGGCTCCGCGTTGTCCTCTCCCGGCTGGCAGAGCCCGGGACGATGTCCCTAGCCGAGGGAGGCCGGGAGCCCCGTGCAGACAGCGCGAATGCCTTCCCGCGCCGTGATCATCCTCTTCCTCCAGCTCCCAGCTGCAAACCCCGGCCTTGCTTCCTCGGCTGGATTAAACCTCCCGCTGCGGTTTGCGTCGCGCTCGGCTTCGCTGTGCTACGCTGTCGGGCTCAGGCGGGAGCTGTCTGCAGCCCCCCCTCTCCCGGGGGGCGACGGCTGGGCTGCGCGCCAAAGCGTCTGACCGGGGCCGTCGAACGGGTGCCTTCGTTCGCCCCCTGCCCGGCTGGAGGCTCCGGTGCGCCGGCGGCCCCGGGTGCCTCCCCGGCCCCCCTTCCCGGGTGGACGCCCGCGGGCGGCGCGGCTCGGCCGGGCGCCGGGCTCGGGAAGAAGCCGGCCATCGATGGGTCGGTGCTCGGGGAGGCCGGCGCTGCGTGCCGGAGAGGGCATCCGGGCAGTCCCAAAGCCGCCTGGAATCGGCGCGGCTGAGCGACCTCGAATGGCGGGCTCCCGAAGGGAAAGCCCTGGGGTTTGTTTGACAACGCCGCCTTACTCCCGAGGTTCGGCTTTGGTTCGCTCCTATTTCTGTGACTAGCGAGGGACGCCACGCGCGCTCCGGGCCCGGCGTCGCTCCGTGTGCGTCCCGCCGCGCCGGCAGCCGGATGCAATCCCTGTAAGGCGACGGCTCCGTCGCCTCGCTCGTCGCCGTGAAAAAATAGTC
Source organism: Struthio camelus (assembly GCF_040807025.1). NCBI lineage: Eukaryota > Metazoa > Chordata > Aves > Struthioniformes > Struthionidae > Struthio > Struthio camelus. Next base: position 2,160,821 of record NC_090953.1, read on the forward strand.
ATAGCAAAAAAAAAAAAAAAAAACCACATTTCAGAGTCCGTTCCGCTGTCATATTCTGCCCGAAGAGCCACAAACCCACTTAAAGTTTTCCGCAGCTGAACTCTCCCTTTCCTGAACCTCCTCCGTCGCTTCTTCGTCCAGTTCCATCCTGACCGAATTAGCTACAAGTGATGTTGTCCTGCCGGAGATTAAGTGTTCCGCTGATCGAAAAATCCTGTGGAAAGCACCGCTGCTGCTCCGCTCCTCCCCGCTCCTCGCGTGCCAGCGTCGCCAGCCAGACGTACCTTCTTTCCCTGATTTCTTTCCCTTTAATCGAAACGCCTTGGGACTCCCAATGAGCTTCGCAAGTCCTCTGCGATGCACGGAGGGAGCCTGTGATTCCGGGCGTTGCTCCCTACGAGATCGGGAAGCGACCGGGTGCAAACTTCAGGAAAGCGCCGTCGCCGGCCGACGTCCGGACCGTTCCCACGGGCGAAACGGGGGCGATGGGAGACGCCAGCGGGCGCGAGGCGCTGCCTTCCTCCGGGAGGACGTTGTAAAACGTCCGGTTTTGTGCATTCGAGCACCAGAAGCTCTTGTTCTGACCTCCGAGAGAAAGGCCGAGCGGTCACGAGAAACGGATCCCCCGAACCTCTGCGTCCGGAAGACGAAGTGGCGCCTGGCCGCTGTCGAAGGAGAGCTTGGCAGGCGGGAGCGGAGAGGCCGGATGGGCAAGCCTGCGGGCTGCCAGAGCTCGCGACAGGGTGATGGGTGCTACAAATAGGAGGGAAGCATGACTTGAAAGCTAATACTATATAAGGACATTTGGCAGAAATTAAAAGTCAGGAAATAAAGAACGTTTATGAAAGAGGCAAAACCATCGGGGTAATACCCAAGATCGTCCGAGCAGGACAGCAACGTCTTTAGGAGCAACGGCTTCGCTTTAGAAAGCAATGGGGCAAAACTTCTAGCGCCAACGGTGAAAAAAAGGCAGGACTATTAGTCAATATTCACCTTTTCTTTGAAAAACCTTTCAATACAGGTGCAGCCCAGAAGGAAACGATCTGTTCAAGTGATGGAAGGTACTCTGCAGGGTTAAGGCCCTCTGTAAAATTTGGCTTGGTGGCACAGCAGACTGTTTTAAGGGAGTACTACGTGGCATCAGCGATGCGCACAGCAAATTATCAGCATCCGCTACGGACGGGTGCCTTGGGGACGGTGCGGGACCGGCTCGGTCGCAGCCCTCCTGGGGCGGCAGCACTCCGGCTCTCCCGGCGACGACTTCCCAGATGTGCTCCAGCCAAACATAGTTCACTGAGCTCAATGCAGGCACAGTTGGGAGAAAATGATGTCTATGATACACAGGAGTTGGTCAGATAATGTTTTAGCACCGTGGGGGGAAAAAAAAAAAAACAACCAAAAACGGTGATTCAATCAGTACCAAGTAGCTGTTACCTACAATTGCTCTAAACATGGCAATAATTGAACGTTTTAGATATAATGTTGCCCTAAAACGCCAGCAGCAGGGCACTGTGCACTCTGTCAATGTTCACATGAAATCATTTAAAAGAACGTAAAAAGAGGGAACCGAATCTGACGCATCGTTTTGCTGTCTGATGTGAAACGTCCTGCAGTTACCCGCACCGACGCTCCAGACGGCGGCTTGTGCGGGACATCATAAAGTGGGATAGAGCCTGGCCTAAAATGTCCGGATGGCTTGCAAAGTAGCAATTGAATTTCCGCTTTCCTTACTTCAGACGCAGCACAGATAGTCCTAGAATGTTTCCACTAAAATCTTGGTTTTCAAGTTTTTTCCAGGATAAAAGTTAAAAATATGTCCTCAGACATGTTGCTCTGAGCAGTCTGCGCTTTTCCCATTTAATTCCTTTTTTGCTTTTGTTTTCCCCAGAAGGAGTGCATGAGAAGGAAGGGGGGAGAGAAGGCTCGTTTGGTTCTTATTTTCTTTTAAAGCTTCATTTATTAGCCAAACGGTGACTGCCCCTCCAGTCTTTGCAGAGAGCTTTGCTTGCTTAGGCTCGGGCCCCGTCGGAGGCAGTAACCGTCCCAGGAGAGTGCGGGGCGTGAGCCAGGGCGATGCAAAGTCGGTGGTGGGTGCTGTGGCTGGCCGGCCTCTCCCAAGCATTTGTTGTGGTGGTTCGGGAAGGGCCCTTTCTTTAGAGAAACATTTAAACCACAGCTTAGAAACCACAAAAATAGGAGAGACTTGTAACCAACCTGTGAGTTAGCGAGTAGGCCAGTGTCTCTGAGCAGCTCTTGAACTCTGGTGAACATCTGCATGGCTCCTGCAACGGTGCAGTCACCTTTCAAACAGCTGAAAAAGCCTTTTTCCTTCACTGCCAAGTTTCCATGAGAATTCGACAACTTCAGCTAATTAATCATTTAAATTTAACCCAAAAGGGAAAACAATGCCATTGTCTTTGGGAGACAAGAATTCTGTTTTCATTAGCTTCGCAACCCCTTTGCATTTATGGCAGCGTCTATAAATATTTGGGCTTGCTTTTAGCTTTGAGCTCTGACGTAGGGCTGGGGAATTGGTGGAATGTGTTGTTTTGCAGTCTCAGATTTTAAAGACTTGCTTTGACCTAATGAGCGCTCCTGTTTAGGGCTGGTGAGCGTTAGTATTGAGTGGAGTGGCCTAGCTGGGACTCTACTGCTGGAGGAAGACAGAGAGGAGCCCACGCAACGCTGCAGTACTTGGTGTGGCTCCGATAGCCCCAGGTGATGTTCAGATCTCCTGGTATTTGTGCCGTCAAGGTGGAGCTGCTCTGGGAAGTTTCCATTAAAGCCTGATTCTTCTTGGGGGATGAAGAATAAAAAATGAGGATACGTGCTGTTGTTCATGGGGAATTCCTGAGGAGTACAATGAAAAACGGATACGTGCTCTAGAGGACCCTGCTTGAGCAGGGAGGTTGGACTAGATGATCCCCAGAGGTCCCTTCCAAGCTCAACCCTTCTGTGATTCTGTGATATGAAGTAGGACCGAGAGACCCTTTCTCTCCATGGGTCGGGTCATTTCTCTTTCCCATCTTCTGAGGTATCTCAACCTTTATTTCTTTTCATCTCCAAGGACTTTCTCTCTCGCCCATCCCATCTCTCAATACATTTCACATCTACTCTGTGCCCCGCTCTGAGCATGAGTAAGCGGCTGTCGATAGTGAGGTAGAGCAGAGACACGACTGAGCTCCTTGCACTGGTGGGGCAGCAGTTATCCAGATTGCCCCAAACTTCTGAATGCTATTGAGAGTAGTTCCAGACTGTTGCTATTTTATCCTAATTGATCTCCTGATTAGCACTGAATTTGTGAGAGGGGAAGTATTTCCATTAAAATCCTTAAGCGTTGCTTAGATTTTGGAGATTTTAGATTGGTGAGCAATCTCATTTTATAGTGATGCAATGAAAGAATTAGTGTTTAATGTCTTTGTAGAAGCAGTGTTACAAAAATGACCGTTTCTGGTCTAACTGGGAACATCTGTGCTGAGGACAGTTGCTTTTCCAGCTGTTTTATGGGGTGATGCAGAACAAAAGAGGTTCTGTTTACTTGGAGATCTGGACGTGGAGGGTTGTTTCAGCTTGCCTTCACCAGAAGGATTTTGAAAGCAAAATGCAGGAGAGCAGATATGTTTTGGGCTAACATATTAGGAGCAGAAGATGCCGGTAATCCGTGGTTCAGGGTATTTTTGAACTAGCCTGGAAGGAATGGCTGAATTCCTCAGGTCCCGCTCTCCTCCCCCTTTGGTCTGCTGGTTTGTGCTATTCTTGTCAAGTCCACAAGGAAAAGCGAGAAAAATATTTGCAACATCCCAGACACATGCAGGGAGTGGCCTAGCTGATTGCCTGCACCCTGAATAGGAGTATTCCTATTCCTTAATGTGTATTTATCAGCTGATGAACCTCTTATTTTAAAGCACAGATAGATGCCAAACATCCTTGCCTTCCACTGCGGTGGTTGTCCTCGTGTGCCACTCTGGGCTCCTCATCAGTGAACAGGCCAAGCTCAGAGCGAAACTCTGGGAAATCCTTTCTTTGAGCTTTCTTACGGGGAAAATTCCCCAAAGGTCCTAGTATGAGTGTTGGTCACCGCTATAACAGCTCCTTGCTTTTGCTCTCAATGTTACTAGGCAGGAAGTTTCTCCTTTCTAGTGAGGTTTGTAACCATCTCTATCCTCAAGCCCATCCTGGCATTAAAAGGTTCATACCTTCAACAGCACCAAGAGGTGATGTTTCTCTTTCCCCACCAGAAATCAGGGACGCCGTGGCCCGATAAAGTGTCCTCAGGAGGATGCTGACAGCTTCAGCACCAGTCCTGGCTTCCGGGGCTGGGCGATGGAGCTGCGTTCTCAACCCTCACAGAGCAGTGGCCTTGGCTGGAGGTGGCTGGGGGACCTCAGCCCCTCCAAGCACGGCTGGATGCTTTTGCAGACCTCGCTGCAGGCATTCGTTGGGCTCTGCTCTGCCTGTTACTTCCAAGCAGAAATGAGTCGCTTTATCATACGTTATTTCTCCCTGCTGTTGTGGGAAAGGCGAGTCAAACTGGCTGTTGGCTACTCACATTGAGCGTGGTGTCAGCAACAACCATCTCTCCCTTCCAGCGAGTCACGGACTGAGGAAACTCCCTCCAACATGTCATAAGCAATGTGGGAAGTGCTTGGGCCATAAGTAACTTTGGCCGCCATTGTCACCCCACGATGTTGGCTGGGGGTTGTTCCCCAGGCTCCAGGCAAAAGCGTGGGGCAGCATGGCATGTGAGGTCAGCAAGTGGTGCTTTGTGGCCACAAGAAATAATGTCTAGCAGGAACCACCGAGACATCCATTTCCAGCCATCAGAATGTTTTCTCTCCACAAGGCTCCAGTGGTGGGTTACCACCACTGACGGGTGGGATGGAGACCGGCCCCAGCTGCCTGCAGCCATCAGAAATGGCACCATCATGCGTGGAAGTGCATATAGATAAATACGCGTAGAGGTTTATGCCTGTTTTCAGAAAAGGAAAGGATACGTCATTGAGTTGTTCTGTGCCACTGGGGAAGCAGTATGTGACCAAGAAAACCTTTATTCACATGGCTGTTTCTAGCCAAGTGCCTTGTCCAAGTCCCAGTTTGATCACATAAAGCTCAGAGATGTTTCCCTCAAACAGGAATTCCTCATGTTTCCTCTCCTGACTCTTCTAGTGTTGGATATAATGGGGTTTTGTGGCTTACAAGAAGCCATAACCAAAAGCATTTTGACCACTTCTTTGTGGGGATAGGGTTTCATTTTTTGCTGAAACATGGCCCTCACAAACAGCCTCTGCGTACTGACGGAAACCTCTTTCCTGCAGGCTGGTGGTGGGAGCCCCCTACGAAACCAATGGACAGCAAAAGACGGGAGATGTCTACAAGTGCCCAGTGAACAGCGACACCCACAGCAACTGCACCAAACTCAACCTAGGTACCTGGCACCCACCCTGCGTTGGGCTCGGGGCCGCTGGGGAATGGGAGGGAACAGTGCCTTTTTGACACAGCTGGGTGAGTGGGCTATTTATGGGTCTTTAAAAATGCCCCCTGGCACATTGCCCAAATTCTCTCCCAGAACACGAGGACAGCAGGTTTAGGGAGGATTTTTAGATAAGAAATGAACTCAGGTGTTCATGTAACTCCTGGTGCTAGGCTTCAAGAAACATTAGCGTAAAGTCAAGCAACTCAGGATGAAACAAAAATTATTCATTATTTATTATTATTTATTATTTATTTATTATAACATAAATCGTTGCGTTTATTAATTGATGAGGACAAAATTGTCAGTGGATAAAATTCTTCGCTTGCCAGATTAGCTCGCACTTGCCCTCTTTCTCTGGATGGCACCCGCCTTCGATGCAGCCTGAGTGAGAACAGGGATAACTGGGCTGACACATCCCAGGTCTGAGCCCCACTAGCAAACAGCTTGCTGCGTACTCCCGTGTGTGTATGCGCTTCTGGGGGATGCTCGAATGACGTGTCCCCCAGAGGAAATTTCCTGGGAGGGGACAGGTTTTGCTGCCGGTATCAAGCCTGCCCCTGCAGCTTTGGTATTCAGGTAATAGAAATTTTCGTGCAGCGCCATCGCCTCGTGATGCTGCTTTGGCACAAGGAGCAGATGCCAGGGAAGGAGAGGTCCACAGCCAGATCCTCTCCAGCTCTGGGAAGGACAACCCTTCTCACGAAGAGGCGGAGAAGTCCACTTCTTCTATACTGCCGCAATCTGTATGCGTTTTTAGTCTGCAGAGGCCTAAGTGTAGGAGGAGCTCATCTGAGCTGTACCAATGTCTCAAGCATGGTCACCACCAAACCCCAAGCTGCCTGCGTAACATCATGGATGCAAAAGCCCAAAAGTGCCATTCAGCCACTAGAGCACCATCAGGAGACGTGCAGACTCATGCACATACAGGGAAAAATACATGAAGTCAGCCACCAGCTCCCAGCCATAATAACCTATCGCAGCAGCACCCGCATTGCTGGATGACTGTAAAATACAGTCTCGAGTGCCAGAGCTCAGAGTTATTTAGTGAGAGCTTGGCCAGCATCATGCTATTCCTCCAGCACAAGTCCAAGACCTCTTTCTCAGCGTTCTCCTCTTGGGCTAATCAAGCCCTGACCGTGCCAATACGAGAATATTGGGATGCTGCGACCTGACCTTGCCCAGTCAGAGCAGTGCAAGGCGCTGGGACGCCAAGGGCAAAAAATTCCCCTTCACTGCTGAGAGTGAGCCCGAGACCCACATCGTTGATGGGTGGGTCCCTAAGGCAGCAGGGAATGTAGGAGCCGGGAACTTTCTCATGATCTTGAGGACCATTGTCTGGGCTTGAGGGAAGAGTCTGGGATTTTTTATACTGGAGCAGCTGTGCAGTTGTCATTTTATTTTCCTTTGTTATTAATCTGAAGTATTCTGGGTTTCAAAGCTGATAAGGCTGGAAGAACCTTGGCTCATTGAAAATATTTCTGACTGAAAGTGACAAAAACGGCAGCCAACTCTATTTTTGTTCGAAAGCATTCAGTTTTCATTTTTCTCTTATTTTCTAATGACAACATCAAAATTCTTCAAGGAAAGAAATCTCTTCTGTGTGTAAATTTGAATTTTGCTAAAAATCAATTTTTTTTCCATTAGAGACAAATTTTGAATGAAAAGATCGGTTCCATGTGCTCATGCTATTTTTTATTTTTAATTAACTTGTCTAGTTAGAACAATCCATTTGAATAAAGCCAGATGCAGAGCTGCCCTCTGGGGATGTCAGGCTGCAAGAGAACGTGCAGCAGGGATGACCACAGTGGAGCGAAGCGGGGGCTGACATGGAACCGTGCTGTCCTCTGGGTCTGCCACTTCCTTTTGCATGCAAAGCAGGCTGGAGACATCAGCACGAGCCAGCTACGGCTGAGAGCATTCCGGTTCCCATCGCAGAGCTGTGATGCCAACAAATACACCTGGGTACCCACAGCACTCAAGTGTACCTTCAGCATGGGTTAATTATCCATGGCTGTAGCCACGATCCTTGTAGATTTCTAACATGCTCTAGAGCCCCCTTTTCCCCCGGATTTGCTGTCATGTGTAGGCAGACGGTAGGTTCAAGCCAGCTCAAGGCAAGGCAGGTTGTGTGTGGCTGAGCCACAGGGATGGAGTGAGATGCTGGTGGCCAGCCCGCCTCACCTTCCCGCAGCTCTTGAGCCAGGGTGGCTGGGCCTGCGGGTCTGCACCGCACAGGAACGGGTCAGACCTACCAAGCGGGGCTGAGAGAGGTCCCGGGGGTAACGGGTTATGAGCAGATATCCTTCCAATTAAATGGGAAGAAGCTTCTGTGTTAGAAATGACCTTGAACCGCTTGCTGTGAGGCACAGATGAGACCTGTGAAGGAGCTTTCCTCAAGCTCAGGACTTTTAGAAGAAGCTTTGTCCAGGGCCACGTTACCCAGCATAGGACGCTGAGTTTGGACGGACATCCCTCAAGCTCTGGGCTGTGGGTCTGGGTTTGCATTTGGAGTTGAGCATCCTCTCGATTTAAACCTCAGCAAGGAACTTCAAGGCCACAAACAGAAACCATCAAAGAAATCAAGCCCCCAGTTTTACCATAACTTGCCCAATTACTTCCTCCGCGGTTTCCTTCTTATGCAGAATGACAAAGGCTCTGGGCGAGCCCTCAGGCGAGCTCAGGCACCCCTGGAGCCGGGGAGAGCCAGATAGTGCCACGAGCTGGCAAATGTGGCCACGTGCGAGCCCAGCGGCTGCCTGGCCACCACGGGCTGAGCTGGTTTTGACGCCCTAATGAAACCATGCTGGAGGAATGAATGGGTGAGAGTGTTTTTGTTAAAGCTAAAAGATATTAACATTAACCAAAATAAAGGGTTGTCCTGTCCTGTCCTGTGGGCCGTTCCCAGTTCTGAGACTGTGACACGAGGAATGGAAGAAATGCACAAATATAAATCAGCCGCTAAATGTGTGTTGGTCCAACAATAAAAGATGAGATGCTAGAGCTGCTCATTGTGTCATTTCTAAAGATTTACTGCAAAAGAAACACAGTTTCTGACTCACTATTTCATTCCCTAGAAGACATGTTTCTCTTTGTTGGTTATGGGATTTAGGAAAAAAAGTCTTATCTTGACAACTGCTTCAAACGGAGCACAAACACAAGTGCCGCAATGTAAACAGGGCAGAGCTATCTCTCGTTGGGCTTTCAGCTGGATCCGTTCTTGCTCCAGAGATACAGGAGAGCAAAACGGAAATGTGGATTTTCATATTCATGTGAGTCCTGCAGCCGGCCCCGGCGCCGCTAACTGCCCTGTTCTCTCTGAAGGAAGAGTGACGCTTTCCAACGTCTCCGAGCGGAAGGATAACATGCGTCTTGGTCTGAGCCTGGCCACCAACCCCAAGGACAACAGCTTCCTGGTAAGGAACGGGACGTTTTCAGTAGCTTTCCCTTCCTATGCAGGGAGTCGAGGCTTTTCTGTAATATACATAAGTATAAATGCATAAAGTTATACAAATATGCAGGCATAAATATATGCATATATTTGTACATACATATGTGCATGCATATACATGTTTTTCAGCAGCTTTGTATCACCTATTTGCTGTTTTAGGATCTAGCTCTCAGGCTCCTGAGCAGTGGGGTGGTCCTTCAGCCGCCTGCTGTGTTGACAGTGTTAAAACACCCTTTCCCGTTGAGTGATGCTCCAAACCCGGGCTTTGCTGACCTTGGTGGCTGCACTTGTTGTTGCAGGGCTGCTTCGGCACACGTGCAGCCTGCACCCGCGCTGGGTGTCTGCCCGCTCGCTGCGGCACCGACGGGTCGTGCTCCCTTATCTCCAGGGGGAGGAAGGTGCCAAAGGAGAGCCTGGAGCTGGTCTCCGCTGCACTTGGCAGGTCTCTCCACCAGCTCCCACTCGCTGCCCTGGCTGGGATAACGTCCCACCATTCGGGCCAGCAGGTCCCAAGCGGATGGGAAGTGCCGAACCCTGTTTGCTGCTCTTTAGCACCTCTAAAGCAATGGCTTAATAAGTGGCAGTTTTAAAACCGTCACTGATGCTTTATTTTTTTCCTCATTTTTATAGGCCTGCAGCCCTCTCTGGTCCCACGAGTGTGGGAGCTCTTACTACACCACAGGAATGTGCTCCAGGGTGAACTCCAACTTCAGATTCTCCAAGACTGTGGCTCCTGCTCTCCAGAGTATGAGAAACAATCTGTTCTGTAGCCTCTAATGCAAACCCGGCTTTTGAAGTTAAAGAGAATTTTTGTTCTTTAATCGCTCCAGTACCATTGAGGAAAACAAAGTAATGTCAGCATGTAAAAGGAGGGAAGATAGCAGAGGAAATTATTGCAGGAAAGTGATTCAAAGGGGGTTTCGTACGTGGACATCTGGTAAACATTTTTCCTTTGATTGACACTTGAGGAAGACAAAAAAATACCTTATTCTTCCAAAAACAGAAATAAAAGTAGCCAGAATATTTTATCAGCACAGTTAGAAAGGCAAAATAGGGAAAGAATTCAAACCCTGGCCACACAATACAAAGAGCTCATTGACTGAAAGCTAAACATCTTGGCCTAAATTTGTATACTTGGGTGCATAAAACTAGGACCTGATTTTATTCTGAGGTTTCAAATAAGCCTCCTGGTTTTCCTGTAGGTGCTAAGAAATCAGAAAGGCTGGTCCCTTGGATGGGCTGGGGTCTCTGCAGGACCCCCCACTGCCCGGATTGGTGCGGGGTGCACGGGTGCCCACGGCCGACCATGCTTTTTGTGTCTCTGGGCTCCCCTAGCACAGACACGGCAGAGCCTCGCCACCCGCCAGCCTGACCACCCTCTTATCAAGGGAGGCTGCAGGACGCGGAGGAGAAATCTTCCCATGGGTGATTAGTTTTTACAGATTTTAATATAGCAGGTTAGCGCTTCGGTCTGGGTCAGGGACTTGAGAGAGAGTTCAAAGTCTTGTTTGAACCCTCTCGTCTTACCTAGCTAACGACCACGTTGATTGACTACCCAGTGTGTGACTGCAGCTTTGGACAAGCCAGCCACTAAATGGCTGCTGTAAATGAGCCTGGTAATCCAGTAACGTCTGTGATTGGAAAACTCAACATCTTCTGGGTTTCTGCAGCTTCTCTAAGTACCACTAGGAAAATATAAGCAAGATAGAGAGACGACTTCGAACAGTGTTCTCCTCTGAAAACCAGTTGACTTCATAAATCCTTCAGGGCTCTTACTTTTGAACTGGGTCCTGGGATTCTTGCTGGGGTTTTTGGCTTAGATGTTACTGAGGCTTTAATGGGAACTTGTCTGAGGAAATACCTGGCTTATGTTACACAGCGAGTGCAGACGGGGTGGTGAGCCTTGCATCAGCACAGAGGAGAAATAGGTCTCTACCTCCCCAGGCGAGCTCCTTGGCACGTGCCATGCTTGCAGGGGTGCTGCCCTCCCTGGCTCCCGGCAGAGGTAGTGCTGGAGTCGGGCACCTGCTTGCGTGTTGCTGAGCCGGAGCAGCGAGGCTTTTCTGCAGCAATCAGAGGATTAACACACAAGTAAAGCACTGCTCCGCAGGAGGAAAGGAGGCTTCTTGCTGTATTAGACTGGATATCACATTTGAATCAGAGAAGATATCACTGGGTGTTATTCTCAGAAAGTTTTCCACCCTTTTGTTGGCAGAGATGATGCATGCGGATTCCCTCTGTCTTGCTGAAGTGAGTACGACCTGAAGGTCTTTGTAAATGATAGAAATGAGATTTTTCAGAGCAAGTACCTGACTTCAAGGAATAAAGCCATAAATTTCCTCATTACAAGTGTTGCCAAGGTCTTTCAGTAACACATTGTGTATTTTTCACAGGATGCCAGACATACATGGACATAATCATAGTTCTGGATGGGTCAAACAGCATATATCCTTGGGTTGAAGTTCAGCACTTCCTGATAAACATCTTGAAAAAATTTTATATTGGCCCCGGCCAGATTCAAGTAAGCCCGTGCACAGCTTGTGCATTTCTATGTACTTCTGCATTTCTGTATACTTTTTCCCATGTCATGCAGCTTCCCTTAGCCTTTTTCAAAATCCCCTTTCTGCCAATTTGTTGTAGTTTGGCACCATGCTTTTTCAAAATAAACTTTCAATGTATGTATTTTAAAGCCAAGCCCATGGAAATAATGCTTACATTAATGTCCTTACACGAGCTACGGAGAGAGGAGCAACCCACACCCTGGCTGGGCCAAGGGAGGATTAAATCGTGTGGAAACATAGAAGTAATGCCATTACAGCCATGAAGAGCTCCCCTTCCTCTATGCATTGGCAGTTATGGGGTTATCTGTTTGTGATGCTCCTTTAATCCCTAGGTTGGAGTTGTTCAGTACGGAGAAGACGTCGTCCATGAGTTTCATTTAAACGACTACAGGTCTGTAAAAGATGTGGTAGCAGCTGCCAGTCACATAGAGCAAAGAGGTGGCACCGAAACCCGGACAGCCTACGGGATAGAGTTTGCTCGGTAAAAATCTCTCACCTTCATTCTGGTAACAAGTTCACAATCGTCATTTGATTTTGTTCCCTTCTCTCTTCCCCTCTTTTCTGAGATGTCAGCCCCCTCAAATGCAATCTTGCATCTGCCCCAGCGTAGAGGCTCAGCTCTTCTTCACAGCCGTGTTAGACAACTGGGAGCTTAATAAAGCCCTGAACCACAGCTCCCTCTCCTTATTTTTCTGGGATAAGTGCCCATTTCATGCAAATTTTTACTGCACCCCCAGGCCTGGACCTGACTGGTGTTCTTGGTGCAGATTTGGGGCTTTGTGTTGAATTAAGAGTTCCTCCTGAAAGAAGCCAGGTCCACCACAGGAGAGGTCCCCTATGAAGTCCACCAGGCTCCCCAAAGGGCTCTGTGACCCCAGGCATCTTCCTGGCAGGCGGCCCAGGGGCTGTGGGCAGCACGGGGGCTGCAGGCATGGGCCATGAGGGACCGCGGGGGCCGTGGGCACGGGCCGTTGAGGGACCGCAGCCCACCTGGCGGCTCTGAGCAGCCTGGGGCATCTCTTCACTTGCAGCTCGGAAGCGTTTCAGAAAGGTGGCCGGAAAGGGGCAAAGAGAGTAATGATTGTAATCACAGATGGAGAGTCGCACGACAGCCCAGACCTGGAGAAGGTGATCGAGGACAGCGAGAAGGACAACGTCACCCGCTATGCGGTGGCTGTAAGTAGAGGGGGCCTGTCACGAGCCACCAGCTGCCAGAGCGGGCACCTCAGCAGCGGGCACCACGATTGAGCCCTGCATCTGTCTTTTAGTCCCTGAGCGCTCGACAGAGTGGCTTCAGGCTCCTTGGGAGCAACTGTTTATGGGAATTACCAGCCTTGACTATGGGGTCTTTTCCTAAAGGCAGCCATGACCGTGTGCCTCAGTCTCCCCATCTGGAAATTGGGCCCTCGCTGACAGTGCCACCAAGACATAATTCATATGTACAAATCAGAAGTGATCCCTGAATGAAAAATACCCCACCACAGGCAAGGCCGGGGCTGCTCGCATGAATTACGGTAACTTCTTGCTCCCCGATTTGCTCCTGTAATCGGATGTCAGGCAGGGAAGGGAAGCGCAGACTTTATGGCTCCTCGCAAGCGGAGGCCTCTCGTTTGGACGATTTGGAACAGCTCTATCCATTGTGTGAAAACGCCTGAGACTTACGTTTTTTCTTTCAAACCTAGGTACTGGGTTATTACAATAGAAGAGGAATCAATCCGGAAGCCTTTTTGAACGAAATAAAATTTATAGCAAGCGACCCAGACGACAAGCATTTCTTCAATGTCACAGACGAAGCAGCCCTCAAAGACATTGTGGATGCGCTGGGAGAAAGGATATTTAGCTTGGAAGGTGAGCGAGGCTCCTTTCCGGCGCTCTAACAAGGACAGATTGTTTCTAACCGCTCTGCGTTCCTCCCGGCCAGGCTGCAGAGAATTGCTTCAGATGTGCTGACTCTGGCCTTTAACGTGCCTGCTGAATTTGAACGGGCCGTGCCGGGAGTTTCTCTAACATCGGTCCCTCCCTTCGTTACAGAGTACTTGGAGTATCTTCCTTTTCCTAATTTTATACTGAGGCACAAACTTATTTTGAGCTTTTTGCACCCCTCAAGCTGAAGGAGCCCGCATCTCCACCAAAGGTCATCTAAAAATTTTGGCAGCCTTTATCTGGAGAGCTGTGATGGCTCTATAATGTATAGCAGACGCTTGAAATTTGGCATGCGGGTAGTCTGGGAGGCAGTTACTGTCTTCTACTTACCCATCAAACTCCATTCAAATCCAGCCAAGTTATAAGCAGTCAAAATTCACCACATGCTGGCTGCCAGGGATACCCTGGAGTGTCAGACATTATGGGATTATGAGAATAATGTGGGATTTTTTAGTTTATTGGCTGACAGAAGAGATCGGGAAATATTTTTGTTTTATATCAATCTAAGCAAAAGTGTTCTGTCCACCTGCCAAAATGAACCTCACCTCACCCACCCCAGGATTTGGCTTTTGTCAAATAAAACACTTATTTCTTTGCGGTGCGTTTTTCTTCAAACTGAATTTATGTAAGCTTCATAGGAAAATTGCATACTGAAACAAACAATTGCAACAAAAAGATGAAAGGTTTTCACTTAAAATGAAACATTTTAGGGCTTTAGCTTGGAGGACTTGGTTCAGACCAGTTCACAAACTCCCCACCAGTTTTGCCAGTTATCTTGGTCCAAGCAGCTTGATATTTTTCAATGGTAGAAAGCACCACCTGAGAAACTTCATGCAGCTATAAAGATGAAGCAAAATCCTCCAAACCCCCATTTCTGCAGGTTCTGCAGGCAGCAGGGAGGAAAGGCAGAGCTCACAGTATTTAGCCAGTGGCTCGTTAGCAGTGCAAGCCGGTGTAATTGCAGTGATTTAGAGGGAAACGGGCACATTTGTACCAGCTGAGGTCATTTGTGCTCCAGGCTGGGCAGAGGTGGCTATTTGTCTTGCCCGGATCCACCAAACAGCCTGGCTTCTCCGAGAAAGCTTTCCAGTAAGTACAAATTCCTTTTTATTTTAGGAACCAGCAACAAGAATGAAATCTCCTTTGGACTGGAAATGTCCCAGACTGGATTTTCATCGCATATTGTGGAAGTAAGAGAGCAAATGTGTTTGTTCAGTTCCTGCTCGTGTGTTTATTGTGGGTAGTTGACCTGTGGAAAATGGGTGGGATGGGTTTTAGCGCGTGAGGTCAGGCTGTAAATACAAGTCTGTGACAATTTTAAGATGTGTTTAATTTGTGCTTCAATGTTTAATCTGGGCCTTTTGTGCATCTCTAAGAAAGAGCCTCTTTTTCCTAGAGAAAACAGATCCTTGAGCTTAGAGGAAGTACCCTGAGTTTTGCTCTGTATTTTCTCTCTCATCCTTTAAGGGAACCAGTACTATTCAATAGTTTCCACATTTGTTTCAAGACTGCACTGCGCACTACTGAAGCAAACGCAAGTCTTGCCTGGAGGCTAAGTTCACCCCTAGCACAAATTCAGCAAAATTTGAGGCCCTTTCTCAGCCCTCACCGTGCTGCAGGGGACAGTCAGGGACCTTTGTTTTCAGGCTGCCGCCAGGCTCCACAGGTCAACAGGTCTGGCCAAAAAAAAAGTTACGTGGCTTGAAATATCAAAATGAATGCAGAGCACGGAGGAGGTGGAACAGTTAAACCTAGACAGTGTGCGCCACTGGCTGCCAGGGGCTGCAGGCTTAGTGCAGGGTGGGAGGACCAGCTGCAGATGCTGCTGAAATTGGGGTTTTTCCCCCCCCACTTGTGAGGTTCCTCCCTGTTTCTGTAAATGGCAAGTGTGATTTCTGGGGGGGACCGCTCTGCTGTTTTGCTCTTCGGCGCTCTGTAGCGTCTAGTATGCGTGTTGTCTAGGAATCGGGCTTTTAAGGAGACCAGTACATGTTCTCACACAAGAACAGCCCATCAGGCTCCCCTCGTCCATCTCGGCTCTCTGGCACAAATCGGCTCTGCCCGTTTGGGCAGCGAAGGGGAGAATCGTCTCCGTTTGGCAAGAAACACTATAAGTGGAAAGAGGCCAAGAAACCAGCCCGGAAGCCACCTGAACGTGAAAAAGGCAACAGGATCTGTCCAAATCCCGGCCATCTGGAAAGACTAGCTAATCTCCCAAGAGCACCTTGCTGTGTTTCAAGGCCTGGCCCCAACCCCGCAGCCATCCTCAGCCTGCGTTCACAGCAGCGCTTCAAAATCAACCCAACGCTGCCCGCAACGCGGAAACAGCGAGGGCCTCCGAAACCTCTGCTCGAAGCCTCGTGGGTGGCCGAGGCAGCGCAACAGGGCTCGCTGCCAGCGCTCCCCAAAGCCTCAGGGGCTCCTGGTGTCTCCGGACGCGAGCAGGAGCCGCACTGTGGGATCCCGCTGCAAATCCCTCGCCAGGCACGGGTGGTTTTAGTGAAAAGCAATAACCTGCCTAATTAAGAGTTGAAGCTGGGGTGTCAACCCACTGCTGAGAGCCCTCCCTGGTATGGGAACCTGAAGGGGCTTTAAAAGTCTAAGTGAGGCACACGCCTGCATCTCTGCCCTCTGTTAATGAGCCCAGTAATGTTGCTTTCCAAAATCTGCAAGCTTGATTTGGTGCAAAACAAAGAGCAATTGACCTTGTACTCAATGTCCCTCTTTAATTTCATTTTAGTGCTAGCTCAGACTTCGGATTTTGGTACATTTGCAATTAAGCAGCCCCTGAGCTGTGGTCAGGCTGGTGGGAGCACAGCGCTGGTGGTGCCGCTGATGCTGTGATCCGTTGGGGTCTCATTCGAGAGGGGCGTCGGGGCAGGGGCCGTGGCTGGAGGGCAGGGGCAGCCTGGGGTGGCC
Source organism: Struthio camelus (assembly GCF_040807025.1). Taxonomy (NCBI): domain Eukaryota; kingdom Metazoa; phylum Chordata; class Aves; order Struthioniformes; family Struthionidae; genus Struthio; species Struthio camelus. The sequence goes on from NC_090953.1 coordinate 2,177,145, forward strand.
TGTGCAGTGCCGAGCCTGGGGTAACGCTGGTCCTCTTGTTGCACGAGAGCTGGAAGGTGCTGCTCGCCGTCTGTGCAGTTTGCCTAGGTTCAAAGACGTTTGCTGTTCAGACTTCCAACTTTTTGAATAGCCAAACGCCCCGATGCTGAACGCTCGTTTCCCCCTAGGATGGGATCTTGCTGGGGGCGGTGGGTGCCTACGACTGGAACGGAGCAGTCCTCAAGGAAACCAGCAGCGGGAAGGTCATTCCTCTCCGGGAGTCGTATCTCCAGGAGTTCCCAGAAGAGCTGAAAAATCATGGCGCTTATTTAGGTAAGGGAGCCAAAATAGGCTCTGTTTCCAGGGCAGAATTCGTAATTTTACACTTAATAATAGGAAACACACAATATTTCACCACTGACTAATATTTGCCAGTGCTCCCAGCACACGCTGTAAAGTGCCCAGCTGTCTGTGAGCTCCTGTCTGTGCGAGACCTGTGCTACCGCTCGCTCGCTGATAAAGCCTGAGTGAGCACCTCACCTGGGAAGAGTCCAAAGTCTACCGCAACGTACAACACAAAAGCGTTTAAATGCAGAAGTAATTCAGACGTGAGCTCTGGCCAGTCCGGGTCATCTACAGTACTTACTGGAACGGTTTGAAAAACGCTGATGAAATTTCATGCCTAGGGAGGAAATACCTGCTGTGTTAATCCGTTCCATGTGCAGCTCTTGAAGCCCCAGAGCAGTAACAGCAGCCCGGTTTGCACAGCGAAGCCTCTCTCCTGAGCCGTGCGTGCCAGGCCGCCACAGCTGTCCCCTGCGCGGGGGCCGCGGGCAGCTCATCAGCATGTCGGGAACATCAGGAGCCCCAGGACACGTGGTTTTCCTCCAAGAAATAGTAGAGCTAAACTCTGGGGACAACAGCAGAGCATCACCTCGGTTTGAGTGTCAGTGCCTGGAGCGGGGAACCGCTACAGTTGTGCAAAAAATGTTCGTGACAATACGTGGGAGTTTTGACCTCATCTTTGCCATTGGCTCAAAAAAGAAAAGCAGTGCAAGTACTATGAAAAGCCCTGTGTGTCCTGCTGCAAAGCAGCCCAGTTGTCCCAGCTCCAGGACCAGGGTGTTTGAGTCCCATGCCCTGCTTAAGGAGGTCAATGTCCAGGGAAAGGGATCTGTTAACCTCTACAGTCCTGAGATACTCAAAATCCGACTGATACAGCCCTGAGCAGCCTGCTGCAGCTTTGGAGGTGGCCCTACTTTGAGCCTCCGATAATTTAAGTAGCTTTTCAAACTGACTGTGAGTTTGCAAGAGCCTGGAGTTAGCTGCAGGGTTGAGCAACAGGATTTTGGGGCCTTATATTCTGATTTAAGCTAATACAGTCCCCAGAGACTGCCAGGGTGTTGGTGATCCCTGCGCAGAAAACGCCTCTTGGGGACAGGAAAAACGGCTCCCTCGGGGTCTTGAGCTTATGCAGGGCTGTTTGCGTGAGGACTTGCGAGCAATGTTCTCCTCGGCTTCACGGTTTTACTGGACCGTGGATTTTAACATCGAACATCAGCAAAACCTGCCGTGCCTGCGACGTCGTTTTGGACGACGTGGCTTTTGCCGGGCTCTTTCAGGGAGCGAGGCGGTAGGCACGTCTTCCGCGCTGCGGCTCCTTTGACTTCATACGAGCCGCGAAGTCAAGCGATTATCGGGCAACTTGTTGGAGTTGCCCCCGAGGGCAGCAGGGTTTTGCTAGCTGCATCAGGCCATGCCAAAGCCCTCGCAGCCAGCGCCGCCGCTGAGGACCGGAGCAAGGCAACTCCAAGCACGAGGTTGTAGTAGCCGGGCTGGCTTGCATGACTTTATCTTTGAAGAAATATATATAGCTTGCCGATCTGGGAAGCGGCCAGAGTTGCGTTAGCGGCTGGAATTTAATGGAAAGCAGACCGTGGGGGAAGCAGCGCCGCGGCGGAGGAGGCAGGCAGCCGGCGGGGACCGGCGAGCCCGTGTCCTCCTCGAGGCTCGGCTCCCGGCCCGGGCGCTGGGCGAAGGCCGACGGGAAGGGGCAGCGCCGGCCTCGCTGCCCGGTCGGCTGCACCGCGCGCTCACCCCCTGCTCGCCCGCAGGTTACACCGTCTCCTCCGTGATATCCGCCGAGCGCGAGCGGGTCTACGTCGCCGGAGCGCCCAGGTTCAACCACACGGGGAAAGTCATCATTTTCACCATGCACAACAACCGGAACCTGACCATCCACCAGTCACTGAAAGGAGAGCAGGTAAAGAGCCGTCCACCACGGCTTCTCCACTGTTTTCCTCTCCCAGGCTGGCTTTTCCACCTGGTGGACGTGGCCCGATATCTACTGACCTCAAAAGAAGTGTATCCAGTTCAGATTTTATAGGTGTGCGTTCTTATTCAGAAGAAGACACTAATTCCCGCAATCACTGCGACCTTACTGGAGGTCTCTGCTCCCGTGTCCGGCCCTGGCAGCCCTCTCCCTCGGTGAGCGGCTGCAGGGCCTTGGAGGAGCGCACGCGGCCGTCCGCCTCTGAGTGTTAATGGAGGAGGGTGGTGGTGGTGCTCGTGGAGATGTGTCCGGATGGTGCTCTCAAACGCCTCTGCCCGGACAGCTGCCCCGAGCTCGCCAGCCGTCCTCCCCGTCGCTCCGAAGCGGGTGGCGAGGCGCTGCTTCACCTTCCCACCGTTTCTCCCCCTCTTCCAGATCGGCTCCTACTACGGGAGCGAGATCAGCTCGGTGGACGTGAACGGCGACGGCGTGACGGACGCGCTGCTGGTGGGGGCCCCCATGTACTTCAGCGAGGGCAGGGAGAGGGGCAAGGTCTACGTCTACGCCCTGAGAGAGGTGGGTGCCCGCCCCGCCGTGGGGGGACACGCGTGTGCAGTGGCGGGGGGCTCCCGGCAGCCCCGGCCCGGCCCCGTCTGAAGGAAACACGCGGCTTGGCAGCTTCCTAGCTTCTGTGGCGGCTGCCCAGCTTGAGGATTTGCCTGTCCTCCTTGTTTTTTTGGGCGGGGGGGGGTGCTCGCTGCCGGAGGGGACCCCGGGAAGGGGCCAGAGTGTGGCCACCTTGTCGCCCAGGAAGGGGCCTCCATGGGCCGGCGCCTCGCGGCCTGGTGGAGACGCCGGCTTTCCCTCAAATCCTCGTGTCGAGGTCAAAACGCCGTTTCTGAGCCATGTTTGGGGCTGGGGGTGGGGGCTGCGAGGCCTCGTGGGCTGGCAAGGCAGCGCCCCGTCTCTGTGTTTTATTTTACAACCCCTGAGAGCCGGGGTTTGGGCACGGGCGACAGAGAGCGGCTGACAACGGCAGCAGCTTCCTCGTCCCGCCCGCCCTTAGCGCGGGGTTAACGTCTCGACGGGCCAAACGGTGCCGCCGCCGGCCGGTTTTGCCTCCTGGACGCGGCTTCGTGCGCGACGGGCGCGTTTCCAGCCGGGAACGCTGGGCGTCTGCCTGGCACCGAGATGCCCCTTCTGTTTTGCACGGTTTCTGGCTCGCTGGATGAAAGGCTCTGTGGGCGGGAGGAGTTGGGCTTTATTTATTTTGCAGGACTCTTAAGGGATGTGTCTGTCTGTTTGCCTTTTGGGGTTTTCTCGTCTTTCCAGGCTTGCTGCTGATGCTTTTTTTTTTTTTCTTCTTCTTTTTCTCTTTGGCTGGTTTCGCAGAACCGCTTTGTTTTCAGCGGGGCCCTCGACGACTTGCAGAGCTACCAGAACTCCCGGTTTGGCTCCTGCATCGCCGCGGTCCCTGATCTCAACCAGGACTCTTACAACGACGTCGTCGTCGGGGCTCCTTTGGAAGATGACCACCAAGGAGCCGTATACATCTTCCACGGCTTTGAAGAGACCATCCTGAAGAAATACAAGCAGGTACAATTCCCTGGTGCTTCGCTTCTCCTCTTTCCGAATTATGGGCGCCAGCCAAGTCAAAGGATGTTTGGCTGCAAATTTCCACAGGCCAGGAATTCACATCCAGCGTTTAAGTGTTGCTTACTGTTACTAGATATGTTTTTCTTGTGATAGGTCCAAGGCAAAACAAATGTAAGATATGGAAAATAAGCTTGAAATTAGGGGGAATGCTTAGCACTTAGTGCACTGGATTGCTTTAAATGAGCTATTAGAAATGTTCATGAGAAATAGGAAACATGCAAAGAAATTTCAGTGGAAATGTCTGGATGGCGCCTCCGAGGAGAAACCGTTCTGATTTCCTGGAAAATTCAAACTGGTGCAATCACTTAAAGTGGCATTTTTAGTAATTTAGTAGCATGGTGGAGACTTGAATTGGCCAACCTCAGTGGACGTGACCGCAAACGAGCATGTCGCAAGAGTGATGGACCTGCAGAGAAACGGGGCCCGCCAAGCCACCTCCCTGCCTCAGGTCCTGGGTGCTGGGCTGTGGGACACCCTCCTGCCTTGGGAGGTTTTGAGCCCTCAAATTCGAACAAGCAATACGAGCCTGGCATCCCTGTTCCCACACACACTCCTTCGCCTCCCAAAATGCACGCCCGCATTCACGCGCAAACGCCTTCCTCGGCTCACTAATGGGGGTGTGGACACAGAGGCTCCCTTTGCAGGCAGACAGCGATGCTCCTACCGGAAACGAGGCTGGATTTTTCCCTTTTGCTTTTCAGAGGATAGCCGCTGTGGACCTCGGACCAGGCCTGATGTATTTTGGATGCAGTATCCACGGACAGCTGGATCTGAATGAAGATGGACTCATAGACTTAGCAGTTGGCTCTCTTGGGAATGCCGTGCTGTTATGGTTAGCTATTTCTCATTTGGCACTGTCCCCTACTCCAAGTTCATTGCCATATGTTGACATTTTTTAAGAGCAGTTTCACTCTTAAAATCGGACCAGTCTTTCCACAATAACAATCCCCTGTCCAGTGGGGCCATGGGATTTCAGATGCTGTCTTACAGTGCGATTGAGGACTAGAAGATGTCAGAGTTATTCTGCATCAAGTTTCATCAATAGTTCCCCAGGAATTTCGAACCAGCTAATTTATTTACTGTGACTTGCCCAGATTCTCTCTGTTCTTATTAAATAAGACAACTTAATATTTTCAAATACTGGTTTATGTTTGGAAAGTCCCATGAAGCTGTTAGGATGGATTCTAACTGTGCCCCACAGCCTCCAGCAGAGATGTGCTACACAAACCTACCCTGGCGTCTGGCTTGATAAGTGCTACGTACGCGCAAAGCACCAAGTCCTGCTCAGCGTCAAGTTCATTCACTGGCATAAGCAGGAGGCAAATGTGTGCATGGCATAGTGATCTTGTTCTGCAACTACTATGCAGCCAAGCTAAGGCTAGAGGAGCATGCCATGGTGGCCTTTGGTCATCCTCAGCACCTTTTGATGCCGAGGAAACGTGTTAAAAGGATGATTCTAGAGACACGAGAGCCTCCTGGAGGCTGTTGCCGCCACGTGGAGGCATCCTACGCAGGCGGGAAACAGGGGTGGCTGGGGCTCTGCCGAGTGAGGCAGCAAGCTCCTCTGGCCCCAAGGCTTGCAAAGGCCTGACCCTGCTCCGCTGGCCACAGCGAGCTGTGGTCAGCCTCACAACATGTCTCTTTATCCCTTCTTTGCCCCACAGGTCCCGCAGCGTAGTCCAAGTCAATGCCAGCATCCGCTTCGAGCCATCCAAAATCAACATCTTCACCAAGGACTGCAAGCGGAACGGAAAGGACGCCACCTGCATGTCAGCCTTCATCTGCTTCACAGCTGTCTTCCTCTCTGCCCACTTCCAGACGGCCAGTGTGGGTAAGTGGCACTGCTGCTCACATGAGGAAAACCTATTTCATTTATGCTTTAGCTCTCCAGCCACGAGAAGGAGTAGTGCAAGCCCTGCTTTTGCTGAGGAAAATGAGCTAAGGGCTTGGTATATTTGGAGGATTGTTCTTGTGCTATCTGGCACATCCTTTTTCTACCCAAGGCCCACTATTTTTGCCCGTTACCCCGGGGCTCGTAAGTCATGTACCAAGGGATTCCACCTCTGTTATTAAGCAATGCTAAGGAGCATCCCAAGGGTATAACCTTATTAGTGTTTAATTTCCTCTCTCACCTGTCCTCTGGAACCAAGCCCTCTCACAGATCTGAGGGACTTGCAAGATGATGTTTCATGTCTGTATGAGCATAAAAGTTTCTCTAATAATCACACAGCTTTACCAGTCTGAGCAGTAAGCAGGAGATAGAAGATGTGCAAGCGCATCTCTCTCTAAGACGCCACACTGGTCACAAGTACACGTGCCAAAGCTGTCGCCTGCCACCTTGCAGGTCAGCGGGACCAGCAGCAGGGCCCCATAGCTGGATCCTTTACACTCAGCGTAACGCTGGGGCACGTTGAACGCTCTTCTGAGACACCCTCCTTCAGAAGGGGTGTCACAAAAGTATGTCTCACTTCTTCTACAGTCTCTGCATGGAAATGACTCCAGCTCCCACAGAAACACAGAGCTCGTGAGCTTTGTCTCAGAAAGACATCTGTGGACCATATGCATACAAGTTTCACTAATATCTCAGAGAATCTCTATGAATTTATTGGCTAGCTCTGGTTTTAAAACATTGCATATTGCTATGACCCTGAGTCTACCCAGAGGATGCCCGTGACTCAGCTGGAGCAAGAGGAAATGAAAGCTGCATGCCCTCCTGAAACCCACACCAATAGGCAACAGCAAATGCTGTTAAAGGGCCTTCCATGACAGATGAAATTGGGTCCCAACCAAAGCCAAAGGAAAACTTCCTGTTCCCTAGAGCAAGGATTTTTAACTTGTGCTATCGAGTACAGCTCCTGTAATTACAGAGTTTGCAGGGCAAGAAGCTGAGTGATTCCCTGCAGCCAGCCCATGGAGGGTGCCTGCTGGGGACTGATGCTGACTTCTCACTTTCTTGTGTGTTTTGCATTGCGTTGGTGTAGTGGGTGCAAATTCCCTCCTGCCTGGCACTAGGTTTGTGCATCTTCTGTTTGTCTTCAACAGTGCTGCAGGAAACGATTTCCCAGTAAAGCATTTAAGAGACGACAATGCACCAGGGCAGCAACACCTTCGCAACTGGTGCAGGCCATCAAGTGAATATACATGAAGCAAATATTTATGTATCCTGTACAGCTTTTACTCAGTGTCTTGAAACAGCCCATTTTTAAAGTCCCTCACTCAGCCTTGAATGTGGAAGCTTGAAACAAAAAGAAATCCGTTTTAAAAAATCCCAGCTTTTTCCTTAACTTTTTTTTTTCTTTTTTTTTTACACTCTGCTTTGAACATGCCCACTGTGTATGGGGCCAGCTATGCAGATGGACATGAGCAATACGGCGTAGGCTTTCAAACCATCCTTATTTGTTTTAAGGGGCTTTGGACTTAGCAGTCGTCTTAGAATGGCAAAACAACAACTACAGACTGTTTTTTTTCCTTAGTGTGCTCCATCTTGTGCCACTTCCAAAGGTAACAAATTAACTCACCTCCCTAGCAGGGGAATAGGAATTCAAGTGGGAAAAAGCACATTGTTGGCCTGATCTTGTTATAGAATAAGTGTCACTGCGCGGAGAAACCTCTGACCTGAGCTGCTCTCCTTCCAGCAATGAGGTACAACGCCACCATCGATGAGCGGAGGTACACGCCGCGGGCTCATCTGGATGAGAACGCAGACCGGCACACTCACAAGATGCTCACGTTGCTCGCTGGACAAGAACACTGTGACAAGCTGAACTTCCATGTATTGGTAAGTATAAATGAGGACAGGGCTGGCACCTTCTCTTCTGCCCTTCCTCTTGTAGCCGGAGGGAGAAGCCCACCGTCTGCACTGGGTCTTGAATCTGCCCAAGTGAGGCCACTCTTTGCAAGGAGAAACTACAAAACAGGGACATACCAGGACACAGACATGGGGGCCAAGGAGAAGTGCCTCAAAGGCCTCACATGGCTAGAAATGAGGCTGAGCTCAGTCTCCAAGCCCAGATTTATTATCACCGGGTTTGATGTGGTTAGGGACAGATCCTGTCCAAGGAAGTTGCTGGAGTGCTGCAGCTGGTCAGTCTCGGCGATGTGACTTCATCACAATCCTAGCTTGCATTTTACTTTTTTCTTTAAGCCTTAGCCGTGCCAGCAGTGCCCGCGGGGACTGTGTGCACTCATGACTCCTGGATCAGGCTGTCCATCCCACTCCAAATCCTGTGAAAACTCATATTGATCTAAAACCAAATGCTTTTGTGTCAATCCCCAGGTGCTCTCGTTCTCTGCACTCCTCCTACCATCACAGTCCCTTTCCCCCAGCGTCGGTAGCCAGTGAATCCCTCTGCCTCGCTAGCAAGGAACAGTTGATGCACAGACCTGGCCAAAATCAAGCATTCCCAATGAATGATGAGAATTCTTCGGAGGCCAGAGAGGGCTGCGCTGCCAGACTCGCTCAGCCTCAATCTCCAGCCTGAACTGCCCTGAACTTCTGGGAAATTTGATTTTTGAAGTTTGAGTTTGTGATTTAGCCCAAGAAGCATCTTGCTTCAAAGCAGCTAGATGCGCTTCATACAACCAGGTTGATGAATGAAAAGAGCTTACACAGCTACGGGAAAGGTGCACCTTTGTTACTGGCCCAAAAAGTCTCACGTAAGGACTGTCAGGACAGCTCTGTCTACCCTAGCAACATGGCCTGGAGTCGCATACTCCTGGGAGTATCCGCCTTTTCATAGCCAGAGTCTCCAGGACGAAGCATTTCTTGTGCCGTCAGAGACGCACACGCACACAGCTGGGCGTTGTACAGCACCACTGAGTCTGTGTTGCCTCTGTCGCTATGTAAGGATTAGCTGGAGAGATAAGATGATTACGTACCAAGTATTCCAAACCACAAAGCTTTTATTTCATAACGCAGTCAGGCACGCCTGTGATTCTACCTTACTTTGCTCTCTGACCCAGCTGCCCTTCAAGAGTTGGAGTCCTACCTTTTTTAACGACCTCTTTTTGTCTGCTGTAGGACACAGCTGACTATGTGAAGCCGGTGACATTTTCAATAGACTATGACCTGGTGAGCCCTGAAGATGGTCCCATGCTGGATGATGGCTGGCCAACTTCACTCAAGGTCTCGGTACGTAGCAATACTTGGAGGACAGCAGCGGGCATAGGATGGTGCAAAATGGGTCACAGCAATAGTTTGTACTGACCTAGCCAGAGAAGAGGTGCCTGGGGATCTCACAGCCAAGGTAGGCTTGCCAAGAGGCACTGGGAACTGCGTAACTCCATCCCTCCCTTGGGAATTTCAGCTGAACGCACAGCCTCTTCCCATCACACTAAACAAGCGTGCTTGCTGACCGCTGCGTACATAATGCTCCTCTGGAACAGGAGGTGACCCCTGGCCTTCCCTGAGAGCTGACTTTAAGCAGAAGTTAAAAATGAGAGCTTAGTGAATGAAGGGTGCATGCATTTCAAGCATGATTAATGTTGCCAGTAGCTGTGGAAGCTGGATAGTTTCAGTGACTGTAGAGGATATTGGTGTCTGTAGTTGAAATTAAAAAGGCAATTTGATGGTAAACTTGATCAGCACGTTTCTTTCTGAATGTAACATTTGCATCTTTGTCTTGGGGCCGTAATTCCCACACTCTCCCATGATAGTAATGTATTATGTGTGTGCTGTTTATTGTATAAGTCACATGGACTTAAGTTTGGAAGCTGTGGGACTTCTTGGTATCCTCTGCAGTCTGAGGATCACTTCATACGCCAGTTCTTTTTGGAATGTAACCTGGATCGCAAAGCGTCGCTGAGCTATTCTTGTCGTTCCCCTCAGGTGCCTTTCTGGAACGGATGCAATGAGGATGAGCACTGTGTCCCTGACCTGGTCCTTGAAGCTAGAAGTGACGTTCCAAGTGCCATGTGAGTCGGTCACCTGGGGCAGAGCGTCCTCCTAACCAGTGCAACAAACTGGATGTCTCTGAAACCCAACCACACTGGGGCCACGGAGGGTTTGTTCCTATATTCTGGTGTCTCTTCTCACCTTTGCTTTTGCACTGGCGTTAATTGCATCTCCTCCATGCCCAGCAAGTACGCGTATGTGAGCTGGTGATGAAATCCATCATAAGAAAGAGCAAAGCTTGGGCAAGTGAATCAAAAAAATCTCCTTTATCTTCTGTGAAGAACTTGCATTTGTTTCTTAAAGGCTTACTGGAATATCATGAGCTTTTGTTCCCCCTAGCTGGGATGCTTTACTCTCTGCAGAGGTGTCTTCAGTTTTGTCCTTGTTAGTTTGGGCTTCCAGCACACGTTTTGCCCTGTCCCTGAGGGTCGCCATATGCCAAGCACGGACAAGTCGAATGTCTCTGCTCCTCAGCATTAGCGCAGAGAGGCTGGGTCACACACCAGATCTTTCTGGACTCCAAAGAAAAGTGGCAGGGTACAAAATGGCATCACAGCTCAATAGGGAGTTAGTCTTACATATTCAGAGCCTTCTGCGTGTCAGGTTTTTTGGTTGGTTTGTGTGGGGTGGGTTTTTGTGTGGGGTGGAGTGTGGGTTTTTGGGGGTGGTTTTGGGGTTTTTGTTTTTTGCTTTACTCTCTCTGATCCAAGCAAAGATCCAAACAACTTGCCATCCCCTCTGCTGAGTCCCCTGCCTGCTCCATACTTGGCACAGATGGGTGGTTTCTCAGGGAATCCACAAAACAAATAATATTGGATGCCATGGTGATGAGTCCCAGGGAGACAAATCAGCAAATAACAGGGGCAATAAATACAACACTGGCATTACCCACTTGGCAATTATAGCCTTGACTCATGCAGCAGAAGTAATTGTACGCTACGTCTGATTGCTTAAAGTGCTTTCCAGTAAAGGTTATCTAGGAGGAACATCGGAGCCTGAAGCTCTGACTCCCGCTGACAGCAGCGGGCTCTGCATCCACGGCCAGCACTGCTACCTGAAGCTTGCTTGTTTTCCATAACACTACACTTACTGCTCCACGTCTTTTGTAAAGCTCTTGATCCTGAGGCGTGGCCTGAACTGTGTGGTTCATCCTTTTGTGCTGGGGCCCCACATGCATTTGGGGCCTGGGGCTTTGACAGGAGCTGTAGGTAGTGGGTTATTCACATATCTTAGTGGCTAGAGTCCTGTGAATAAATGGTGGGCAGCTGCTGTGGTCTACTGGTGTGCCAGGCCTCTAATCCAGTTCCTCCCAAAGCTCGTGAAGCTTTCCTGATGACATTAGTGGGTATTGGATCACACCCTACAAGAGAAACCAATATAGAGGTTATTTTGCTGAGAAAATCACTTTTGAAGTTACTTGTCAGAATACACCTAGTTCTTTGAAATGGTGTCCTGGCTGCTTCACCATTAGAGGTAGAAGATAGCCCTGATGTGCACCCCTTCACGTTTTCCTTTCCTTTTCTTTTTCATATAGAAAATCAAGGCACAAACATCCATCAAGTCTGCAAAACCATACTTTGTCTGCTGCTATAGCAGAGTCTGCACTGGCCCCAAGTGTAGCTTTTGGTAAACTGAACTGGACAGAGATTGCGGCCAGACTGAAACTAAATGTTATCTTTACTCTACTAATGGTATCGAATCTACTTTTTCTTAAATATCAACTGTATTAAGAGATAACTGGTTAGAAGGCAGCTGGGCAGCATTACCCAAAAGTCACAGGCAAAATAACGTTCTTCTGCAGCCTGAGTGAAGAACACGTGATTCTTCTGTCCATAGTAGCATGGCCTATGACAGACACATGGGCAGAGAGCTAATTGCACTATCATTCACAGCAACAAATGTATATTTCTTTTTCTCCTTATCTTGGTGATAAGATGAGCTGTTGAATTTACGGCAACCGTACTACAAGCTGTAGGGGATTTATGAAATGAGGAGGCTCTGCCGAGGTCCCAGAGAGCGTATGAACAGGGCTGTAGAGCGTTATTTGCTAGCAGCCAGCTTGGCTACAGCAAGATTAAAAATCCCGCCAAGCCTTAGGGTCACAGCTTGTATGAAGTCTCCCTTAGGCGCAGACAGGTCTGTGGGAAGTTCTACAAGCAGCACTTACCTGTACCTCTCTCCTCCTGCTCTAGGGAGTTTTGCAGAAGAGCTCTGAGAAAGTCGCCATCAGACTGCTCAGCCTACACGCTGTCCTTCGACACATCCATCTTCATCATCGAGAGCACCAGGAGGAGGGTGGCCGTTGAGGCGACGCTGGAGAACAGGGGTGAAAATGCCTACAGCACAGTCCTAAACATCTCTTTCTCGAGAAACCTCCAGTTTGCTAGCTTGATTCAGAAGGTAAAGATGAGTTTCAAGAGACTGCGATTACAGGAGGAGAAAAGTTGCAGTGAGGTGGGGGCTACGGTGGGTCATCAAGGCTGGCGAGGGATTGCCTAGGGAAGGGGCTCAGCTGGCCCTGAAGGGGCTCGAGGTGGCGTCAGGCAGCCTCGTGAGGGCAAATTGCCGCATCCGCGGTGCAAGCGGGCACCTTGGAGAGAAGAGCGCAACCGAGCTTGCAAAGTGAGGGCAGTTTTGCCTGGGTGAAGAAGCAAAGCATGTACTGCTCCCACAAAGACTGTGAAAAATATGGGCGATAAATCCTCATGCTGCAGGGAGGAAGAGCTAGTCACTCACTGCTGGGGAGCAGGAAGGAACTTTCATATTATTTAGCACGAGTTTGCTGAGGGAGATCCAGTGCTTTCCACAGAAGCTTCTAATCCTGGCCAGATGAGAGAGATGGCCAGATGAGAGTCCTAAACCAGAGCCCAGTAATTTCCTTATACCTCATAAATTAGGTGTATTTGTGGGGTTAGTTTCTAAGCATTTATGAGGTCTTTAGCGTGCAGAGACAAAAATATTTTAATTTTAAAAGCCTGAAATAAGATCAAATGCAGATTAAATTATTTCCCGTTTTATTTTTCTTAGTTTCATCGGCATTTGAGAGTATCTCTCACTCGTATTTTTAAGCTACAGGAGTAAGAAAATATCGTTGCACATAGCCAAGTTTCTGTCAGGGATGAATTCTTGCAGCCGAGTTATAACTCTTGAAAATATGGGCTGATAATGGGAACATGACCGTAGCTTAGCACCGAGCCAGTCCCTGCCGCTTCTCCACGGTGCCCCCCTCGCTGGCCGACGGGTGAGCTCTACCCAGCGTCCCGGGCGCCCTCCCTCCGTGCCCTGGCCACCCCGACCCCTTCCAGCCTCCCCTGCCGCAGGGCATCGCAGGGATACCCTCATGGGCCCAGCGTTTCCTGGGGCTGGCTTCCCTACCCCCTGGGCTTCCAGAGATGCGTCCAGCCTAGATGTGGCCAGAAATTTTCCAGTGAATCAGTTTTACACACAGGGCAGCCCCATTTCAGGTCTCTCTTCTGGCTTCCCCTGACCCTGTGGGAGCAGCTATTTATCAGTCCTGTGCTTTCCTTTCCTGCAAACACGGGTGTCCTCCAGGTGAAGACGCTCTTTGCTTGCACCATTATTTCCCTTTTACTCCAGCTCGCTCCATAGCACGTTGCTCACTGCTGGCGGCAGATACCGCGCTCACCAGAAGAGCTGCTATTTCCCAAACCTTGATAAATATTTCGCTCCTGCCATTGCTCGTTTCAGTGCAACTCTTCCCCCTTGTTAGAGAGGTTTTGCCTCCTCAAGAGGCTGCCCTGTGCCTTTATGGCTGGCTCCCAAACAGCTCAGCACCCCTAGTCTCCTGCCTCCCCGATGCCCCCAAGCAATTAGAGCTGGGAGGTGGGTGGCTCCTGCTTTGAGAAGCCACCACCAGCACCAGGGCTGAGCTCTGGTGCCCTGTTTTAGCTAGGAGGGGATGAGTTTCCAGGGCTGGTGGTATCATGTGCCCAGAGGTGCTCCTGGGCTGGAGAACTCCACATCCTGCTGTTGGTAAATATGCTGATCTTGCTGAGCCTCCCTTCATCCACTAATGACTTCATAACCGGCCCGCAGATCGCATATCCTGCATTTGTTATTCTAAATGCTTTGCCAACTGAAAATTGTGGGACACGTTGCCCACAAAATAAGAAAAATGTAGGGGGCCACTGGGCATTTGCTGATAGATTACTCCAAATTAACCAAGAAAAAATATTATGCTAGGTAACAGCACAACGCAGCAGCGTTTACAGAAAATATTTTTAGCTAGTTATAAGAACGTCACTCTGCTAATGTGTTCCTGGCTACTACTGCTTATAAATAAGCAAATTGCTACCAGAGGGGACGTGTTGGAGGCTGTACAGAGACCCGAATGTAAAGCAGTCGTGGCCCTAGAAAGCAAATGATCTCGAAGGATAAGGAGTGGGAGAGCTGCGTGCTGCTGCTGACCGCTGTCGAGGCAGAGCGTTCATCCCCGCTGCGGCCGGGGCCGCGTCATTCCAGTTGCTCTCCAGGATGTGTCTGGTGGCAGCAGCCAGCGGCACCCGTGGGTGCCAAGGCCCTTGTGGGGGGCACCCAAGGCCCTTGTGGGAGCTGCTCCAACACAGAGCCAAAAAGAGACCCCAAGTAGTTCCTAGTCTCCCTGCAGGCCCAAGCTTTGTGCTTTGCAGCAGGCTAAGAGCTTCCCCAGCTCAGCTGATGAGCTGGAACCCGTTCAAGCAGCAGGAACATAACTGTTGAGACTAGTAAATTAAATATTACTCCTTAGCTGATGACTGCACAGAATAATATTTCAAGTTATTTCTTGATACTTCCTCGTGACTCCTGATCATAGAAAAATGTTCTTCACTACAATTACTGTGCCAAGAATCATCAGTTTTATTGAGTCTTTTTCATTCATTGTTGCAGTTAAATTTCTAAACAGGATTTAAATTGGAACGCTTGAAGTTGCTTGTTAGAAATGCCCCTCGGTGCGAATGGCCCTAGAAGTTAAGCTGCATGGGGAAGATTTTGTAGCTTGCAGCAAACATGGTTTTTACCCTCCCACCCCCAAGCTGAAACCTTTTCCAGGCCATATGCCAAGCCCCGAAAGGTGTGTTTGCTGGTGTCCATAGAAAGCCTGGCTGCGGGACTGGTACCAATGCAAAGCAGGGGGTGTTGTTCCCGGTCTCATGGACATGTTGCATCCCGTTTTAGGATGACACAGACATCAACATTGAATGCATGCCTGAAGATAAGCATCCCAACAAGAAAGTGTGCAACGTGAGCTACCCGTTTTTCCGAGCTAAGGCCAAGGTAAAGCTGTTCCCTTCCACTTTTCCAATGGTGGCATGTGCATGGGGAAAGGGCGTTCTGCCACGCCTGGGGAAGGGAGCCCCGTGCCGAGGCAAAGCAGGGTCCGTGCTCTCCTTGTGCTCTGCTCCCTGCACCCATCACCCCCTCGGGCCCGGACTGCAGAAGGGCAGACAGGGGGCTTGAACAGGATTTGTAAACATACTTGACTTCTTCCCTTTTTCTCAGTGTTGCTGGTGTTTGAAAGACATATTGGGGGGCCTTGGATGGCCAAGATGTTGCCTAAAAGCTGCCTTGAATTCTAGGAGATCTTCAGGCCACAAAATCAAAACCAGCTCCTCTGAGTCAAAGAATTTAACTGTAATCCTTTGGAGCAGTTTAATGTTGGCTTTGAGCCACCTCTGGTCATTTATCACTAGACTTCCCTTCCCTGCAACATGAGTCACCTTTTGCTGGTAGGTAGAGCACGCTCCTATTTTTCTTGCTCTGAACACCCGGGGTCTATCCAGACCCTCCTATAAGTCTGCCCAAGGCCCCCAGGGTGGTAGCATCTTCCAGACCACAGTCTGTCTTAAAGCATTTCACAGCACTTGGCATAAAGCCAGGTTCAGTTAGTATCACTTTTTTAAATGCTATAAAACCGTTTTAGTTCCATACCAATGAATACTTTTGCAAACATTACATGCAGCATTAATGTATGTGATGGAAAGCAAACTAATGTCACATGCACCCAGACCCGGACCTTGTAGCTAAGACCGCTCTTAGGCATAATAGGTTTGCCACATGAAAGGCTCCGCAAATCTGAGCCTCCCTTTTACAGGCAACACAGGATAATCCTTACGCAGAAGAGCTTGCCCCAAAGCGTGAGAGATTTGCAGATTATCAGCTCCTCGAGCTGGTGCTGGAGCTAGCAGCCAGCACCGCCGGGCTCCCTGCAGCGCTGCCCGCTTCACCATGCACACGGCGCTCAAGTGCAAAACTGCAGAGTCTGTCGCAGGGTTGCAGCAGACTCTGGCTCCCCTGTCTGGCCTGTTACCGAAAAGTTTGCTTTTGTGGGCGCGTGCCTCAGGTGGAGGGTTTCGCAAGACCTGAGTTTGACCCTAGAGCCAGGTTTGGCAATCTGTAGAGTGATGGCAGATGCAACTTTGTGATCTTCAAGATCCAGATTTCCACCTTTACTTTGTACAGTGCTTGACTTGACTTGGTCAATGCAAACACCTGACCACATCCCTTACTAAATACTGTCTGCCTGTCCTACATGCTCGCAGGAAAGTGGGGTGATATAAGTGGAATATAAACAAGCAGGTCATGATAAAATCTTTCCTAGACACAAACCAATATATTAGTCTGAAGCCTTTGCTTGTCAGAAGCTTGAAAATGACAGATGTGCTTCAGGCACCTCTCTAGAGTTTAAAGCTCCCAATAAAATAGTCTTGGATGCTTGTGGCCATAGACGAAAATGGAGCAGCCTGATTCCCCATGACCTACAGGGGCTGAGAATGCATCTGCGTGGCATCAGGTAGTCCAGGTCCTGCCAAAACAAAGACAAGCTGGAAATGGAAATTTGGCCGGAGAGCAGCAGGAGCTTTAATATTATAATCAGCTGTGCAGTCCCAGACAGTTTGAGGTCATTGCCACAGCTCTTGCAGATGTGACATTTATCACATTTTATTGTTGTTGGAATCTCTCTCTGGCATTCCTTCCCCTGCCAGCGGACCCTGTGCCGCGGATGGGAGTTAATGGCCTCTTGCCACGAAACTCCTGGAGATTTCGCCTTTTTAAAGGGGGGCTTCTTTGTTCTCCGGCCTAAGAACTAAAAATACAGCATACAGGCAGAGAAAAAATCCCGCAAACCTTGGGTGCGGCCTCTTCTCTCGCTGCAAAGATAAGACTGCCTAAAGCCTGTGGCTTCTGCCGTCGCGTTTTGTAGAGCTGCCTGGCACGCAGAACGGCAGGGGCAGCAGAAGGGCTGGCCAGAGGATGTGCTCGCTGCTGTGGCTCCGCTCCACACCTGGATGGCGTGCTCTTTTTTTTTCTAATGTCTTCTCCACTCTGTTCTCAATCTCTGCAGGTAGCTTTTCGCCTGGATTTTGAATTCAGCAAGTCAATTTTTCTTCAAAGCATGGAGATCTATTTGACTGCCAACAGGTTAATGACTGCATTTTCTCTCTGCTCCCTTTTCACGGGTCTGCTTGCTATATTTGCTGCCCGGATGTGGTGCTGTCTGCACCGATCCTGCCTCCTGCCCCCGCCCCCCCCCCCTCCCTGCAGCTCAGTAGCTGCTGGGTTTCACCGCTTGCCCCCGCTCTGCAATTGCAGCCTGAGCCATTTCCCTGGAGTGAGTTTGGAGAGGACAGACTTGCTGCTGCTCTGTTCGTTGTTGACAGGAGCCGGGGTTTCCATCTTCAATAGCTGCTAGCACGCCTAAGTGGTGCTGGCGGCTTTGCTCCAGCGCTACCCCTCAGGGAATAACTGCATGGAAACTAGATTACCATGGGTTATTACAGAGCATGCAGCAATGAATTTGGAAGTCAGGATATTTTTGTTTATGTATATATTCATATTCTTTCTGTATGTATAGCAGGGTTGTGCTGTAGCTGCCACGTTCTGCAGCTGAGCAGAAAGGGTCTCTAACCGCAGCTTTTTATTTAGCCCCTCTCACAACCGCAAACGTTCCCAGGAAAAAATGTCTCATAACACCTTTGCAAAATTCTCCTCACTCACTTTCCAAGCACAGGTAAATTGTTCTGACAGCCAAGTGAAATCTTATTAGGGTTTTCTTCATTTTCATCAATCACTGTACCGGAGGGCAGCCAAGAATTTCCTGTGCTGGGGCTGGTGCACGTGCAGGACTGTTTTGAGACCGCTCTATGCTCCAGCGAGGGTACCAGAAACCTTTCTCCAAATGATCTACGTTTAGAGCCTTGGGCTAATAAAAGTTACTGAGCAAAATTGCTCCTTTTTATACTTTTGCTGAAACTCATTTGTTCAAGCTTCCCCCATGTGTTCCCTATGGCTCCTATGCACCAGAAAGCACAGGGATGCTGGCCCCACTGGGCTGCAAAGGAAGAAGAGGAGGCAGGTGACGTTGTCCAATAGCCCCCCAAGGAGCAGCGCAGGACAGAAAACTTTAATGGGGTTTAAGGTAGAGCTTGATGCATTTATGACCAGATTTACATGGCTTGGCAGCCTGGGCCTCTGGAGCGAGCAGGCCTGAGGTCCCAACCCATGCGGTCACCCGTGTTCCTCTTTCACCCAGGCGCAGCTCATTTTAGCAGTCCTGCTGGGCTTGAGGGAAAGTGTTCACAAAAGGCTGACATAGCATCCAGCCCCTGCACATGTGCATGCACGTGCATGTGTATACACACACACACTTAGCATCTTTTCCACCACCCCATTGGGGGAACCCTCCTCAGATGACCCCGTATGCCCCATATCCCGTGGCCCAAAATGCGAGAGCCCGAGTCCAAGGTGAGCCAGCCACCCATTTCCCCCACCAGCATGGCAAAACGCTAAAGCGGCAGCGCGGTTGCACGCTGCAGCCCGTGCCTCTCCCTATGGGTGGGCTTCCCCTGTGCTCGGAGGCGCTAAGGGGAAAGGATTAAGCATTGCAGAGCCCGTGAATCGCGCTGTGCCAGCAGGAAATGCTCCCGTCCCGCCTAGGGAAGGTGCCGAGGCAGGCAGGAGTAATAGCCTGATGCTGTTGCACTCCAGAGGATTCCCCTACTTTCCTGTAAGAATAAAAGCCGTTCTATGCATGTATTTTTTGCAAGCTCTGACGGCTGATAAATTGACCGTGGTGGGTGCTGTTGGGAGCTGAGGGCCAGGACCCTGCTGTGGTGCCACATGCCCAAATTATCCTGCCAGCCTGCCCCTGGGCAGCGAGCCATGGGACCTAACCGCCCCGTGCTCTGCTTGTGTTTCAGCGACAGCGAGGAGAACGAGAGCACCAAGGAGGACAATTCCGCCCTCCTGAATTATCACCTGAAGTACGAAGCCGACCTGCTCTTCACCAGGTGCGATCCCAGGCCCCAGTGGGGAGCCCAGAGGGTCTCGAGGGCGATTCTGGCAGGTTCCCCAGGCCCCTGCCTGCAGGGTTGCATTTTTGCCCTGAAGCCAAGCAGCTAGATTTGCTGCAGCCTGTTGCGGCAGCAAGCGCAGGTCCTTCCTCGCGCAGGGATGGCTGCTTTGCTGCTTCTTGCCTGCTGCACATGACACTCAGCAGACACTTAGAAAAATCAACAGTAAAAAGCAATGAGGTGCTGTGCATTTAATAACGTTTAAATGCACAAATGTATGCAAGTGTCAATAAATCTGTGCAAGTGCTATTTTATTTTTAAGGGGAAAAAAATACTTATTGTAGATGATAATGTTCATAACATGTGTTACTAGCCAGTGCTGCGACTGGAAAGCGCTGTGTCTGGGCTGGTAGCCATACTGTTTAAAATCACCTCACCAGAAGTGTAGCTGAAGGTCATGCATGGAAGGGTTTTGGGCATCGACATTAACTAAAATGCTTTCCTTAAGTGGAGTGCATCCTCTGTCCAAGGAGAGGAGGCAGCAAAGGCACAGATGATAGTTTATTAACTCAATTATAAGAAAAAATGCAGACCCAAGAAGCACATTCCCTGGCACCACCCACTGTAATTCTTACCAGATTTTAGAGGCCTTCAGTCATTTTTTTTGTATTTGAGGCAGTGGGGCACAGAAAATAAAGCCACTTTATTACTTGTAATGTATGGAGGGGGGAGGATTCTCAATTTTAACAAACGTCAGAATCGCCCTTCTAGGAGGAGGAAGAGCTTGGAAAAAAGGTAACAACAGAAAACGCACGTTTGGGTACCTTAGGAGAAAAAGAAAGGAGTCATTTTGAAGGGCGTTTGGGTTTTCTGGCCGCTGCCCCACGTGCTGGCAGCAGCGCGCGCGGAGCGGTGCTGGTGCTTTCCCGCGGCGCTGCTGTCTGGCGGGGCACGCCACCTTGGCGTGGGCGGCCCGGGGCAGTTCACAGATCAGATGCTCCTGGCTCCTTCCCCTCCTCTCCAGCTGCGAAATATAAATTTGATTTACTTGCTTAGATTTATATGTGACGTTAAAACCGCTGATCAAGGCCTTGGATGTCTCTGTTATGTTAAAGACGTGAGAAAAATTATATAATGAAGGGGAAAATACTGCAGAGGCAGAATAGCGTGAAAATCCTTCCCCCCCTTTTTTTTTTTAATTTTCGTAAGGTACAGACAGGGAACGGTTTCCACTCGAGAAGAGGCCAGGCAAGAAGCCCTCTTTTTGGAAAAGACGCCTGCAAGAGGAGCTAGCGTGGCCTCGCGCCGGGCGCTGGGGCATCGCCAGCCGGGCAGCGGGGCATCCTCAGGGTGCTGGGAGCCTCGGTGGCCCAGCGTGGGGTCGCCGCTCTTTGCGGAGGTGCAGGGTGCAAGGCTGTTTCCTGTTCCCTCTGAGTCTGGTGCAACTTGATCTACTTTTTCACGACAGGGCATCCAGCCTGGACTACTATGAAATCAAGTCGAACAGCTCCCTGGAGAGATACGACAGCATCGGTCCCCCGTTTCATTGCATGTTTAAGGTAAGGAGGTGGTTTAGGTCGGTCACCAGAAGCCCTCTCCTGCAAGGAGCCGTGCGACCCTCACGAGGTGCCCCGGGAGCCGTGGCCTCGCGCTGGGGGCTGATCCCGACGGTGTTAAAATCCCCCTCCGCCGTTGCAGCTGCAGAACCTGGGCTTTTTCCCCGTGGAGGAGGTGACCATCAAATTCACCATCCCAGTGGCCACCAGAGGAGGGAATCGCCTTCTGCTGCTGACTGATTTCACTACGGACCAGGTAGGAGGCGGGGGGTCCTGCCCCAGTAACGCCGGGTGAGTCGCTGGTGCTGGGAGCCCGTATCGTCCCCTCCTAGGCAGGGTGCGGGCCGCAGGGCCAGCAGTGAGGTGGGGACAAAGCTGCCGCTGCAGCTTCCTCAACGCGGCCGAGCGCCGCGGGAGGCGGGTCGGCGGTGGCGTCCCGCAGCAGGTAGCTCCCTTCCGTGGGCAAGTTCCCATCCTGTGCTCGCACCTGGGCGGATGCCCTTATTAAAGCCTTGGCTCTTGCTGCTGTCCTGGGGCTTCTCCCTTTGGTGTTTGCTTGGCTGGAAACATGGAAAATGGTTACAGCCAAAGGGATTAGGCCAAATAGTTCTCAGCGCTAAACTTCCCTCTGGTATTTAATGAATTCTTGAGGGTCTTGAAAGAATTAACTTTCTGGAACGAGCTGGAGGCTTGAGTGACCATAAAGTGGCAAGAGAGCTTGGAGCAAGCAGCTAGGTATCCTGTGACTCACATTGCTTCTGCAGCCATGCATACTTCACGTACCGTCTAATAAAACACAGCCTTCCATAACAGACAGTGTGTCAAGGGCTATTTTTGGCCTCAGTCAGGGTTTTTTGTATTCCCAGCTCTGGCAAACTCCCTGTGTCACCTGAAACACCCCAGGGCACACAGTCAATGTCCTGGGGAAGGCTGTCTGCTGGACCTGTTTTTGTTGGGGAAAAGGCACAAAAGACGGGAATTAACTTTTCTGCACAAGGATGCTGGACTCCTCCTTTCGGGCAGCGTTTACTTGGTGGAGAACAAAAATAGCCCACGATCTGTGACGCACCGGGGAGCGTGAGTTCAGACCATCAGGAACCGAGCAGTCCCACGCAGATAACTCTGCCCTGTTCCAGCAGAGCTGGGTGAGGAGCCAGGCTAACGTCGTTCCTCCAAAGACAGCACTATTTTAATTTTAAAAGGCTAGTTAGGAGAGCCCTGCACTGCCCGTTGCATGCTGTTTCTGATGCTCGCCCAAGCGTCCTTGCTGCAGAGCCGGGGTTTAGCAGTGAGACTTTCTCTGGCTCCGTGCCGCCGAGGTGGGAGCTGCCCCTGCTTGTGCTGGGTCGGTGCTGCCCCGAGCTGTTGGCAAAGTCCTGTAGGTACTGGAGGTGCCAGGCTTCCCTGCTCTCCATCGCCCCACGGAGGGCAGGGGCTTCCTGGAGAGGGTATCAGAGGCACACAAGTGGCACAGGCTGTGGCTGCCCTCCTGGCGCACGGGGTATGTGCACGGCCCCTTCTGCAAAGCCGCTCTCTGAGCCCTCCTGCTTTCCCCCTCCAAAGGAGAACGCAACCTGCAACGTCTGGGGAAACACCACTGACTACCGAAGCACACCCACGGAGGAGGACCTCTTCCGGACCCCCCACCTGGTATGCTGCGCGCACACGCTGCATCGCGGGCCCGGCCCCTCGCCGGGACTGAGCCGCATCTCCCATGGCGGCTGGACCGTCGGCCAGAAGTGAGACAAAGCCGAAGGGAGGCGGATGCCCCATCGGCACGCAAGCTCCCGGCCCCTCTGGGACCCTCCCGGGCAGCACGAGCTGCAGAGTGAGCGGCAGCGGGCACTGCCCCGCTGGCAGGCTCTTCCCGTGTCTCTGGGCGCACAGCTGGCCGGGAGGGCTGCACAGCTGGCCGGTGCACAGCTGGCCGGGCTGCAGGGCACGACGGGAAGCGGCAGCCCAGACTTGCCCTGGCCCCGCGGGAGCCTGGCAAACTCAACTCCCCGTGGCCTCCAAAGAGAGCAGGAGCAGGCCAGGCAGGAGGGGTGGTAGAGTGGTGCCGCTGGGTGCCCCACGGCCCGGCGCTGCCTCCATCGGCTTCTCTGGCCTCTAACAAGGCGTCAGCCGTCGCCAAGAGGGCCGGTTTGGGATGCCGGTGCCTGGTGCTGGGCCGTGCGGCTCCTGCCGCTGCAAGGGGCCGGTTCTGCCCACGCAAAGCGAGGGAGCAAATGTCAAGGCAGGAAAAATCGAGGAGCTCGAAGCCCAGCTGCAGCTTCACCCCTGGCTCTCCTCCCACACAAACTCGGAGGCTGCTCACGCCTGGGATTTTGGTTGAAGTCCAATCTCTAAGGCTTGATGTCTGATCCTCCCTTTCGCTCACAAGATTTTCCTCTCCCCCTTTTCTCAGGGTGTGCAACGAGAGGAAAAGCAGAGCCAGCCGGCAGGGTCTTTTCTTTTCCTGGCTGTGTAGTGAGGGCAGTGCAGGATATGTTTAATCCTGCACGGGTAGAGGAGGAGCTGAGCCCAGCCACGTTCGACAGTGACGTTACCAGAACGTAAACTTCTTCTTTTGCAGAACCACAGTAACTCTGACGTCATTTCTATCGACTGTAATGTGAAACTTGCACCTAACGAGGAGATGAACTTTCACTTACGTGGCAATCTGTGGATGAAGTCACTGAAAGCAGTAAGTCCCACAAAAGCAGACTCGTGGCCTTTGAGGAGAAATACCCCAAAGGAAAACTTGCACAATGCAAATGCATTGTTTTTCCCTCCTACAACTGCCTTCCCTCCCAGGAAGCCCCGGCGTGCGTGGCTCGATTTGCATTTTCACATCCTGTTTATTCCATCTGCACGAGCCAGTATCCCCCTGCCCTGTCTGCATCCAAAACCTCACGCAGCATCGGGGGAATTTAATGCAGAGCAGTCACGCAGCCCTCTCGGGAGAGATTTAGCCACACTCACTAACACACGCTCGCTCCATCATCCTCCCGCCACGAACGGGGCCTTGCAGGCAGAAACCTCAGTGCCAGTCCCGAGCGCGGCCGAAGAGCGGAAGCCGCAAACCCGTGCGGGAGCAGAGACGGGCTGGGTGCAGGCGGGGGCTCTGCCGGGTGCCGCCCGGGTGCCCGCCTGGGGTGCTGGCTCCTCTGCCGGTGCTCAGGCACGGCCCCGGGTGCCCCTTCTCTCTTTGCGCAGCTGAAGTTCAAGTCACTGAAGCTCACCACGAACGCCGCTCTCCAGCGACGCTTCCGGAGCCCCTTCGTCTTCCGCGAGGAGGACCCCAGCCGCCAGGTGAGCCGCCGTGGGGCCGGCCCGAGGGCTGAGAAACGCCAGCGACAACGCGGCAGACGACAGATACGGATGCTCGGGTGCCCTAGCCCTGTCCGTGCGCGCTGCAGCTACCGAAGGAGCCCGGCAGCGGTTTAGACAGGTCGAGGCAGCCAGGCTGGCCCCGTCTGACCCGGCAGTGGTCCCCAAATAGCTCGAAAGCAGAGGAATTACCCATTTTCCATGCTCAGAGACTGCCCTCCATCAGTAAAGCCAGCAGGGAAGTGCCAGAGCAGCCGGCAGGAGTGACCCTCCCTGCGCCAGGCGCTGGGTGCCCGTGAGCCGGCTCTGCAGAGCCCGGAGCAGCTCAGCGCAGCTTTGGCCAAGCCAGGGCAGCCCAAGCCAGTCAGGGCCCTGGCAGCACCCTGGTTTAGCTGTGGAAACCCAAGCGATCCCTGATGCACGGGGTGGGCAGCCTCCCCCGTGTCCCCAGCATCCCCACCGTCGCATCATCCCTGCTGCCCGCAGCGTCCCCACGCCCTGTCCGTTCCCGGCAGCCTGGCTCTCGCCCCCGGGGACAGTATGTTTTTTACGCTCTTTGCCTTGCAGATAACGTTTGAAATCTCCAAGCCAGAGGAGTCGCAGATCCCCATCTGGATCATCCTTGGGAGCACGTTAGGAGGCCTCCTGCTCCTCGCCCTCCTCGTCCTCGCGCTCTGGAAGGTGAGGAGGCTCTTTTAAGATGGGCACTTCTTTTCCCATTTGTGCGTTCAGGGGCCTGGGCCACCCCCTGCTCTGTACCAGCAGCCCCGCTGAGTCCCTCAGCCTGTCACCCACGGGCCCTGGCCCTGCTGGGGAGCAAACGCGGCTTTTGGTGCTCCAGCCCCAGCTTCGCCACCTGCCATGGAGCCCCAACCAGCGTCCGTGGGCATCCCGGGGAAGAGGCCACACGTCCAAGTGCCACCAGTGCCTGGAAAACAGTCACGGTTGGGTCTGGTCCCCACAGTTCAAGGGAAGGTGGGGGAGTGACGCCCAAACCCTTCAGCCTCCCAGGCCCTCGACGAGGAGATCGCGGGTATTTCCCACGGGCTGAGACCCGGCCGGCCGCTCTTGCGAACGCCGGCAGGGCAGCACAGGGCGGAGAAGGCTGCTGCGAGGACGCCAGGCTGCCAGGGTTGCCGTTTGATGTTTATTAACCCGGTGGGGTTAGAGCTGGCTGTGCTGGCAGTGGGGCAGGGGTCCCGCTTCTGCGCCGTAGGCTTGCGCACGGTCAGCTTTCGGCACGGCCCCTGGGCACCGGGGGGCTGAGCCAAGGAAATCCTTTTGCACGCCCGCTGCATTGAGTGTGCGCTGAGCTCCCCGCACCGGGGTGGGGGGCAAAAGCCACGGGGGAGCGACCAGCCCCACGCACTCGCTCTGGGGACCCAGCAGGCTGCAGGGAGGCTCCCGTGGCTCCTGCTGCAACCGAGGGCTGCAGGGTGCCCTGGGGGGGCTCTGCACCGGCTCCACGACGCTGGGCCATCCTGCTGCAGGGCTGGGGAGGGCCGGGATCGGGGCTGCTCTGTAAAGGCAGCAATGCTCCGATCTGTTCGTGCATCTGGGGTGGAGGAGTCTGAGCTGATTGCAAAAAAGAAAAAGTCAGAAAGCTTCTGCTTCTAGACACCTTCCCGCGGTGGTTTGCCGGCCTTCTTAGGACTCTGCAATATCGCAAGGAAGTATTAAACGTAAACCCACCTCAGTAACGCGCGCTGAACGTTTTAACATCAAAAACACATTTCTTTCGAAATTGGCTTCTCTGACCTCTTTTGATTTTCATTTTATTAATATTTAGGGCCTAAACTGCCTGGCAGTATCCCTTTAAAAGAAACGCACTTCAAAGTAATCAGCTGAAGTAATGGTGGGGTTTTCTTTTGTCTTCTCTTTAATTCCTACAGCTTGGATTTTTTAAAAGTGGCAGTCGCAAGAGAGATACGGAGCAGGAACAGAGTGCCAAAGTGTTAGAATGAGGCTTCCCCAGCGAGGGCCACTAGAGCTCGTCTATCTATCACCACCTTCCTAGTAATTTACTGATTACGGAGTATATGTTCGTCTTGATGCCGAGGGATTTGTGTGCTGAACTCTGTTTGCATCGAGATGAGAAAACACCCCTTTGCGTGAAATTGCCTAAGCAGTTCCAAAAAAAATCCAAAAAATCCAAAAAAACCCAAACCATTGGTGGCCCTATGCCACGGGAGCACACGCAGCAAAGGTACTTCAAACTGGTTTTAAAACAGCTCTGTCGGCCTGGGATGGGCCAGCGGTGCGTCCTGAGCGTGCGGACGCCGTGGGAGAGCCGGCGCGGCGGGCGCGCGGCCGAAGGACCAGGGCGAGCAAATTACCCGAGCCCTGCGGCGAGAGCGGGGGGGACCTCAGAAAACGCGGGTTGCTGATTTCCGCGGCTGAGCTGTCTCAGACCCCAGGGCTTTGCTGCCCGCGGGGGCTGCGGGCGCCGCGGGAACCCGGCCCGCGGCCTCGTCACCCGCCCGGGGCATGCCCCAGGGAATGCAATTTCTCAGCCGAAGGAAAGAGACCAAAAATTGTCCCCCCAAATTGTCTGGCCAAGCGCAGATCGAGCAGTTTGCACAGGGCTGCACCGCGGGCTGCGAGGCTGCAGCGCCTGGTGGGCGACGGCTCGCTGCGAAGCTGCAGGTCACAAGTCGGCTTGCCTCAGCCTAAACGGAGCAATTGAACGGAGATTTTAATTTGCCTTCTTTTTAATGCACTGAATACAAATAATAGCAAATTAAAGCACCTTAAGGCAAATCTCCAGTGTCCAGCTGTATATACTTATTCTAAACATATTTACCTGTTTAAACAAAAAAAAAGCAAAAAATGTAAAAAAAAAAAAATCAAAAACCAGTTTGAAGTGTTTTCTACAAACTGAGCAGTTTCAAAGAGCATGTGTCCAGCAAGAATCCAAACGTGTATTATAATTGTATATACTTGGTGTAATGCAAAACCGGATGGTCAGTGCTGTTTGACAAAAATCTTTCTTTTTGCATAATAGAATTATTTATGCTAATATTAATTTTATGGATGAAAACAAAGCATATGTCCACCTGATGTGTAATGAAGTTTGTTAAATACTGTCTCAGTATTTTTTAAGGATTAAAAATACAGTATTTTAAAAATTCATAGTTTCCAATACCGTTCTGTGTTAACCCACTTCCCCCAGTGACCGGTTTATCAGTGGGTGAATTGTTCGCATCCCTTTCAGAGAGAGCGGAAGAGGACTGGATTTAAACCTGGCTCCCCACGTATTTATTTTGCTGTACAGCCTTTTGCAGAATGACTGCAGAGCAGCCTTCTTTTAAAGGGACACTGTCAGGCGGGCGACGAGGGGCTGGTGCCGCGAGCCGAGGAGGACGTGGCCCAGGCTCAGCCCCGCTGAGCTTTGCCTTCGCTCACGTTGGCAACTAAATAAATCGGGAGCTGAGCGGGGGGGGAATCCAGTTTTCATTGCTGACATCCTCAGCTGGAATAGAAAGTGTTGATGTCGCTTTCTAGCTGACTTCGGATCCCGGCTGGGGTCTTGGGCTAGCCTGGAGAGCCAAAAATCCCGGCGTTGAGGTCCTGGGAGGGGTTTCGCAACACCGTTTTGGGGTGGTTTGGGCTGGATGTGCTCCCTTGGAGTCGTTACGGCATGGGGAACGGCAAACGCGCCCGCGGCCCAGCTAGCGCACCAAAGACCTTGAACTTTGCAGACCCGTTTTTTTTTTTTTTTCTCCTTCTTCATGAACAACCAATTTTCATAATGCCACTGAGAGCACAGAGGCAGGATACCTGAAGAGTACGGAAGGTCTCTTCCCAGCATTTCGTCCAAAAAAAAAGTAACAACCGCTTTGCAAGGGTTCAAGCCTGAAAGGGTCTGGGATATTGGTGCCATGAAAGGAAGACATTTGTTTCTCTTTTAGGCTAACAGCTCTCGCTCTGCTACACTGTTCCTCCCTCCCCATACTTTAATTGCAATACCCTCTGGAAAAAAATAACAGCTACCTGGAGGTCAGAAATCGTTCGGGCCTGATCTTGCAGCGGGGCCGTCCCCGGCCGCCGGCTTTTCGGCTGCCTGCAAAGGGCTCCCGCAAATAGCAATGCCAGTGGGTTAGCTGCTGGCCAGCTTGGCGCTTTGTAGCTAGCTCAGATTAGCTAATTTCCTTCGCGCTGCAAGGAAAGGGTGGTTTGCGACCAGTCCCAGCTCTCGCACGGCTCAGCCTCGTGTTTTGCGTCCCGGGAAAGGCTCTGCAAGGGCCGCGGGCTGCTTCCAGCCGGGCCAAGGGCTTCGCCAGCGCTGCAGCTGCTGTAAGCTCTGCAAGCAATACACTTGTATACCGGGGCCGTAAACACGGTTAAATATTTGCCTCTACCTTTGTAAACACTGAAATACTGGGAAATGCAATTTTTCAGCATTGCATACACGGGCTCAACTGTCAGTTAGTTATTCGTGGTTTATCGTTAAAGCCGGCTCACACCACGGTGCTTTGGAAACGCTGCATCGTAGGCCCAGAACCAGCGGCGCCGGAGGTCAGCAAAAGCTGTCGCCAGCAAACGGTGCCCCCCGCGTCAGGAGCCTCGCCGGGCCGAGATGGCTAAGGAACAGGAAGAAACAACCGTGGGATGAGGCCGGGGTGCTGCCTGTTTAATTTGCGAGATGGTAATTGAGTTGCATCTCCCTAGCGCAAACACGATCGCTTACTGCAGGCCGGAGGAGCTGCCGCACCCCTGCTCGGGCGGGCGCAGCGGCTGGGCGCCCGCTGGGCTCGTGCAGCAGGGCTGGGGCTCCCTGAGCCCGCGCTGGGACAGCCCCAGCCGGCCTGGGAAGGGAAGCTGCATCGCTGTTAGACGTCAGGCCAAACACGCTCAGCACGAAGCAGGAGGACGCCAAGCCATGGAGACGGCTCCTGCCTGGGTACCAAAAAAAAAACAAGCGCCATTGCCATGCCCGGGGATGGGTTTAATGCAGAGAAGCACATCTTTAACCAAAAAAAAAAGCAAGACATTTAAGAGCCCCTAGTCACCCCGGGGGTCTCCAAACAGGGACGTGTCCCTGCCGGCTTGCTTTGCACAACGCCCGAGCTGCCGCAGCGGAGCAGCGGGAAGCGCTGCTGCTCTCCGACAGGTTTCTCCTACAGCTGCAGGGAGAATAACTTTAACCAGACGTTTAGCTATAAAGCTGTCAGTACGGGTCAGAAGTGCTTATCAAATTGGGTTTGGTTCTTCTATTAAAAAAAAAAAAAATTCCCTTTTTTTTTTTTTTTCTGTAACCGCCACAAAACGCAGAGTGTCTATGAGCTGCAAAGGACCCCGTTCGCCCCGGGAAGCAAATGCGGGAGCCATGGCTGGCGCGCGACACGCGGCGCTGCGCCTTCCCGAAACGCGGCTGCCAAGGGGCGACGGGTCTCCACCTTCAATTCAAGCCCAAACAAAATGCAAAGAAAGAGGGTTTTTTTTTTTTTTTTTTTTTAAATAACTACAGAACTGAGACCTCGGGTAAAACCATTGTGTGTTTATTTATGCCAACAAGTTTTTTTTTTTTTTATTTAATCAATTTAAGTGACAACAGGACGGCAGCTTGGGCCAGGCGCCCAAGTCCCCATTTGGCAGGTGCTTGCACTGGAGCAGCCAAAAAAAACTCATTTAAAAAAAAAAAAAAAAAAACCACTTATAAATCAAGTGTATATTAAGGGCTCACCTTAATATTGACCCAGATAAAAAGAAACTGGTCTCTTTTTTCTTCAAATAAAAGTTTAATTTTGCAGGTTGACATAGGCTAAGCAGGAGCTGTTTTGGGCAGCACTGGCGCGCTGCCCGCGAGCGCAGCCGAGGCCAGAGCCGAGATGCACTGAACCTAAAAGAATCACATTGGTGAACTCTCAGAAAAAAACAATCCGGAAATTTGGATGCAAATTTTAGATTATGTAGCCATAAAATATCGCTTTTTATTAAAAGTACTCCCAGGACTTTTTTCCTGTAGGTATTTGAGACAGGCGGCACTGCGCACATTTAGCTTTGGAAAAGGCCTATGTACCACCAACAGAACAGGACTCAATGGATCAAACAAGGAATAAAAATGCACTGTTTGTAAGGCATCAGTATGACCACAAGAGTGAAATAAACCCAACAGAGCAACATCCTTGGGGTTCCCGAGCCCCACAAATGGCCTGATTACAAAGCAACTCTTAAAAGTAGTAGCGGGCAAGCGGCACGCCAAACCCAAAAATTTGGGTCCATCCATTTGAAAAAAAATGTGAGAGCGGTTTTTCAGGAAAAATTTTTTTTTTAATTCAGTGACGTGCTTTCCGCTGCTCGCTGATGTCTGGGCTGCTAAAGTATAGCTGAGCAGTATTTTCCTCCATGCAGCAGGTGCAGAAGCCTATGGAATAAATAAGTTAAAACCTGTGATTTCCAAGCAGCCGCACGATGCCAGGACCAGAGCCTTCGGCCCCAGGCAGCAGCAAAGGGCCGCGGCTTGAGTTTAGCCGCCTCGCGGAGACGCGTGCGCGGCGGGGGAACGCCGGCTCCCTGCCCTGCGCGTCGGGGGCTCCCCCCCCCCCCCGGCCCCCGGCTCGCCTGCTGCTGGACCCTGGTGGGGTCACAGCTCTAGCTGGCAGCCCACCACCTCCAGGCACCCACGCGCACGCAGCGGGGGGCGTCACCCCGCTCCCCTTCCCAGCCAAAGGAGCACCCATGGGCTTTGCGCAGATTTTTTTTTTTTTTTTTTTTTTTTTGGTCGAGAGCTTTAAATAACCCTCCAGGAAGAGAACAAGCGGCCGCTTGCAGCCATCAAGGCTTGCGCGGGAAGGATGCTGAGAACCGTGACGGGCGTTTCTGCAGGAACAGAGCAGGGCAGTTGGCGAAACGGGCCAGCCGCAGTGATTTTTCCAACCCGTTGGCCACGTGCTTTTACTGCCGTACGAAAGGTAGCAGAACGGCAGGGGCACCACGCGCATCCCAGTTTGCAGGTGCAGAAACGCACCCGCCTCTGGGCCCAGGACAAAGCACAGCGCCCACCACGGCGAGAGCAACCTCTCCAGCACAGCTAGGCACGCTCCCCCCCCTCTTTACACAATTGTGCTTTGCAAACTACTGCCGCGAGGTTTCACTGCTGCTTTTGGGTAACAGCATATTCTCTCCTCAGGTCTTCACATACTGAAATCAGCCCAGCAACAGCATGATCCAAGAGGAACCTCAGAAAATATGCTGCAATGGTGCCAAAGGTGGGAGCGGATCAGTGCACGGAGCTACAGCCAGCGAGGAAGCAGCAGCTTTCCCAGAAGATTGCGTGGTGTAACAATTTTTTCTTATTAAAAAGCAGAATTTTGGGAGGAGGAGCTTCCTTTACCTTATTATTATCGACAGATATTTCAAACATGCATGCTTGTTCCAAGAACGGCTTTATGCAGGTATTTCACAAGAACACAACACTCAGATTATTCTGTATGTCAGAAACAGATCCTGAGAAAAACAGTGCGAGGAAATACTGTCTCAATCAACCATCCAGCAATTGGTAATTACTTCCATTGGAGCAATGGCGAATCCTTTCTGTTATCTACTACTAACTATATAACAAATGGTATTAGTCACTAATGAGTGCGTAGCCCTCTCCCCTCTTTTCACCCATTCTCCCAAGTCAAACAGATTCATGGACCACTGATTCTCATTTTTAACTATATGCACATGACGAATTATAGACGTGCACGTGTAAAAAGGATCAGCAGGTACTGGAGCTCTGTTTGATGCCCGTGGCACAGCACACCAGAAGACTTTTTCCCCCTCTAACACGTACACATCGATTCACGTCTTGGTTACTTTTAACCGAAGTGAGCTACTACCAGCAACTTGACTAAGGAAAATCCATCTGGTGGGTGGTCTCAAGTTCTTCGAGTTACAGGTCCAAAGCTTGCGCTGCAATGGACACAATCCCAAAGCATTTACCAGTTCATGAGATGAGCCACAGTGAGTTAACCCTTTTTTGGGTTTCCAGCAGTCAGGCTAAAAATCGCCATGGTGCAGTCCCAGAAAAACACAGCGCTCCAGCTTTCCTTAGGGCTTCGAATTGATACGTTTCAGAGCGCAGGCGGAAGACATTGAGGACAGCAGTTTACAGGAACACTAAAACCTTCCTAACTGTGTAATAACGTCCACTTGTTGCATTAAGGCCCCAGGCGGCTGAATTTGGCTTTGCCATTTTCCCCGGCGTTCAGAGTCTTTTTTCTTTTTTTAATTTATGCTGTAGTCCAACCTACCTGAGATATAAATAACAGACATAATTTCCATTTCAGGAGCTAGTTTTCATTCTAGCAGAGTATAAAGTCTGCACTTCAGAAGACACAGTCTTTCTAAAGCTTTTCCCTTTAAGGAGACACACTAGCCAACGCTTACAGTACCGTACAATCTAAGCAGCACTAATCTGCTTGGCACTAGACAAAAACTAGAGTTAGAAACTAATTCCACATTCAATGTTTATTTATTTGTAATACAAATAGAAACGTGTGCCCAAATCTTGCCTTAAAGTTCTACTCAGATTGTTTAAAAAAACCTACAGAACATTCTTTCATCATCTGACAGTTAAAAAGCTGCATTTAAAATAAACAGTTTTCAGTAGCCTGTCAAAACAAGTGACATTTTACTGTTGGAGTACCTGCAACTTCTACCAAGGAGAAGTACTTTCTCAAGCAACAGTTTTATTATACAATCAGTTGCTTATCATAGAAGATCTTGTGATAGGACAATTTTTTAAAAATCAGTTTTAATAGAGGTTTTCATAATGAAAGGAGTAAAAATCATGGGAAAATTCTCAAGTCCAATTCAGGGAGGCACAGACTCCACGCTTATTGGGAAAACCAGCTTCGAGCAGTACCACGCTCCAAAGGAAGACTCTCTTTGGCGACAGACTACTCCATTAGGAAGATACAGCATTTGGAATTCGAGAGTGCACTTCTACATACTTTGAGTCCAAAAGGTGCATGTTCATCATTAAAATAACAAAAACAAGTTAAAAGCATTTTTGAAATGTTGGGACACACACAAACACAAATACCCTACAAGCTTTCTAGGTGTCCATGCATGATCTTTATATATGAGCAACTTAGCTACATAAAGAGAAACCATGATCCAGGTTCATTTAGATCAATGTGCAAGTTCCTTCCTCAGAAGTCATTCAATACTCACTGTAGTGTTGTAAATGAAGAACTTGATAATTCAACTGTTCTTAGATGAACATACCCATAGTTGAATTGAAACCTGTATTTCCTAACAGAGCATTCCATACTTCTGTAGCTGCTGATAACTGCTGTTCAAATTTTAATTAAAAAAAATAAAAATTTAAAATGTTACCACTATCTTCAGCATTAACTGAAAGGCATAAAAAAGATGGTGAGGTATGAGAGCAACGGGCTGCTCTGTACGTTGAGACTTCACTTGTAGCCAGCTACCACATAACTTCCAATTGTTTTTTCTCACCTCACTCCAGGAAGATTTACAACTTGCAAAACTACTGTACTGGTAGCATGGGGACAGGGGCTTTCAGAGCTGCCTTTGTAAATAACTACTTAAAGTACTCGACTGCAAATCATAGGTGGAAATGTGTATTTGAAACAAAATATTTTGCACTTATTACATTTGTATTCCTTTCATTTTGTTTATAAAACAAGAGATAACAAAGCAAAATTTTAATTAAAAAAAAAAAAAAGACCAAAATCTCAAACATCAGATTTGATTACAGGAAAATTATATGGCCTCTCCCCCTCCCCCCCCCCCAAATCTGCATAAGAACTTAGGCTGAAGACTGAACGTAAAGGAATCAAACAAACAAAGAATGGAGAAAAACAAATCTCTGTGTATATATATGTATTCTGTTGTCTGCAGTTGATGTCCTCACGGAATAGCACCACCACGAAAGAGTTTACGTAGCCTAGTGAAACTTCACAAATTCTTCCAGAGTTCTGGGGATCTGGTTTTGGTAGCTGATGTTATAGATCCGTACTGCTCGGGCAGCCAGGCACTTGAGACTCAGCTTCATTTGAGTTTTAAGGAGTATTTCAGACACCCCTGTTGTACTTTTATCCAGAGGGGTTTTCTTCTGCTTATTTGTCATGTCTGTATGCGCCCCAGCCTCCACCAGGCTGATGATGATGGAATGCAACGTCAAGAAGTCACTGATGGGCCTGTGGTATTGGACAATGATGTGGAGCGGGCTATTTCCTTCGTTGTCCACCGCATTCACGTCCGCCCCACAGTCTAGCAAGAGTTTTGTGACGAGCGCGTTGGGGAAGCTGCAGACATCATTCGTGTGGAAGTCGTCCACCGGCGTACTGGAATTGACAGCATGATGCAGCAAACTAGAGCCATCCCGAGTCCTGGGATCGAGATGAATCAGGTTATAAATTTGTTTGTTGATTCGCGACTGATCCTCTTCACTGCACTGGGTCTTGGTAGAGATGCAGACTAAGTACAGGAAGGTGAAAATATTGCATTCATAGTTGTCCATGGCTGTGTGGATGTCAGTGTCTTGGGTGGTTTTGATCCTGGACATTCCTTGTTCTATTTCCAAGACGCTGCACCTCAGGACACTCTCGATGTCCTTGGCTTTAACAGGCTCGTTTAAGTGTATCATCTGAGAAAACACTTGAGCAAACCTCAGGAGATCCTTGTGAGTATTCCTATTGCCTTTTTGCCTTAAATGCAATGCATGGAGCCATAACTTGATACACTGTTCAAACTCCATGTTATCTGCATAAACAGCCCCGCGGTAAATAATGGGGTGAGACACATCAATATTGTCCGAGCCCAGAATTCTTTCACGCACAATGAGGCCTTCCATGTGAAGGGCATCTCTGTCCTGCCTAATAGACTCTAATTCCTGAGGAGTTCTGCATTCAGTTCTGTTTCCATAAGCTTCAATCTGTGGAAGAACTTCCTTTTCAATTATATTCTCACTGTCTCTGTACCTCTCCAGCATTGCTAAATATAAATAGTGATAAGTCTTCATTATATCATAATTTTCTCTGTCGTTTGCAAACGAGGCACCCAGAAGTTCCAAAGCTTCAATCCTGCTTCTTCGATCGCAATCAGCGTGAGCAAGCAGCAGCTCCACGACATCCGCCTTGCAGCTCTCGGCAGCTACTTTCAGGGGAGTCATCCCATGGCCGTTCACCATCATCGCGGCCTTCCACTTGACCAGCTCCCTCGCTATTTCCAGATGGCCAGCTTCAGCTGCAAAGTGTAACGCTGTCGCACCACAATGGGCTTTGGCATTGGGATCAGCGTGCTGCTCGAGGAGATATCTCACCACGTCCGTGTGGCCCTTGTAAGCCGCAATCATAAGGCAAGTGTTGTCATACTTGTTGGCAATGCTGATGTTGGCATTGTTTTCTACCAGGTATTTAACAATGTCCAGTCTGCCATCAAAACACGCAGCCCGCAGGGGAGTCGAATTGGTCACTGTAGTGTGATTCACATTGGCTCCATGACTAACAAGCAATTTGACAACTTCAAAGTGTCCAGCTCCTGCTGCACACCAGAGAGCAGTGGCTCCATCAATGACAAAGCTAAAAATGTAAAGACAGAAACAAGCAGTTAAACTGCTGCTCTTTTAAAGAGAGCTGAACAGTATGCAAAGAAGCACATACCTAGCCATTAAGGATTTTCTATAGCCATCCTGTTTTTATGCTTGAAGGAATTTACTGGAATGGCCAAGGTAAAAGAACGAGGCTTATCAAGTACATGGACTTCCTGAAGGAGGAAACGTTGGAAGCTGAGACTTCAAAGCAGCCACGGGGTTTAGCCACATTTTCCACTTGCACCTCCTGGGCTGCTTCAAAGACCCCACCTCAAGCTCCAGCCCCCAGCCTGCCCAGGCCTCAGGAAGAACGGTTACAAGAATTACTGTCAATTTGATCCCGCATGTGAGAAACGGACACACCAGAGGGAAAACTTAAAGTCCACGTACTGACAAAAAGAGGACAGAACGCAGATGTGAATAGAGGCGTAGCTATACAACACACTGGCTTTGGCAGCAAAGCTGGCCCAAGAAGTTCATATCCTAGCGCTTGTTCTCTGCCCCCGTGCTGCCATTTGCCACCCTCTCCGTTCTGCCAACGTCTGCGAGACCACACTGTAAGCCAGAGCAGCAATCTGTTTAAAAAATAAATAAATAAATAAATAAGCAGAGGTTATTCTAAGCAGTTTTGCTTCAGAGATCTGTTTTACATTATGGCCCGGTAGACAGCTTACTGGCACTCATAAATGAGGGGACAGTTAGCTTTAGCAAAGGAATCACAGTTTCTTAAGCTGTTTGCGTTCCCAAATTCAGCATGTCATGTAACTACAAAGATAAAGGCTGATGGTCTTTCCATTCTGCCAGGTCTTTGAAGCAGCACTTAAACGTAGAAACAGGAGGCGTTCACACCGCAGTTAATATACACTCAAAGCACATCCCAAACCACAGAGGAAGGACAAATATCTTATTTCCACGTGCCCACACAGTCACGTTTGCCAAAGTTAAAACATTGTAACGCACCAACTTAGTTTTAACGATGCTTTTTACCACTTAACAAGACTCTGTTGTAGCTTAGTAGGAATAGTTGTGTGGCTATTTGTAACTCCAGCACCTCTAGACAACGCCTCAGAGGCCACGTGGAATGCAGAAGTGTCTACAGAACAGATGTGGCTACCTTTACTCACAGTAAGAAGTTCTTTATTTTGCAAATAACCACACTAAAGCACTTTTATATTAACACAGGAGCAGAGATTTCAGAGTCCGGACCTGAGATTTGTTAACAAAGTAATTTATAGGTGTGCTACAGGTGTATATATTCACAAGTCCAAACAAGTGGATCTTCTGTGTCATCTTATGACAAGAAGAATGAAAATAATGGCAAGTATGACGTGGGGACACGTGCCCCCTCTCTCCTCACCAGGCTGCCCCTCCTACTGAGGCCGGAGAAGAGGTGATGGCACATTGCGCCCATTGTGT
The DNA here is from genome assembly GCF_040807025.1 of Struthio camelus. Classification (NCBI taxonomy): domain Eukaryota; kingdom Metazoa; phylum Chordata; class Aves; order Struthioniformes; family Struthionidae; genus Struthio; species Struthio camelus. Next base: position 2,214,073 of record NC_090953.1, read on the forward strand.
CTCGAACAACACTTCCTTTAATCTCTATCAGGCAGAGGCTCTGGCAAGCAGAGACACCAGCCCATCAACGTTCAGCATTAGCAAAGAGAAAATTCAGCAGCAAAGCGGGGCCCTTTCTATGTTCCTGCCAGCAGAGGCCCTTCCTCTATCTAAAATCAGGCCAGACCCCCTCACCCTAGGCATTCCCAATTTTGGTTTGTGAAAGGAGAAGAGGGGGAAAAAAGAAAAATCACAGGAGCAAGTCAGCCTTTCCCCCTCCACTCCGCATATGAGAATCAAATTAGGCTTTCCTTAGTTAGGTGGAGCTACGCAGACCTAACTGCAGCCCATCGAGCAGGAGCCAGATCAAAGTTATCAGCGGAGACCCATTAGGAGTCCTCTTTCAGTACCTGAAACGAGCTCTCCTCTCTATACCTGCAGCATACAGTTAGCAACGCGCAAAACCTGAAGCTGTTCGTAAAACAAACGTAGCTTCATGATTAGTCAGCCTCACTTTCAAGAATCACAGATGAGCAAGTACTTGCTGAGCACTGTGGGAGATTTTAAAAGCAAGAGGGAGAATGACGCTAATGAAAACAAGTTCAGGAACGTGTAAATACAGGAGTCTACAGTTGTAACCCGAGTACAGATAGCATTGCTTCAAAATCTAGTAACGCTTCAGTACATAAAGTTTGCTGAACCAAAACATGCACATCAGCATTGTCAGGAACTTAAAATTTGTTTAGAAACAGGCTTTCTGCAATGACCTGGCCACATTTCGCAGAACAAACCCATTTACAAACATGATTTGACAACACAGTGCCTACATACAGACGTCGGCTACCAGAGCTAGCTGCTACCAGCAATGAAAACGTCTTCTTCCTTTTCCTAAGCGTGCTGGCCTACCACCACAACAAACATCCCGGGGTGCCATACGTCCGGACAACCTGTCTTCAGTCAGCTCCATGAGATCAGAAACCAGCCTCTTCCAAGAACAGGAGCACCAACACCACTGTCCTGGCCCCATCCCAGTTCAAGGCAACGCGTTCCCTTCCTCCTACCTCCCCCTGCTGCATCGGACAGACGGTACACTTTTCTCCACCTCCTGTCTTAAAACATCACATATCGCTCCGGGCCATCGCGCGCGTCGGCCTTCAGCGGTGAAGGCAGGGAGGACTCCTGGGCAACCTGCACATTTGTCCAAACTGGACGTGGGAAAAGGCACGGTACGAGCAGGCAGAGGCCGGGCTCCTGCTGCGCAGACAGCACTCAGCCTGCGCTCGCCCTGCCGCCGGGGGACAACCCCGAGCCTCCTGTGACCCACGACGCCAGGTGATGTCACAGAGTGCTGCGTTTCGGTGCAGCTCGGAGAAAGAAAAGGCCACCTGCCCACCACGACGGGGGACTCTCCAGCCCGTGGCTAGGCCGTTATCCCTTCTGTAACTTCCGCTGGGGGAATTTCGGAACAACAAAGGCATCTACAGCTCCTACGGCCGCTACACGAACGCCGGCGGAGGCGGTCTGTGAGGTGCTCCAGCGCCAGCACAGCCGCTCGTGGCTTTCTCGGCCGCTGGCCGAGCAATAAAAAGAGCGCGATTAGCTTCAGCAAGTCGCAGGAAGGACACGCGCGCACCGGAGGCCGGGTTGAACCGGGTCCTTCGCAGCAGCGGGCTCGGCCCGGAAGGAAACAGGGCAAGGCGAAGGCGGCGCGCTCTACGTACCCGTCAAAGCGGACGGTGCCGGTCTGCTGGGTCTGCACGCGGTAGTGCTCCAGGAGCAGGCGGACCACCTTGGTGTGGCCGTTGCGGGCGGCGATGATGAGCGGCGTGGAGCGCTGGCCGCCGTGCTGGCTGACGTAGCCCAGCAGGTACTTGATGTCGCTCTCGGAGCGGTTGAGGAGCAGGGCGGCCAGGGTCAGCACGCGCCCCTCGCTCGCCGCCTTGTACACGTAACCCGCCAGGCCCTCCATGGCGGCCTCCTCCTCCTCCCGGCTCCGGGCTCGTCGCCCGGGCCTACCTGCCGCCGCCGCCGCCGCCGGGGCCACGGCCGGGGCGGCCTCTCTCTCCTCCTCTTCCTCCTCCGTCCTGCCTCGGTGCCCGGCGGGGGGCACATGCGGCCCCCTCGGGGCGAGCAGCCCCCCGGGCCCGGCCAGCCCCTCCGGGCCGGTATCGAGGCGAGGGAGCCCCAGCGCCCACCGCCGCCTCACCTGCCTCTCGAGGCCCAGCTGCGCTCGCCCGCCCCGGTCCCCCGGCCCATCCCCCGGGGTGCCGCCGCCGCCGCCGCCGCGCAGCTCCCCCGGGCCCGGTGCCGGAGGGGGGACGCGAACCCGCGACCCCGGGGCGGCCGCCGCCCCGCCCCGCCCCGCGCACACCTCCCCCCCGCCCCGTACGGGGGCCCGCAAGGACCTGCCGAGGGCGAATAACGCGGAACGCGCCTGGCACCTCCCCCCGCCTCCCCCGGCGGAGGGCCGCGCTCCGGTCGGGGCGGCGGACGAGGGAGGGGGGGGGTCGCCGCTACGGGGCGCCGGAAGGGACGCGCGGCGCAGACTGACGTCCCGGGTCCGCTCCTCCCTCCCGCCCGCCGCCGCCGCCGGAAGCGAACCCGGAAGCGCCGCGCCCGCCGCCCCCGGGAAACAGCGGCGGCGCAGAGGCGTTCCGGGGCGGGCGGGCGGCGCCAGGCCGCGGCCGCCCCCGGCCGCCCGCCCTTCCCCGGGGCGAGGCCTCGCTTCCCTGCCGCCCTCTGGCAGGCGGCCCTCAGCTCCCAGACGCGCGCCGGGCACCGGCGGTGGCGGGGGCTCGTCCCTGGCCGCCGGGACAGAAGCCCCCCGGGAGCGATTCCTCTCGCCTTACGCCCGGCAGCTTCGTTAGGCTCCTCTCAGCTTAAACCGCGAGCCGGATTTCACCCCTTCTCGCCCCTTTTTGTACAGAGCATCCCTTTTTTTTTTTTTTTTTTTCCGGGAGCCCTTAGGCGCTGCGCCGCACAGCGACTCGGCACACGATACGAATACATGGCGTTGTACTTAAGCGATGCACTTAACTGCGCCGCTGCCTGCTCCGTGCCCTTGTTTTAAAGGGGATACGCCATCGGCCGTATTAATAGTTAATTTAAAATCATGCAACTAGAGCCACGGCTCTTTGTGGAAAGCTTCGTACAAGCGGGGCCATGCATTATGAGGCCCGGCTGTGCTGGAGGCGATTGCCAAAATGAGGCCGGAGGAGACGGGAGCAGTGCGAGTCAGGACACGGTCAGCTCGGAGTTGTTCGGTCGACACGGATCAACTTTTGACAGTCACAGGAACGCGTACGCTACAGTGCAACAACGCGGGGTTCACGCTAAGTGGAACCTGTCTCCGTTACTTCAAGGATTTCCTTTGTTTTTCATGGAAATAATTTTTTCCCAACAAAAGCTGCAGGTCTCCAAGCGCTGCTCCTGTTCTCCAACCTACTGGCTGAAAAGGTGCGGCGAGATTCCTTTTGAAGAAACACTAATGCGGCCAGTGTCCCTCCTGAAGAGCATCACTCTGAGCACAGAAATTGAGGTCTCCGGGCCGCAGCTTCTCAGGGCCCCCATGGGAAAGTCGGTGGGAAACTCCTCATACAGAGCTCATGGCAGTCCCCACCACGGCCCACCACCAGTGTGAAAGCTATTACACAGCTCTGAATTATTATCATCCACAGTCACCGTCTCAGCTGTAGACTGACACAGCCAAGGAAACAGAAATACTAACTTATTAGTGCAATTATTGCTAATATCTGTTAGAAGCTGACCCTGAGAGGGCTTTGCTCTGTGCAAGTCATTGATTTCCCTCGTGCTCAGCCCTCAAAAGCCAAAGTCTGTTTCATTAAACTACTTGGGAGTAGGGTCAGAAGCTGGAGGGAAGTCTCAGGGAAGTTTAGGCCATTACATATCCATTTCCCCTAACGAGCAGCATGTCTTAAGACTCTACGTTCATTTGAGGAGCTCTCCTTGCTTCAAAAGCAGACGCAGCTCCCCTTTTAGACCCTCAAATACAAGCCCCGGGGTGCAAATTCTTCACTGCCTCACACTTTTACTACTAGTGAAAAGTGAGCGCTGTTTTATCCTGACCTGATAGGATTCGATCTGGGACAAACATAGCGTAACAGTGAGCCAAGCACAGCCGGGAGCAGCACCAACAGCTCCCGCCTTGCTGGAATGAAGTCCCTTCCCCTGAACTGCCTCCGGCGAGGGCAGGCAACCGGCCTTGGCTGGACTTGGCAGCTAAACGGAAAAAATGCCAAACGGGTCTATCAGAACAAACTCAGCACGAAGAGATGCAAAATTCCTCCCATGCTAGGTTTTGTCCTTTCTATGTTTAGAGCTTTGAGCTAAGAGGACTGAACGGTCCTTCTGTTTTACACCGTTCAGGTGCAAAACACAAGTTTCTCTTTGCAGCAGTAATGGAAACGAGGCCCGCCACATTTACTGATTTGCTCATGGCAACGAGCCAGCTCTGTAGCAGAGCCACATGAGGCTCTAATACCTTATTGCAATTAAACCTGGTGCTTAAAATGCTACAGCGAACGCGTGAGACAATGTGTATTTTCCCCATCGTTGTCTGTCGGCCTTTTTTCACCTTTGAATCTGTTGGCCAGAAGCTGAGGACTCACATAAAGACAGCAGAGCTACTTCAGGGCCAACCGCTTTTGAGCCAAACGGCATGTAAAGCGTCAAACGTCATCCTTCTCCCCTTCCTCTATTTTAAAAATAGCAAAGATTATCCGAGCGTGCTTTGGCCAGGGAAGGCAAATAAAATAAGCTGCCCAGATTTTCCGTGCGGAATAGAGGGACGGCGCTGGGAGGGGGAAGGTCGCGGGCTCGACGGATTGGCGATGATTTCCCTCCCTCGGCAGCTAAGCCCAGATCACCCACACCTCTCCTAAAGCGTTGCTGCGCTTCGGGGGGCCCGTCTGTACAAAAAAGCGCAAACCCCACCCGGCAGCTTGGCCGTGGGGGGCTGTTTCGGCCTTTTTGCCGGGTTATTTGGCTGGGGGAATTGCTGCTGGAAGAAGCTGAGCGCGCAGCTCCCCCGGCCCTCACCCCGACCCACTCGGCCTCTGCTGCCTTCGCCCTCTAACTACGTGGTTCTCCCTCCCGAAATCCCTCCCAGAGGCTTGGCGGGCTCGCGTGTCGCGGATCTCGTCTCGGCGAGGTTATTTGTTACAACGTTAAGGCGAGCTGAGGGCGCAGCCGTGTGATGAGCCGCCAGGCCTCAGCCGCCCCGCGCGGGCGGAGAAAGGGGGGGGTATTGCCATGGCGACGGGGCCGCGCAGCCGCACTGGGGCGGCGGCGCCGAGGCCGGTCCGGGCGGAGAAGGGGGTGTTGCCATGGCGACGGGGCCGCGCAGCCGCACTGGGGCGGCGGCGCCGAGGCCGGTCCGGGCGGAGAAGGGGGTGTTGCCATGGCGACAGAACCGCGCAGCCGCACTGGGGCGGCGGCGCCGAGGCCGGTCCGGGCGGAGAAGGGGGTGTTGCCATGGCGACAGAACCGCGCAGCCGCACTGGGGCGGCGGCGCCGAGGCCGGTCCGGGCGGAGAAGGGGGTGTTGCCATGGCGACGGGGCCGCGCAGCCGCACTGGGGCGGCGGCGCCGAGGCCGGTCCGGGCGGAGAAGGGGGTGTTGCCATGGCGACGGGGCCGCGCAGCCGCACTGGGGCGGCGGCGCCGAGGCCGGTCCGGGCGGAGAAGGGGGTGTTGCCATGGCGACAGAACCGCGCAGCCGCACTGGGGCGGCGGCGCCGAGGCCGGTCCGGGCGGAGAAGGGGGTGTTGCCAAGGCGACAGAACCGCGCAGCCGCACTGGGGCGGCGGCGCCGAGGCCGGTCCGGGCGGAGAAGGGGGTGTTGCCATGGCGACGGGGCCGCGCAGCCGCACTGGGGCGGCGGCGCCGAGGCCGGTCCGGGCGGAGAAGGGGGTGTTGCCATGGCGACGGGGCCGCGCAGCCGCACTGGGGCGGCGGCGGCGCCGCGGCGGGCCCGGGCGGAGCCGCGGCGGCCGGGGCCGGCCCGCAGCCGGGCCGAGCCGGGCGGCGCAGGCACATGCAGGGCTCGGCGAGGCGGCGGCCGCACCCGGCGGCGGCCCCGGGCTCCCCGCAGCCCGCCGGGCCCCTCTACCAGGGCAGGTGAGCGGCGGCGGCGGCGGCGGGGGGCGCGCGGGGGGGGCGGGCCTGGCCGGGCCGGGCCTGGTGGAGGAAGAGGCGCCCCCGCCTCACCCGGGGCCCCCGAGCCCTCCGGCCTGTCCTGGCCCCCCAGCTCATCCTGCTTCCTCCCCCCTCCCCGGGCTCTTCCAGGGCTGCCCGGCTCGTCCCGGTTGCCACAGCCTTGTCCAGGATATCCCGGCTCACAAGGGTGCCCCACCCTCGTCCAGATCCCCCAACTCATCCACAGCACCCCCAGTTTATCCCTGTTACCGCAGATTTCCTGCAGAAACCCAGCTCGTCCAGGGTGCCCCCAGCCCTCTCCAAGGAACTACAGCTCTTCCAGGCTACCCCGCCTCATCCAGGATGCCCCAGCTCACCCGCAGTTGCCAGGTTCGTCCAGGGTGCCCAGCTCGTCCGGGATATCCTAGGTCATCCGAGGAACCGCCGCTCGCCCAGGGTACCTCCAGCTTGTCCGGGGTGCCCCAGGTTCACCGGCTCGTCCAGGGCCCCCTCGCTCTTCCTCTGCCCTCGCGCAGGTGCAGACCTCGCGCTCAGGTAGCGCGGCGCAGCCATGCCCCTCTGGTCGCAGCCCCACAGAAGAGCATTTTGTGGCACAGCCAAGATAAAACGGCTGCTTTTCCTGTAAGGAGGTGAAGGTTTGACAGTGCTGGGGTGTTATATGGTGGAAAGGCTTCAGCAGAGTTGTTCTGCAGAAGTAGAGGAGAATAATCTTCAGAGCTCAAGGTGAAAGCACATCCAGGGTATCCCTGTGCTTGAGTACCACCAGGCATCAATGCATTTTAGCATTCACCAGAAGTGCTCGGGGAGTTTAATTTTGCTTTGTCATGCAAAAATTAAAAATAGTGGCACTTAATTCAAGGCTTAAAGCTTTTCCTCCTGCTGTTGTGCTCACTTCGCCGCCACTGACAGCCTTCTTACAGGCGTGCACCAGTTTTTGTTAATGATGCTTGGCCTTTCTGTACTGCCTCCTCCTCTGTCAGGAGTTTCAACTTTGTTGTTCCTCCGCAGATCTCAAACCCAGGAAATACACCGTCAGCCAGGACAGCACAGGCTATGGGCAGGGACGCAGACTTGGCTTCTGTCCCCTGCCTCTTCAGAAACCTGGTGTATGACATCAGATATTTGGCCCATTTCTCCCTGCTTTATTTGCTGTGTGAGTTTCTGCTGCTTGAGACACGGTCTGTGACCACCGCATATAGCGAGATAGTCCTTTTCCAGATCACTTGAAACATGCTCTCTGCCCTAGTCTTACACAAATCTTGAGGGATGATTGAGGAAGGGGGAAAAAAAAAACCCACACACATTCAAGAGTACAAAACTGGAGTCATTGACTGTGCTGGACCACAGCAGACTGACGCTTTGACTTCTGTCGTTATTAGGCACGGAGCAGTCAAGAGTGAAGATACCTTTAAGACTCCTCAATTTCATTTTGATCTGTGGTTCTACTTTACTCTGCAGAACTGGGTGCTGGACTTCGGGCGTCCTATTGCGATGGTGAGTGTGACAGAGGCAGGCCCGCTGGGTGTGTGCACTTCGCTTGTTTAGGATATAGGATAGCAGAGTTGTGACAGTTCAACCCAGAACTTCCCACGTAGGCTGGTAGACTGTTTCTACACGCTGCGTACCTTCACCAAAGTGACATCCTGGAGGAACGTGTCTCTGAAATCAGGACCTCTGGGGTATATTGGTGTGAATAACTGTTACCAAGTGTGTTGCGCAAGTAGAAAGGAAGGTATCTGGGAAACTTGGTTCCAAGTCACTTATCCTGCAACTTTATGTTTTCCTAACATAAAAGCTAACTAGAGAGGTTTATGCTGTTCTTCACCCTACCCTGCCGGTAGGTCCGCAGTTTAGGAACTCTTGAGAATCCAGCTCTCCAGATAACGCATGGCAGGACAGAAGTGGTCTTTGCCTTCAAAGTATGTGTGGTTTTTTGTTTGTTTGTTTTTGTTACCAGCATCTGACCATGACAAAGTGTTAAACAGGGAATGTGTTACTGTAGGATTCCTGAATGCCCTTTTCACCTAGCCACACAGCTTCACACCATCGGCTTTTGGTGGCACTGCAAGAGTGAGTGGCTGAGATGTAAATATACTGTTCATTTAGTGCATATTTCCAAAATATGTTTTAGCTGTGTTTACTGCAAGAAGAGTTACTCCATTTTGTTATTAACATGTGAAGTCAAGTCAGCCAGTTAGTTGGCTGTTAACTCAAACCGTAACAAGTAGGAAGCAGCAGCAGTCCAAAACAAAGACTTTCTCCCACTGTCTTTCAGCCAGTTGCTGGGGGCTGCAGATGCTTTGAAAACAAAACACGGTAATTGCCCGCTGGGTCGTGAGCATGTACTGATGTGCTTCTTTCCTCTCTCTTCAGATTATTCTACCTTTGGAGTGGTTTCCACTGAACAAACCAAGTGCTGGAGATTATTTCCACATGGCTTACAATGTTATCACACCATTTCTTCTGCTAAAGGTAAACCTCAAAGCAGAGGTGTTTCATTTTTGAAATATTACCTGTAAAAGCAGGGCTCCTAATACAGTTTTCTAAAGGACAAGAATTTATCAGAAGCTTGTTGAACAAGTGTTAGTTACTCACAAATTCCTGCAAATGAGCCAGTCCTACTGTAGTTAGAATTTTTCTACTCCAGAAAGAATTCAAGGTACTGTCTCTTAAAGAGCAAGGCCGTGACCATCTCCACACCCTGCTGACATAAGTGTTTTCAGCAGGTTTTACAGCAGCCAGTCCTGGCCACAGAAAGATCGTTTGGTCTCTCTCATTTTTATGCAGTTTGTTTATCATGAACTAGTGGGAGTCCAGACTAGTTCCTCTGACTTGTTTTTTATGAATTGAAGCAGACATGGTTAGACTGGATTCTGTATGTGACCCTTTTGAGTCAGCCTCCAGCCTTTGGCAGCAGCACAAGTTCCAGGAGAAGGCGGCAGAAATTTAAGCCCAGAGGAAATCATTTTGCTTATTAATCATGTTTCCTGCATATACAAAGCAGATTATTTCCCACAGTAACGCCAGCTTCAGTAGAATTTTGAGTCCTTCACCCTGGCTGAGCTAAAGCATATTTTTAAGACAACATCCATCCATGATTTAAAGACCTTAACAAAGCTGGAACTATAGAAGATTTTCTAAATTGTTCAGTGCTTAATTACACTTGCTCTTCGACATTAGAATTACATCTTCAGCTTGAATTTATCTAGCTTCAGCTGCCAGCCGCTGGATCATATAAAACATTTACGAGGTTAAAGACTGTTATATCATTAGAAATCTTCTTATATTAAATAGTTAGCAGCCGGAAAATATGAGAAAGCAATTATAAATATATTTTAACCTTCATTAGCTAGAAATTGAATTTTGTCCCGAGTCATAAGTGGTTCTCTCTCTGGGAGTCTGGGAGTTTTTAAATGCCATTGTGGCCAAAAAGAGAATATTCAATATCCAGTCCTTTGGACGGTTTGAAGTATATGAAACTCTCAGTCTAATCTGTCTCAGTCTGACACAACTGATTTCTACAGGTTAGGTACTCATCGGGTGAAAATTTGCTGTCTTTGACTTCCTTGGCAGCAGAGCATGAAGGACTAGCACGCACAAAAAAGCCATTTGTCACTCAGGATACGTTTCTCTTATCCAATCCCCTCTCGAAGGAATGTCCAACCTTTTCTCTTGTCAGATGAGAGTTTACCTGAGCCTTTTATTCTCCTCACCTATCTGCGAGTCCTTTGACATTCATACAGCAGTTATAGAGAAAGAGAAAGTTAAGCCTCAAAATTAAATACAAATAAGGAGCTTTTCAGTGCATATAGAGACCATCTATGAAGGGTTGCAAAGCTGATTTGGCAGCACAGAGATAGAAGGGCAAAGGTCGCCACTGCTGATCCTCCAGCAGGGCAAGGCTGACGCATTCACGCTGACCCCGAGCGTTTGAGGCCGACTTAGAATTTACTCTTAATGCACCTTCCTTACAGAGGCAGTGAGATTTTGGGAAAGCAGGGCCGACTTCAAACAAGCAAGCCAGGCATGCGTCTCTTCTATGAAATGACCGCAAAAGTAGTCACATTGCTGTTTTCTCTTGATAGGTCTCTGCAGTTCATTCTCTGAGGCATAGAGAATGTTTCAGGTTTCCATCTCCTGGGTCCCAAATCACAAAGTACGTTAGCTGAGATTTATGCATTTTGATATCTTCTTACTTTGCAACTTTAGTGGAGAGCTCCCTTCCAGATAGATCTTACTTCTCTTCCCCAGTCTGGCCTGCATGAGCTTGCCCCAGACTCTGGGTCATACTGGGGCTCCCCCTCAGCCACACGTACGTGTCTCCACCCAGACCTAAGCAGACCACAAAAGGGTACAGGGAGCACTCCATCATTAAATTTGACTGCTGGTACTCAAAGGGTTGCCTCAGTCACCAACCTGTTTTATTGGTTAATATATTTTTTCCTATATATTAGTTTGGTTTAAATGAAGCTTCCTCTTTAGAAGCAAATGCACAGAGAACAATGAGTCAAATTCCGTTAGGGAGGGGTTTAGGGAGGGGAAGAAGAAACACCCAAGCAATCAAAAAAGAGACTTTTGAAAAACATCCAGCAGAGAATTATAAATGAACAAATGTCTCTTAACCAAAGGAGTTAAGTGCACTGTGCTCTCAGTTGGAGTGATGCTAGAGGTTCTTCTCACCACTGGAGGGCACAGAGAGGCTTTCCAATAGATTTAGCAAAGGAACTACAGAAAGCAGCTGCCTTATTGTTCCTAATTAATCATGTTTTGGAGCATATCTGGTGAATAAATTGCCTTGAGTACTGTATTAGAAATACTGGATGACTGACTCAGTCTAAGCATTGGCTCTAGTAAGGGGTGCTGCTTTGCAGAAAGGTTTAACAAGGCCACAAAGTCAGTTTTCCTTGTTGCAAAAAGGGATAGAAGGCGTACACAAAACTGAAAGCCACATAGGCTAATGGAAATGTGTTGGAGATGTGTGTTGGGGGTCAAAACTGCAATAAGAGAAACACGTTCTCTTCTGGTCCGGTCACACTGATTTGTCCATGATGGGCTATGTTTATTTCCCAGTCAGGGTGCTAACAGCTGTGGACAGCAGCTCAGTTCTGCTATGGCAACGTAACCTACAGTATTTTTTACAGGCTTTTGCTTGGTTTTAGATGATTTTTGCTAGCCACGATTGAGTTAGAGAGGGCAGAATTGGTTACAGCGCCGTGCTTCCCTCCTCAAACCTCCTCACTGTTCAGTATGTCTCTATATTTTTAGCTCATTGAAAGATCCCCTAAGACCTTACCAAGATCAATGGTGTACGTCAGCATCATCGTGTTTGTCATGGGAGCAAGCATCCACTTGGTTGGAGACTCTGTAAACCATCGCTTGATTTTCAGCGGCTACCAGCACCATCTGTCTGTACGAGAGAATCCAATCATCAAAAACTTGAAGCCAGAGACACTGGTAAAGAGGCTGTGTTTGATGCAAACGCTTACTTAAAAATATTAATTGCTTGTTCTTATTTAATAATGTCCTGTTCCTCTACCATTTTAAATGTTTCATTGTGTTTCAGATTGATTCCTTTGAGCTGCTGTACTACTACGATGAATATTTAGGTCATTCAATGTGGTAAGCATTTTACAGTTTATCTAGTGGCCTCAGGACATAACACAAGGAAAGGCAGATCTGATCTGTTCGTAGCTTAATATGTAAAGAAAAACAACACAGCTGATGAGATATAGTTGAGGTAACATTCTTACAGCTAGTGTGATTACCGTGGATTTCTCGCTTTGAAAATTGCCTGTTCCTACTAGTGTCTACCATATCTGCCATTCTCGCTGATATTTCTAGGACATGCAGTTTGACAGTTGCAGTGAACAGAGGAACAGCTCCTCTGTTCTCTCTTAGTTGCCTCTTTTATGGGATACCCAGATAAAGAGACAGTTTATAGTGCAAGTTTAAGGATTCGGCAAACTCATTGACTGTGACCACCCATGTTTTTGCTCCTCTAGAGGTTGACTTTAAAACAGCTCGATTTTGCCTGGTTTCTCCAGGATGCTCTAGACATTTGCTCATTTCCCTCCTTTATCATGCATTCATTTATCAACCCTCCAGCTAGAGCGGAGGGTTGCTCATGTAGCTAGACCAATGCCACTAAGTGACAGAGAGAGTACATGGCCCAAGCACTCCCAGCCTTGCTGATTCAGGGAGCTCAGTTAGGTCCAAGTTCTAATTTCACCACCACGGCAGCATTGTTGTCAACAGCTGATCCTGGCAGTACTTGGTCCAGTTTGACAGTAGGCTTAATCCAGCGTGACTGCAGTTCCAGCTGCATCCTACTCAGAGTATACCTAGCCCTTGTGCGACCGCACGTGATGCTGAATCAACTTGCTGACCCAACAGCCACATACCCCTAGTCATGCGTGGCTGTACCATTGCTGGATTCAGCATGACAGCAGGATCACACTTCAGAACAGAACTGCCCCCTTGGCTCCAGAGCACAGATTCACTCTAGGGGAACAAGTGTCCACCCTCTGCACCGATCTGTGATTTTAGCCCCATGTGTCTAAATCACTCAATCTCAGTTCAGGCAGGTTCCTCTCCTTCCAGGACCTCAGCACGCTTTTGCTAGAGCACCTTTGGCTTTTTGAATATGCGACTTCTGCAGAATGGTGCTGGTTGCTTCCAGCCCTGCCGATGCAGGCCTTGACAATCCTATTTCCACATTAAATCCACGTGGGCACAAGCTGCTATGGAGAGTGTTTTATTGGAGGGCTGCATCTGAACCAACAAGGCCAGGTTCCTGCAGTATTGCAGATGTGCTGATCACCTGCTTGTGCCTCGGGTCCAGGACTGCACCCTCCTGGCTGGTGTGGCTCTTGCAGCCAGGCAGTGACGGTGGCAGAGCAGCAGCCATCAGTGCAGACATGTCCCATATCCTGCATGGACTGGTCTCACGGCTCTGCGTGTCCTGAAGACCCCAGAGAGAACTGTCTATCCCTTTATTGCTGCCAGATAACCTTAGGTCTCTCTGACAGTGCAGAGGGAAGCCTTTCTCTCATCAGGCTACTTCAGATTTCTCTTCTCCTCAGGAACTGCAAAGCAAGCAAATTCCATTCCTTTAAAAAGGGGCTCTGTTAGTTTGTTTAAATCCTGGTCCACGTCCTGCTTTCCTGTGGTTTAGCTTTTACCACAACACGATGCACTTTTAAGCAGCTTTTTGAGGCTGGGAGCGTAACAAATGCAATTGTTCGACCAAGCACTTGAACCCAGCATTTGATCTAATCAGCAAACTCTGGCCTTTCCTGTGAGAGCCCCAGAAGTCTAATAATCTTCAGAAGCACTCTGCAGAGCCAGGACATACAATAGCCCCACACTAGGCACTGCCGGGCTTTCTTAGACATGATGGTAATCTCATAGCAACAGCTGTGACACTTGCAGAGAAGCTATAGCTTTACAGTCACTGTGGTCATAGCATGACACTATGGCATTAGACCTTATGGTTTTTGCAGGCGGTCCAGTTACACATTGCTTCACCAACTCGAGCACATAAGATTGGAGCAGGCTTGGCTGGCCTCTGGTTCTGCTCTTTGGCAATTCCTACACAGGAATTGTCTACATGCAGCGTTTAGATTTGGGGGCAGGGTTTAAACACTTGCCTGCTGGTGAAAGATTAGCAGAGCGAACACATTTGGAAGCTGAGGGCTAGTCTATGCTGGCGTAATGCAAGCAGAGTCGGTTACCACAAGGATCTCCGTTCCTTCGTTGCGTCTGAGACCATAATAGAGACATAACGGATGAATGCATGTGGAAAACCAGCCAGGCCGTGATACAGCAGTGAGGGCAAAGTGTAGGCTCCAGAGCTTAGTACATAGAGATGCTGTTTTCCAGCGTCACACCTCTGATGGGAGGTCTGCTTCTGTTCACAGGTACATCCCTTTCTTTCTGATACTGTTTATATATTTCACTGGCTGCTTTACTCCTGTTGAAGAAGAGAGCAGGATGCCACTGGCTGCATTGCTTCTAATGGGGCCAAGCAGCCTTTATTACTGGTAAGTGCTTTTTGTCCTTTCTGGACAGGGGAGGGATGGCAGCATGTGCTCAAGGCATGCAGGCAGGAGCTCTCCATTCTCCACAGTGGAATTTTCTGTAGCTTGTGCTGTGCAGGTCTCAGAAATCAAACCAGGTCTGTTGGAATTTGCGGCCTGTTTAGCCTGTGCAAGTTGTCCGGGCCTGAGGTCAGCTGGGCCAACTTCAGCTTCACCTGTCAGCACAGCGCACTCTGTCACTGCGGGGTGCGTTTCTTCATCCGTGTCGTCCCCCACTGACTAACAGGGTGGGAGCAGGTAGGTTCAGCCCAACCGGTTCTGCAAGGGCAGCACCCTCTTTTTTAGAGGGGCAAGACTTCAGCTCTGTGCTGGCAAAGGCCTTGAGTCACAAGTATGTTTTTCATCCAGAAAGCAGCGCTACTGAGCGGAGGAAAGGTCATCCGTTTGCAGTGGAGAACTGCTTCTTTGTGCACTATGGGGCACCTTTCCATCCTACATAAATAACCCTTCTACTGATGGTCCTGACGCTGGTGTATTCTGGAGACAAGTCCGCTCCCTTTGTTGTGGGAAATAGTCTCTTCTGGCACTGATTCCACCCTGCACCAGTTGCTCCAAACCCACCTGATTAACAGTCAAGTCAGTATTTTTCCTCCTCTATCCTATATCAGGATTCCTGAGATATTCTTATCTCTGGAGCTCAGGCTTTCAGCCTCCATTGTACTTGCTGTCGTCCCGTCTTTAAAGCCTGCTAGTCGCTGTCAAAGGAGACTGTGTTCCTTAAAGATTTTGGGGCAGTCACCTAGTGCCTGCAGCTCATCCACCTGATCTCAGGTTGTTCGTGGTAATGGAGATTTGTCTCATCAGTCGTCTGGAGGTTTTACACAGAGCGCAGACCATTTGTGTGATGCTCTTACGCTGCCTCTGCAGCCCACCCTGCGGGTCCAAATAGCCTTTTGAGAGAGGTCTTATTTATTTCCCATTTTCATTAGCCTCATCTTCTCAAATGGTTTCCCTGATGGCAGCCAAACAACTTGTCATTCATCTTCAGAGATGCTGTTCTCTTTTGCCCATGGCTGTACCCCCTGCTGAGACTGTTTTTATACAGTAAATTAATTTTTGATAGTCAAAGTCATCAGGATGATTTGGTCAGTTCCCAGTTACCCCATTGCACTTCCTTTAAATACATCAGCGTGAAACTGCAGTTTGTGTGCTAGCAATTTAAGAACAAGTAAGTGTAATTCCTTCACTTCCTCCTGTCAGCCTGGCAGTTTCTCAGTGCAGGTCTATTTAAGGAGACACCCATTTGCTAACTCCACCACCCCCTGCAGATGGGCTCTCTCAAGAGCTATCATCCCAAGTGTCTGCTTTCCAGTGGTCCTGATGAGCTTGCTGCCTCTTTGGACTCTGCCAGACTGAGAGCACCGTACTGATTCATGCTCAGAGGTCTGTGCAATGCAGAAAAACAAAGAAAGACCTGGTAATGATTATTCACCGTTTCTTGTAGATAAGAACTAGAGCGCACCCAGTGCCTCGTCATGCAGCAGGTTTGAAGGAACATGAAAGAGTAGTGCTTCTTGATGTAGCGTGTAATTACAGCTGTGGGACTCGCTGCCAGAGGAAACAGGGAGGCTCGGGGAGCGAATGGCCTCAGAACAGCCAGAGAGACACAAGGAAGACAAGTTCCCCGTGTGGCAGTCAGACAGGACGGCCCAGATGCAGCCTGCAGATCAGGAAGTCTCTAAGCAGCTGATTAGCAGTCAGGAAGGTGTGTCGCAGAAGGGTAACTTGCTTTGCTGTCTCACTAACACCCTTTTCCTTAAGCAACCAAGACTGGCCACTGCCACATACAGCACAGGGGGGAGATACGGATTTTGGACTAAATGACCACACATCTGTGTATCCCAGTCAGATCCCAAACAGGGAGGACATGGTATTTATTACTTCAACCCTGAGTTTAGGATTAAACCCTCCCGTGCTGTGCTGGGGCTCCACACAGAGAAGGTGTTGAGAGTACAAGCACTCTGTACATCTGCTGTCCTTGTTTAAGACAGTCCTTGGCTCCCTGGTTGATTTGACCAGTGACCTTTACTGTGGCCCTTAGAAAAATACCTTTCCTGCTGTTCCTCAGTTTCCCTGTGTAAAACGAGGAGCCGATGACTATTTTTACCATCACTGGAAACAATCTGGACAGAGCCATGAAGAGCAGCGTGCAAGGGCAACACTGCCCTGTAACAAAGCGGGGCCGGGGCCGCGGGTTAGCCCTGCCTGCCACGGGTTCCCACCGGAGCCCCTCTCCCTCGCCTGCAGGGTTAGACACGGAGCCTCGCCTCAGGTTTGCCTTTAAGCTTCTGGTTCACACAGTGGGACCATCACCTTTAAAAACCCATATCGGGTACACACGTTTCTTTACCTGCTCTGTTAATGAAACCTGTTGATGAATTACTGATAAGAAACTTAAAAACCAATGAGTTTAAAAGATGGCAGTAGAGAGCAGCAGCACAGCTTTGCTTACCTAGACGCAGAGCAGGGAGACGGTGCTGAGCGTGACGCTGGCTGTTCACACAGCTCTCGTACATACTTGCCTCTCGCAGCAGAAGGCGGTCAGATAAGCTTCATCACGGGTGCCCAAGCGCTTGGCTTGCAAATCTGCCCCAGGAAAGCTTGCTAGAGAGCAAAACACTTCTTCAGGCACAACACAGCTGTCTGAGCAGAAGACGGGGGCTTTGGGTATTAGCATCAGGGCCAGTTCCTGCTGTCAAGGTCGCATCTCCCGCAGGAGGTTCCTGGGGAGACTTCAGGGTGAGACATTTTACCCAAGTAACACTAGAAGAGCTGGGTGCTGCTGTTGCTCTGTGCTTCCTCCCAGAGGGCACTAATGGGTATTTTTTGCTTTGTAGGTATCTCGTGACAGAGGGTCAGATTTTCATCCTCTACATTTTCACTTTCTTTGCCATGATGGCTTTAGTGATGCACCAGAAACGCAAAGGACTTGTCCTGGACAGCAACGGGCTTTTTCTGTTCTACTCCTTCATCATAACATTAGTCCTAATTGCTGTTTGGGTGATTTGGCTGTGGAATGACAAAATTCTCAGGAAGAAGTACCCTGGCGTGATCTATATCCCCGAGCCGTGGGCATTTTACACCCTGCACATGAACAACCTCCATGCAGCAAAGGAAAGTTTATAAGTTTTGATATTTTAGAGTGATTTGAAGAAAAAATATCTAGTTTTTCTAATGTAGACATATTTCAAATAAATTACTGACCAACATTAGCTGCAAGGCATATCATATGTTAACCAGACCTAGCTAAGGAGGGGGGTGGTTTGAACAAAAGGGAAAGAGAGTCCCTGTGACTGTTAACGCTTTAGAAGCTGCTAGCACGGCACAGTTACCTCCCCTAGCCTCGCATCAACCATCTCTAGTTTGTGACAACGCAACTCTATACTGGACCTTTTTTGGGTGCTTAGAGGACAGCAGCAATTCCCTTCCTCATCAGAGCAGAGACTCAGCAGCTCTGTCCTGTGTGCGTGCGCGCCCCTCAGCTTTGCGCCGAGGTGGTACGTAACAGCGCGCGCGTCCACGCTGCTGCTGAGCGGCCGTCCCGCTGCTGCTACCGCAGCGAGCCTTCCCGTCCTCTAGCGAGAGCGGTTTGCCAGGAATTCAGCGCGCGCTCATCCTCCCCGCACCTTGGCACGGAGCAGCAGAGATTTATCCCCTCCTCCTACGCTGCTCCAAGCCCGAGTAAACAGGCAGGGGAAGGGCTTTGCGCTGCGGAGGAGGCTGGGCACTTCTTCCTGACCTGCTGCCGCAGGCTCTGCTCGCGCCGGCCGTCTCCCCGCCACCGCAGGGTGCGGGGACTCAGGGCTGGGCCCCACGCACACGCACCCGCCCCCGCGCTGGTGCCGGGGCTTTGGTTGTCAGCGCTCGGGTTCAGCCCTCTGCTGAACGCAGGAGCAGGAAGGGCCTGGATGGAGGCAGACTGGAGTTGAAGGCGGCTGCAGAAAGGGCTCGTTCCTTCCCCTGGGGTCACCAGCCCTGCGTCTGCCCCCAGGCTGGGCCTGCTGGCACAGCCCGTTACGGGTGAAAAATGGGCTAACATCACCGCCAGGGCGATAGCCCTGGTTCAGGGACCTGGCGCTGTCCCTTGGACAGAAAGGGCCAGGCAAGCCGCATCCTGCTCCGTCAGCGCCCGTCGCACAGGGCTGCGCGCTGCCCAAACGCCAGAAACGCGGCAAAGCCCTTTCCCAGCCCTGCTCCAGTTCTCACCCGCCTGCAGCTCAGACAGATGGAGCGTGAAACCGCCCGTCCTTCAACCTCCTCCTCAAGGCAGGGGTCCCCGGAGCACGCCCGGGCGCCCGGGCCCCGCCAGGCTCTCGGCCCTGGGCTCAGCTGACGTCTGGACGAGTCGGAAGCCGCCCGCACGAGGCAGAGCCGCGGCTTTGAGAGGGTACGGGCTGCTCGGCAGCATCACGCGAAGCCACAAGCGTCACCAAGGTGGCTGGCGAGCCTGCTCCTGCTCGGGCATCCGGCACCTCCGGGATGTGGCACGGAGCCGGCAGGAGGCACCTTCCCCACCGGAGGACGGAGACCGCGCTCCCTGCTGCCAACACCAGCCGTGCACGGGGCCTCCGACTTCCCAGCGAATCCAGTAATTTTCACAACCACAACCTACAAGGAACAGCGGGTGGAGGACCTCTGCCGCGCGTGTGTGTACGTGACCCAGTGAGTCTCGCCCATCTGCCGTCCCTTCCGGGTGGTCGCGCTGTAGTTCTTTCCTGTAGCACCGCTCGCTAATCCTCAAGTCCTCAGGTGATGGAGCTGAGCTCCTAAAACTCTTCAGCTTAATCGTTGTGATGGTTTATGTCCATAACATTTGTATTAAACCCCTGTGCAACAGAACCTCAGTGTAAAAAGAAAAAAAAGTTATTAGCAAACCACGCAGAATAAAGACGTTTGGTAAAAGTTGTGTGACTCAAGTTACTTATTGAAGCCGTTCTGCTCTTCAGAGGGAGAGTCCTTGTCCCGCAGGATTTAAGGACCCGTATCTTAGATATGTAATTATAACAAGCCAAGAGCTGCACTCGTTAGGCTTCATGCTACGCTACAGCGGTCGTTATGGCCTCTAAATATTTTATTCTCAGGTCTTTATTCTGTCAGTCTAATTTTATTCTGTCAGTCGCAGTCTGGCTTCGAGCACTCGCCCGCCCTGCCTGCGGACTTGCTGCCCGATGGGCGGACCCGCCGGGTTTCGGTTGGCGACCGGCGGAGCGCAGAGGCAGAGCATCCCCCCCCGCGCAGCCCTCGAAGGGACCGGAAGACGGGACCAGATACAGCTGTTTGTCGAGGCTCTTCCACAAAAGGTGGATGCTGCTACCTCTCCCGCACACCAAGCTTGAAAAAAACAACGAGGCAGCGGACACCTTGAGCATCCTCTTCCCCGAGGCCTCCGGGGAGGGAAGCGAGTCCTTCGGGGCCGCAGCAGGGGGTGGGAACGAGGACTCGCCGTCCCTGAGGACGCCCCCAACCAGATCAGTTGAATGTTAATAAACAAAAAAATAGACAACTGAGAGCATTTAAACCACCTCAAAAACCCCTTCTCAAGCCCGTTTCTAGCATCCCCAGCCCTCCGGCCCTGCCAGCGCTCGGGGACACACGTTCGACCCCTGCAGACAGCCGAGGCCGTCCCGCTCCTCGCTGCGGCACCACGGCCGGGCCGGACAAACGGCAATGTTTGGGGCCACCCTGCACCGAGCCCGGCTGGGGTGTGCAGTTAAAAAGTCATCTCGTTCTCCTGCCCAACAGCAAAACCCTTTCAAGAGGACGTAAATCCCCCTGCATCCTTCCCGAACAGCCGCCTTGGATGTCAGCAACTCCGCATTTGTCCCCAAGCGGCAGCATTTAAGCTCAGGGTGAGCCGTGCAGCGCGCTCTATTCGCGATTATCCACCCTTTTGTATTCAACCGACTCATTTCATTATCCAGCCTGGCCCCAAGGGCTGAAACAGCGTTAAACGCAGCCAGAGGAGCGCTCTCGCTGGGCTCCCTGCTCCGGGTGACAGCGTCACCGCTCAGGGTCCCCCCAGCAATCTCGCTGTTTCGGGAGAGCCCGTCTTCTAAAGCCAATACGCGTGCTCGCGGGGGCGATTAACGGCGGCGGCGGCCGCGGGAATCCAGCCCCCAGCGTGGCCTCGGCCGCGTAGCCATAGCAGCCGGGTATTTATGACAGTCCCGGCCGCGCTCCACCCGGCGCCGCGGACTTTAGCCCTTCTTCGAATAGGAAGCAGGTAGGAGGACGCACCCCATCCTGGCGGCCAGCTGCAGCGCAAGGGAAGGACCCCAGGATAATGGTGAGCGAAGGGGTTTGGGTGACAGGCTGCACGTCCCCGCTCCCCTGCTACAAGTTTTAAAGCTGCTGTTGTGTCTTCTCTCTCTTTCTCCCTCTCCTTCTCTCCCCCCTTCCCACGCTACAGGCAAAATTTCTGTCCCAGGATCAAATTAACGGTATGTATAGTTTTGCTCTTTTTTAATTAAGAGCAGTTTAACACATTTACAGCTAACGGCATGTCTCTCGAAAGGGTCTCGCTCTGGGTTTCACTCCACTGCTCACCCTTCTCCTGGTCCTCGCGGTGCTCTGCGGTTTCTCTTAAGAGCCCGTCGGATGCAGTCGCTGCCCGGGGGCTGCCGGCCGAAGCACCAGGACGGGCCGGGGAGCTGGGGCGGGGGTCGCTCGCACCACCTGCGCTCTTTAAAATCCAAAAAGCTGGATTGCACAGTGAGGCAGGCAAAAGGTTTAACTATTTACTTCCCGGCCTCTTAAAAACAACAGCTCTGGAGAAGCTAGCAGCGGCGAGATGATATTGAAGGTCAGTATTTGCGAGCGTGGAGTCCCGCAAGGTTTCGTACACGGAGCCAGCGAAGGCACGAGGAGGAAGAAGAGGGGGAGGAAGCAGGCACAGAGGCAGCCGGCCCTCGCGGGGCTCAGGGCAAGGCGCAGCCTCTTCGGGGCAGGGCTCCCCTCTCCAGCAGAAACGAGGCAGGGTTCGGTCAGCGGCCGCAGAGAACCACGGCAGAGAGCTGAAATAAGAGTATTATCGCAGCTCTGTTAATCTGCAGCGCCGCGGGGCTCGGCGGAGCCGCAGCGTTGCTTCGGGGTCAGGCGCAGCCCGGGGCCGCCGCGCCGCGGGACCGGCCGAGCCGGCTCCGGCCGCCGCGGGGCTGCAGAAACCGAAGGCTTTGGAGCGCTGTCGGGCACTGCAGCCGTTCGCCGTGGAAATAAGTAAGGGGTTGGGGAGACGAGGCTGGCGCGCCCGGGACACGGCGTCACGCATAACCCCCGCGCTCCCCGGAGCGTATCGCGCTCTCGCAGAGCGGCCAGAGCAGGCAAGACCTCGGCTCCCGCGCAAGGACTCGCTCGCGGGCCTCCGACTGCCCGGCCCCGCTGGGCTCTCCGTGGCCACGGGCCACCTTGGCTCCTATCAACAGTGGGACAGAGGGCCAAGGACTTCTAAAGGTCATCCATTTCTTCGCCCTGCCTTGAGACGAGACCGTTCACACGCACGCACGCTATTCTGGAATAGCGCATGCCTTTTCCCTGCAGTGCCGAGCGCACGTCCTCCGCCCCCGCGACTAGGGCCCCTCGCGTTCCCCCGTGCAGTAACGCACTCGGTGAAGGAGGAGGGATATTTAGGGAAGTCTCCTGTCCAGCAGCGGTCGGTCCTTGCTGACGCTGTGGGTGGCGAGTGTTTGCCACGCGGTGCAATGCCGTGGGCGTGCAAAGGCAGCGCCCGGCACAGGGCGGTTCGGCTCGTGCCTGCCGTAAGGGCTCACAAGTCTTGCTGAATCTCTTCTTCCCTCCAGACATAGTGCGAGAATCCAGCCCCATGGTCAAGAGTAAATGGACGAGGGGGGAAGGAAGGTGATCAAACCAAAGAAAGGCCGATTATTTCGTTCCTAGGATGCTCTGCAGACAGAGAACCCCCGTCCAGCCAACCCTGCAGGTTAGCACCGAGCACAAGGCGAGGAGCCGGCCCCTGCAGAGAGCTCAGTGGGAAGGGAGGATGAGAGATTACAGCGTTATCTAGGTCAGCCGCAACCCTTAATTATTCATTTAAAAACTGTGAAGTAGGTATTCCAGCAGGGAGAGCGCAAGGCGAGGAGCCAGGCTGGGATCACAGGGGCGAGGGAGGAGCACAGGGGTGAAAGTCAAACACCAGAAGGGGCCGCGGAGGCAGCAGCCGAGGCTCATCTGCAAAAATCACGCAGCTGGCAGTCTCAGACTCCACCAAAGCTAGATTTTCAGTTCTTCTGTCTTTTATTAGAATCCAACTGCGCATCTGCACGGCAGCAGGCTCAGGCGGAGACGAGTGCCCGGCGCTGCCGGGACGATGGCAGTGACCGGACTAGTCCCTCCGCCAGGGCACAGCTAATCTCTTTAACTCCAGTTTAAACGCTCCCATACACCACTCTACTCCTCCTCCGACAGTGCCCATACGCACAGACCCCACATTTGGGACGCCAACTGGGGTGTGCATGGTGGCAAGCCCCTTTCCACCACGCGGTGCCCAGCAGAGCTAGCTCCTCCCTGGCGGTCCATCCCGGTTCATCCTCACGGTTAGGTCAGGCACTGGACAGAAACCCTCAAGTCTTCCTCATTGCAACTTAAAGCCTGTTACATCACGTCCCACCCATCATGAAGGCAGAGAAAATTACTTTCAAGTCTTACGTATTTGAACAACCTGGCTCCACCTTCAGACTTTCTTCGTTAGACTGAAAGACCTCAATTAGCTCAGTTATTCTCAGGTCCAGACTTCTAATTACCCTTGGTCCTTTCTCTGGGTCCTCCCCCACTGCCCATCATCTTTCCTGAAATAAGACACCCCCGGAGGGACACCATATCCCAGCTGGAACCCTACCAGCCCTGTCTGACCAGCCAATTGTGGGAGAAGCGTCACTTGTAGAGCAATGTAACCACTACATGGCATAACACACAGTTTTGGCTTTTAATTAGAGTTCAAGGAATGTTTTTCCCTGTACGATAAGAAACAAAAAGGCAAGATAAAAGCCACTGACCTGATCGTTGTGATGCGGTGCCTGGGAGCCAGCCCAACGCCAGGGGAGGTCCAGAAACACCTTCACTTGCACAAAATCGGTGAGTAAAGCACGGCTGTAGTGCATTAATGAAACATATGGGGTTATGGTTGGAGCTTAGCCCCAGAAAGCGGGTCTAAATTTTTCAAAGAGGATGAGCAACCTAGAGTCAGCTATTTGGCCTTGGCAGGTTTTTGTTAAAACTCCACTTTTCTGTGGTCGGGAGTCTGTGCGCAAAGCAAATGATGCTGGCTAGAGTCTAGATCGATGATTTGGTCTCAGGTGAAAAAGCCCAGGCAATACAGCATAGCCAAGAGCAGCCACCAAAACCTGGTCCAACGTGCAAGATGGTGAACACAGTCAGTCAAGCACATTGCTTAAAATAGCGCCGTTAAAACAAACAAACAAACAAAAAAAAGCAGCCTCAAGACAGGCGCGGGGAGGCATCCTGCAGCTGCTCAAGGGAACCATGCAGTATAGATTATGAGTTTCTGAGACTGGGACACTGTCCAGTCCAACCAGAGGTAGAAGAGATCAGAAAGATATTAATCTGCAAATACATATAAATGTACTCAAAGTGGAGCACAAAGATCGAAGAAGAACCATGAGATAAGGCGCGTTGGATTAAAGGTGAGGGAAACGGAGCTTGCAGAGCGCAAGTCTAGCAAAGCTCTGGACAAGTTTTCAGGCCTGGAGAAAGCCCGAGGGGCGACCTCAAATGCAGTCTGGTCACTCCACGGCCCCTTGCTCCGTTCTGCCCATGCACATAGCTACGCTAGATGGCCATTTTTCATTCTTTTGATACACACCAGACAAGACGAGGGCTCGCTCTAAATTCTGGCTGCCCTTGCCGTTTGCCACGAACCCTAAACAACCAGCTCTGTTAATCCTGCAGTGCCACAGGCACCCAAGGGTATGACCTGGAGAAGCTCCTTCCGTTGCAAGTGCGGAGAGTGACGCTCCGCAGCGCTGGCAAGGCAGAGGCCAAGAGCAGTCTGCAAACCTCAAAGGAAAACCCGGCCGATTTGCACGTACCACAGGGTGCCATGCAACAGGCAGGACAGTGCAATGGTCTTAAATGCAGGGCCTCAATGAGAGGCGGAAACCAGACAGATCCCCTCTGGTCCAAACCGTGCCGGGCAGACAAGGAAGAGGTGCCCCAGGGAGGGAAGCCGTGGAGGGGAGCAGGGAACGGTGAGGGCAGGATCCAAACTACGATGCTGCCACGTCCATAAGGAACCTGCTGTTACTTTTCCAGACAGAAACGCAGAACTGGATTTTTCCACTTTTCTGAATATAATGTACAGGCAAATGAAGCAGGAGGAACCCGAAAAGGAAATCCTCACGGCCTTGTCCATGATAGACAGGCAGAAGAAAGGGTTTATCACCGTTTCAGAACTGAGAGCCAAGCTTACAAGACTAGGAGAAAAGCTCTCCGAGGAAGAAGGTACAGTTTCGCAGCAGACGTGCCAAATACTCATCTTCTACTTCTCTCTTCTCTGATTTTCCACCTTAGGTGGGTCTGGGAGCAGAAAGGCACCTAGCTGGGAAAAAGCAAATCATCCGTGCTAGCAAAATTCAGGGCTGCAGCATCTTGGGGAAGGGCTAAGCCAGCTGCCAAGTAACTAAGAGAGCTTTTCCCTTTTTCGAGTTGCTTCCCGAGTGACATTTTTTCTGCTCAGAGATGACTCCCTATTTTTACCAAGTATCTATGGCACGAAGGGCCTTCTGAAAGCGGCCGTGTCCTCAGCTCTAGAGATGCTTGAAGAAATACACAGGGGAACTGGCAGCTTCCCAAGGACACCACTGTGGTTAGCTCTGTGGCAGAGCAGCTTGAAAGCGGCAGAGTGGGACTTTTAAAATCAGGAGTAAAAAATAAAAACACAACACAACCACCACCATCACCTCAAAAACCCACCACTGTCCGGTTTGTCAGAAATTTGCCCAAGGGGCTCAATTGGAGGGAATTTCCAGGAAGCTGAAAATAATCAGAACCCGATTTTGGCCTAGCCAGTTTATATACGTACATAAACAGTTTTTTAAATGCATGCTATACTTTCAGGATTTCATAGGATGAGCCAGGGAGCCTAGACCTGAGGGAAGTCAGCCGTGCCGTGCCGTTTCTCAGATCGCGCAATTCCCTATCAAGCCCAGATGTGCTAAGGGCTCCTGTCGCTTCCTTGCTCAGAAACGCCTCAGCCACACACTTTGCGTTCGGCTCTTTGCAGGTTCGCACAGAGCTCTCGCCCCTTCTACCACGTGGCGGAGCGGAGGCTTTGGAGCTTCAAAATTATTCGGTCTCTGCCAAAGATGGAGCATTAGTAAAACTTATCAGACGTCTGATATGGTCCAGCAGTGAGTTTTACCAGGGTTCTGGAGTTTGTACAGAGCCCGTTAGGCTCCAAAAGGGCACAAGAACTGTCTTTGCTAACATCAGCGTTTACACGAGATCAGGACTGCCAGGCCTTGCTCTATCGCCCCCACTGGCTAAGTCTTCTTTATGGGTGATATACCAATAAGGCAGGTCATCTGAGCATTTTCCTCAACTATTTAACTGGAGTAACAGTTTGCACAGCTATTTACATCTGAAAACACTTGCAGAGCTATTGTAAGAGCTGAAAACATAGTGAAGCCATGGAGACATTAGCCCTAATTAAAGGCGTCCTAGCAAGAACTGCTATTACGCTTGGGGGCGAGACAACATTCCCCATCATCCTGCAAGAGGACAGGTGGCTTACACACCAACTCATAACCAGGCCCTGCACATGCTAAGGCAGCAAGCCATGTTTCTTCTCAACTAGAAAGTCCCCCTTTGGCTTGACACAATGAACTCTAGCTTGCTAAGCTGCTATAAATATTTGATGCCAGAACAGACTCAATTTCATTAGCATCTGCGATTGTTCAGTAACTACTGGCACGTACCTTCATTTACGGTGGTTCCAGAAAAGCCTTCACTTCACTTTAATTTAATGTACTTTTACCAAATGAGAAACAACACATTTTTCTTCTGGGTTATATTTTTAATTGTTCTGGGAAGAATTAATTATTTTTGAATTTATGCCCTTGGAAGTATACGATTACCATCAGGATATGCACATTTGAAAGCAGGATTAGATCTCTTGAAAACAAAGGATTGTTACTTACCTTACAGGCCCAGCAGCTCTGCAAGGCGTTCTCACCATAGCACTTCCCTTACCCCACTCGGAAACCAGGTCCTTCCAGCAGCAGCGGCCACCGGGGATGCGCTGCCTCTTTTACATACCGATACCTGTGTGCAAACACAGAGGTGCAGAGGGAAAAACAGTATCTTGGCCAACACCCTATCAAGAGCAGAGAGAAAGCAGGTGATGCTGCCCATAGAGACTTTCCATACAGAACTATTTACAGTAAAATAACCTTTTATTTTTCCCCTTCCTCCTCCCCCACCTTCCCCCAGGATTTCACAACTGGCAACTGCAAAGCTGTTATTTTGTGCTCAAATATGGGTACTAGGAGTCTTATTTACACCACCCATGGCTCTTTCAGCCTGAACAGCTGTTCTGGCAACCTCAGCCGAGTTGTTGGCTAGTAAAAACATAGGCCAGCCTCCACAGAGCTGCCCTCACACGCTTCAGGGTTGGGTCGCTCTCCTGGCAGGCAGAGGAGAGCACGCGGGAAGGCCAGGTGGCTCCAGCCCGGACAGGAGCGATATGCAGAGGACTCAATTAGCACGTGGAAGATGGGAGAGGAGTCTAATTCAGGGGATTGGATGGGATTCCTCTCAGATTTTTTTGTGCCTCTTGTTTTGGTCTGCAGATAGGTGTGACCTGCAGTTATTCCCACTTGTCAAGGAAGCTCTGTGCTGTTGGTGGCCTCATAGCCACCTGAGATCCATCTGTTTCAGTCTGCTCACGGGCTCTGAACACCTAGAAGGCACAACACTAAAGTACTGAGCATATGATAAATGCAGGTCCGCAACCCAAGGGCTTCCTTGCAGGGCAGGCTGCCCAGCCTGGCCCTCTCTCCAGCCATGATATTGTTCGTAGGCAGTTGGCCCAAACCATCGAAAATGGCACCACACCGGTGAAACCTGACACACAGGACCCAACATTAGCAAGCATGCAAGCAAAAAACACTCTTCTGGACTGTACTAGATACCGTATCAGAAGAATTGTTACCCAAAACACTACCAAACACAAGCTCCTGGGATTCTCTTAGATTTGTCTGAGCACCCACCCCGCTATATGTGATGGGTAAATAAGCAAGAGAATTCTCCTCCTCCTCTCCTGTGTAGGATATGGCACCTAATTCCCAGTGGCAACTTCATTCAGCAACAGTTAATACTGCTTTTCCATGTGTTACTTATGTACTTCTATTTTATTGACATTTATTATTTGGGAAGGGGAAAATACCAAACTATGAATTTTAATAGCTTAGCCTGTACAGAAGAGAACATTTTAAGTTAGGTGAGTGATGTCACTGCCAAGGCATCCCCAAAGCTGGAATGAAAAGCATCGCTGCACTCACGTGGCAATTTGTACAGTTACCACTTCTTCAGAAGTGTATTTCAGCGAGAGCCTTAAGAGCCACAGCTGAGAAGGTATTCTTTGCTTTCAAACACCAAAGACCTGCCTATGCTAAAAGGGACGCTGGAATCCTTAGGGTCACAGTGCAAACCGACCTGACCTTGGGTACAATCTGTCAATCAGCATTAACTCCAGCACCTTCACCAGCACTACACTTACCAGCAGTCAAAGGGGAGGCCATCTCTGCTCCAAACTGTTTCATTAGAGTTTAAAGTTGAAATCAAAATTAGAGTGCTAATTGATGCTAGTTTAAAAATGCGATCTGGGTGGTTCATCCAACTGGAAGTTACAGCTCCTGATAGAAGTTTGAAAACCCAAATCTCATACTACTGTTACTTAAAAGATCACAACACTCCTGATACATGTCAAACCAAAATTATCTTTATATTTTCTCTCTTACTTTCAGTGGATGACCTGCTAAAAGAAGCCAAAATTGGACCAAATGGAACAATAAAATATGAAGAATTTGTCCGCACCATTAGTCTTCCTGCAGCCGACTACTAAAATTCAAAGCAAGAGACCTGATGAGGGATCTGATGACAACAGGACCTGAAACTTTGATTTCAACTTTTCCTAGTCACTGTTTAGACTCAGGAATCACTATTTGCCTTTAAGAATCCATACTCTGCCTTGAGTTTAGCTTACACAAACCCATTCCAGAAAACTCCTACCCCACTTCCAGAAAAACATTGCCACTTAGAAAATGTGAGCTCTCAGTCATTTAAATAAACTGAATGTAGCATTCCCTTGTGTATAACGTGTCACGCTTACAAAACAACTGTTCTTTCAAAAGTGCATTTAAGTCCACAGATCACAGCATAAATTATGACTTATAGTTAATGTTGCACAGTGACTGCATTCCAAAAAGTCAACAAAAAATCATAACCATTTGCTATTTCCACACACCGGAGCCTGGGTGCAGTTCTTCGTGTGTCAAAAAATTCCTCGGGAGGCTCGATTATGTCCTGATGGTGGCAAGTTTAGCGTAACTGCACAGGTCTCCAGCATTGCTGGCATCTCTGATACAGATCCTGTAACGTAGCTCCCAATCACATGTGGCTCTGTCGCAAAGTTGTCAAGATACCAGCGCCACTTGAAGGGTGACCACATCCTTTTCACTACTCAGAGGGGCCGGAGACAAGCAGTCCGGATTTTTCCGACTACACCAAGACTGAGTTTAGAGTAAACTGGAAGGACAACTCCTGCTCTCAAAGCATAGGAACTCGGATCACTGTTTCATATGTTGGAGGAATGAAAGAGGATGAGGAATAAGCTTTCTCTGTATCTCTACTTTGACACATTATTTATTTCGCAAGATGCAATATCCTGCAGTGTCCAGTCTCCATGTAGTTAAGCTGCCACTGAACTCCGAGGCAACACTTTGAAAAACGCAGCGCTTGGCAAATGCATCTGTCACCAGGTACTGGGCTATCTGCCCAGAACACGCTCCCAAAGACAGCCAGGCAGGGAATAGCAGCGGCTGGGAAAATTCAGCTGCTTTGCAACAGAAAAAAGGCTGTCTCTCTTGACTTTAAACTGATTAAAACCAAACTGCCCCAAAACAGTAGGTTTTAACCTTATTCTAACTATGGCATGCTAGTCTTCCTTAAGGTCCACACGCTGGCATGCAAAATTGAGGACAACATACTGCCGATCTCCTCCGCTGGCAAATGGAAATTTTCAGAGACCATCTTAGCACAACAACAGAACTAACATCAACCTCTTAAAGAGCATTAGTAGACCGCACATTCCTGCCAGGTCCACTGCTATTTCTACCCAAGGGAGCCCCCTTTCCTCCATCCTTCTCCCCATCCATCCAGATCTCTCCCTCCTTTTATTAATTCTGAATCTTTATCCCTGAAGCAACTAATTCACCCCTCTTCGCTCTGTTTGTGAAACGGCCAACAATTAAATCATTACAGACACAGCAAACCCAGCACGTTTATCCCCCACTGAGGTATGCAGTGACAGCACGAACACAGCAGACTCGGGTTTCTGCTAACACCATCACACATGGCTGCAACACTTGAAAACAACCATGACTAACCAGCACATGAACTTGGTTAGAAAATGAAAATAATAGTACAGGAAATCTTTTTAACCCTTCCAAATCAGTAATGATATCTCTATGAAGCTGAAATGGGTATTATTCTCATGGAAAATTATTACATGAGGAGAAAAGAAGTACAAGAGGGTATGTGACTTGCTGAACGCTGTGCAAGAATGGAAGGACTTGAGACAAGTGGCAGTTTTGTGCCTAACTTCCCTTGATTCGGAGCCAAGCTGAACTTTCTGCAGCTCTCACAAGACATGAGTTTTGAGCTAACCCAATAAGCTCAAACTCAAATCCTCACACACCAAGTATCTATACAAAGGTCTGCTGAACAGCAAAGGACTGCGATTCAAGGGGAAATGAACTTTGCTAGATGTAAGAGTGGCATAACATCTACAGCACCCCTCAACTTCTTACATTAGCTCTTCCTATTCTGGGGGAGGGAAATCCTTTGTTTCTCTGGAAGGCAGAGTTACAAGCAGTTTGACACTCAGCTAACACTCCAGGAAAAACAGAATACAGTGAAAGAGAGAGGGTTCACTAGAAAACCAAGAACTGGTTCCAACTAGCAGCAAAAGATACTATTTCCCTGGCCATTCTGTTGCCACTATTCACAGTTAATCTCAACATTATGGACAAAAAAGAAAAAAGAAATTAAAAAAAACCCCACAAAACACACCCTGCCTTTAGGGAGGATCTTTGTGCACTAGCACCTTGTGGAGGTATGCCTGCAGCTTGAAGGTGGAAAGGTTTCTGCCTACCAGAGCTGAAAGGCTGTTCCAGACCTTAGCTATACAAGTCCTGGGGATGAAGGGGAGCAAAAACTTCTGTTGCTCTGAGAGTGAGTGCAATTAGTTTATGAAACAAGGAGTTAATTTAGAAACATTTGTTTCCAATAGGCATCAATAGCCATATTACAAATGATCCAATACACAGTTTAATTCTTCCCCACTGACCAGAGCAGTTGATTAACAAATCCTTTCAGCTGCAGACAACATAAAAGCTTGTACGTCATGGGGATTGATCAGCTCAAAATCACTTTGGACTACTCCAGAATGCATCTGTATCATAACCGGCTGTTACTACCCGCTCTGGTTGGGTAAACATTACCCAAATAAAAACTAGCAAAAGGAACAGTACACTTCACATACTCACAAAACAAAGCATCATTGTTAGAGCTTAGAGGCACAAGTGTGAAACACTCCATGCTGCAAAACATTTGGCAGCAAAGCATTCCTGCTCAAAAGGGTCCCTTGCAACTCTCAGTTCACAGAACCCTTCCCCCCCCACTTTTTTTTTTTTTTTTTTTTTTTTTTTTTTTAGAAAACACAACATAACTGAATGCTTTTTATTACATCTAAAGATTTCTACATAAACAAGTAACATTCAATAGGTAAACCATTTTTTCCAATGCATATAATAAATATTTTCACTTGGTACTTTTATACAAACTGACATTGGTCTACTATACATTTTTAAAAGCCATTTATGGGTTTGGCATGCCATATGGAAACTAAGAGAAAGTTTTAAGGCAATGAATGACAGATTTAAATTCATGGAATTAATGGTAATTTTAATATTCTGCTTATATACATTTTCCCTTTGTTAATTAAAACAATTAACAGCAGCACTTTCGGGGACCACCAGCAATTTTCCCTTGTTAGAAATCTAAGCTCTGTTAAAAAAAAAAAAAAAAAAAAAAGAGAGAGAGAAAGAAACAGTTACACTGATAAAACAAAATCCTTTCTGGATATATTTAAAATGTGCTTAAAACCCTGAAATGTTAAACTGCAACGAAGACTTAATTTTCAAGATGTTCTCCTCACAGTCCTTAGCTCTGCATTAGGAGGCAGTTCCAAGACAGTTCAATGAAAATCTATCAGTCATCCCATCCTTGAAAGGCTTATTGAACCCTTGCCACGGAGAGGAATGGGCACGCCTGGAATTGCTATCATGTCTATAATTATGGAAGTACTACAAAGTTTGTAATGCACAGTATAGGTTATAGTTTAGCATGGTTTTTCTTCTTTTAAAAGATGCACCAATAATGCCCACAAGAGTGATTCAAAGCCACTTCCACCCTGCTATGCAAACAACAGCTATTTACTCATATTTGTGTGTATATATACATACACACATACAGTACTATACATAATACAGAGACACACGTGCACACACACACCCACCCCCTCCAGTGGAAGAATTTGAGGACAAGAAAGGTTAACCCCTAGTCTAAGGATTACATAAAGTTTGTAATCTACAGAGAATTTAGCAGGACTGCAAGCCAGCCAAACACCGGATTACTGTACTGCATCTTGAATAATATGCAAACAAACAGAGATTTAGTTTTGGATTTACATTTGCAGGGAACTTCCAGCGAACTCAGACTGAGACTTCTACCAGGTAACGTTAACTGTGGTCAGAGGCACAGAGAGTTATCAACTATAAAGAACATCTTAGTATGAAATATGAATACTCACAAAGCATATGGAATTAATACCACAAAGGAGGATCTAGGAGCATTTCCGTCCCTTCTTTGTAGGGCAACGAGGTTAAAAAATAACAAAGGTGAACTGAAAAGCCTTCCTTCCCTTCAGGGTCACTTGTGAGGAAGCGGGAGACATCATCAGTTGACCTCACTTTCCAAAAGCTAAAGACGTGTAAAGGATGCCAGATTTTCTGTTACCACTCACTTGCTATATTTAATTTCATATGTGAACTAATAAGATTTTAATACCACTGTCAAAACTGACACAAACAGCTTTTCAGCTCATCTTTAACAATACGGTCAATGGAAAGGTTGCCACAATCGTTGGTAAAATAGCCACAAGCTCTCCAGAATTTCTCTCCGAAGCGTTTCAGAAGCTGGGGACACGCATGCTCCCAGGTACACTGACGGCAATCTGGGAGAAGCAAAGTTACTCCAGATTTACAAACGGATTTACAAGCGTATGCTCTGAAGTTACCCAGTTAGCATTCATGACTAAAATGTATGAGATATATTCCTAATGTAGGCTTAATCACTTCAAAATCAGACTGAGTTTAAAAAATAAGTATTTCCCATTTTCTATCCTTTTATTTATTTTTTTTAACTGACATTTAATAAATTATAAAATTGGTGTATGGTGAAATATATATATATATATATATATCAGCCAGATATGTATGAAATACACATGCATGGGAAAAACTATTTAACTCACTTTTAACTCACACACACAGATCTATAAATACATATATACACACACATATACATATAAACACAAACATTTGTTTTCAAAATTCAAGTCAACTATTTAGTGGCAGAGTGATGCTGTAAAAACACTAAAAACAATTTTGATGCCACATATTCATGTGAACCTTTCAAATAACCATACAACTGATCATACAGCAATACCTAATGCTACTTGGATAAAGTTTTTTTTTCTTTTGTTCTTTTTTTTCTTTTTTTTTAAATCAATGCAAGATTTCGAGACAACTTCATAGGCAAAAGGTGGCCCTTGTCAATGCTCAAAGCTACTAGCTGCAATCAATAGTTTGGACATTAGATATTCAGACAAGAATCTGCTAATTTTTGTATTCCTTACTATCTTTCCTGATAAACTTGTTACCTGCACTTTCAACCAGTTAAAAAAATATTTTTCACACCAGAGGAAATATTTACTCTCTGACATGGACTTTGGGACACAAGAGAATCACTTCCTTCCCTCCCCCTACTCTTACTTTAAAGAATCTCCTGAAAAAATGCATTCCAGCTATTTACACATTTCACTCTTTAACAAGAACGGATCAGCCCAAATGACCCACCAGTTCTATTAAAAAAAAAAAAAAAAAAAAAAAGATTTTCCTATGTCATGCACAACTTTCAAAAAAAAAAAAAAGAGAGAGAGAGAGAGAGAGAGAGAGAGAGAGAGAGAGAGAGAGAACACCAGGGAGCAAGTATGGCTCTAAGTTCAACATAAGCATACTGAAAAACAGGAAAAATCAATCAAAATAATTAGAAGACCAAAAAGAGGAAACTGGATTTGAAACCCATTACCCTAAGAGACTTCAGTACATAGAGATTCATCTCAGTGCAAGGGCTCTGCTAGGGTTTTTTTATTGGGTTGGTTTTGGTTTAAGAGACTCACATTGAACACTTAATATTAACTTAGCTTTGATGAACGTGAAGTCAGAAGATGGCGTACCAAGACCAATATCAGCTGCACAAACCATGCAATAGTGCGTTGGTATTCATATTTTCTTCCTTTTGTTGACAAGTTCATTTTTAAGCAGAAATTTGATCTACTGCAACTAAAAGTAGGTTTCTCCAGACAGAATAAGGTAGGCCTCAATTCAATAGGCCACTTATCTACGCATGGCTAACTTTAAAGCACAAGCAGTTCCACAGATTTAAAATTGACACATGCTTAATATTTTGCTGATTAGGATCCTAAGTTATTTTAATAGGATTTCATAGTAAGTTACTAGAAACAAAAACCTACAGTCAAACGTGTCAATGCTTTTATTTGGGGCTAGATTCTATAAAAATTCTCTCTTGTCCCGCTAAGTGCAGCCAAACAATTGCTCAGCCTGAGATTTTATTGAGTCTGGCCCGCAAGAATAATTGGTGCACTAATGAGTTTACAACATGCTTGATTAAAGCATGGAATTCAAAAAAAAAAGAAAAAAAAAAGAAAAAAATCACTCCTGAAAGGCTATGTCCTGCAAGCAGAGGGAATGCTGGGGAACAGTGGGTAAGGTTTATTCCACTTTAAGCATAAGAAAATCTGCACTAAAAATGGGATGGGGGAATTAAATTCCACCACCAAAGGTAAATGTCTCCAAGAGGAGAAAAAAACCTCCTACAACTTAGAACTTTAAAAGTTCAGTTCCTTTCCCATTTATGTTACACTGTGAAGAAAATAATGCCATTTGTGTCCACACTAAGGAAAGGGGGGGGGGGGGGGGAGAAAAAAGAAAAGAAAAGAAAAGTAACTCACATGACAAATGCACAGGTGTAAAATCTTCAGCGTCCATAAAAGTGAACTGAAGTTCCTTTTTTGTTTTTGTTATTTTTTGTTTTGTGATTTTTTTTGTTATTTTTACCAGTGAGGCCATCTTAGGTTTATATACAAAAGTAAAACTGAAAATATAGTTTTGTTCTCTGTACACGTAAATTTTTTTCCCTAAAAAAGGAAAAAAAACTTGTCTATGTTTCTAAACATAATAAGGTAAAACCAAGCACAAAGATCTTCTCTGACAAGTTCGTTTACTCCAGAAATCAGTCCAATGAAATAATGTCTGGTATGATACCAAAGATAGACGCCGTGTCCGTGCTGCTTCTACTTGCAACTGGATGACCATGATTCTCTCGCAGGCTGTTGGAGGAAACAAGACTGCTGTTACTGCCACTATTGCTACCATTTGTGGCTGGCAGGGTACTGCTTCCTCCTGCATTTAGCTGATCGAGAAACATCTGAGATGAAGTGTATGGGAAAAAACGAGAGTGTAAGAGTTCTTGATCATCTGATGCAGAAACTGCCGCAGCTGCAGCAGCAAGAAGGGAGGTGTTGTAATGCTGGGGGGGGAAAAACAACATTTTCAAGTTACATTTCAGACACCATAGTTTTTCTTCAGACCAGCACAAAAATATATTTGTAAACTAAAGCTCTGTCAGCTTCTGGAGTTCACACCAGCTTGTCTACTCAACCTTTCTGTAAAGTAAGAGGATCGATGTAGTGAACTTTTACCTCTGCAGCCCCTGATTTCTGAAGCCAAAAGAAACTGGAAATATTGGTATTAGTAAGAGCAAACACTAGAAAAGCAACAATATTGCAAGACACCCAAACGCCAAGAAACAGTAAGCAGCAGCACTTTTTTACCTCTTCAAAAAAATTCCTTCGTGGAAAAATTCCCCAAAATTCAAAGAAACATTTTCTCATCCCTCTCCTCCGCTCAAAAGTCACAGACAACCACAGCTGGTGAAACTATGTGCTCATCACTGTTGGTGAAGGAAAGCACACTTCTGTGAAAAACGCATTTAGAAATAGCATGCTTAGTCCCATCAGGGACAAGCAAGGGCTGTTCCAAGTTATACTCTTTGAAGGACAGCCCCAAAAGGCAAGTACTTTAGCTACCAAGAACCAGATTTGTCTCTGCAGTTTCGTTTTGATATCATTTCTGTCCACTATCGTGAGACATCCATGCAGGCTACTCAGCCTGGTTCTCTGATGTATATGCATCGGTATAATTATGCTATATCAGTGCAGCATCAGACTTCTACATTACTTGCTTCAGAATAATTTCCATGCTTATGACTTACTGAATATCAAGATAGCTTTTCTCAACCCAAATTCTACCACAGAGACTCTGGTCTTAACTGTCACCTGAGAGTATCCCTCTGCATTCAGTGCAGTTCTCCTACTTGAGACTGAGGAACGCACACGAATGGACAAAGGGCATGCAAGCCATCCCAGTCCCCTTCTCTCCTCAGAGGCACAGGAGGAAAAGTGATCAAGTGGGAGAGCTTAACAACCTAGATTCCCTTTGAGAATGACCTGTGCAGTTCCCAAAACTGGAGAAGCCAGTACCTACCAAACTGGCCCACTTCAGTAATCACTTACAAAAAGGTGAGAAGCATGGTATGAACAGGCACTTACTGAGGCCAAGAAGAAACTCTGCTGGGAAACCAGACTGGCCAGGACCAAGTTTTCATCTTCTTTGCAGCCTCAGAAAAAAAAGAGAGCTGCCTCTGACTCTCAGAATTGTCAAGAGGACTAGAAAGAGTCCCAGTGGTGGGGCCCAGCGCTGTCAGATGACCAAAGGTCAGAGCTCAGGTCTGAAAAACTAAGGAGCTGGCTGGTGGACCTTCAGCTATGGCAAAGGGTTGCTCCCCTTTGCAAGGCAACAGCTGACTGAGTCCAACCCTGGGAAATAAAGTGTTTATCTTCTGTTATGCCCTCATCCTACACCCATATTTAGATGATCTGCACGTTGGGTCACAGTTTCTATGTGCACGAAATAAAGCTGCAGCCTGCATTTACACCTTTATCATAGGTCCATTCCTTCCTCGCCTATACATCCAAGCCATTAAGTCTTTCTCAAAAAAGAATTTCTGCCCTATGATTTGATTTTCCTCAACTTACCTGATTGTCTCCTGACAGGAAAGGGAAGAAGTCTAATCCTGTAAAGAGCCAAAGGAAAAAGTTAAACTTTCAAAACAATCAAGCACCTCCCCATTTTTCCACCATTTATTTTGCAATAAAAATCAATTTAACCAGCATAATTCTGATGACACTTCAGATTCTCTTCACTTGCTGGATTCTCTCCCTTGCAAGAGAGAACAACCTTTTAAAACACTAAGACACTGAGTTAAACTTTTTTTTTTTTAAATCACGATCTTAGCTTCTGTGTATATCAAACAACACTTTGCATTGCTGCATTGTCAAAGAGTTGCACATTTAAATCCTTTTGTAGTAGTCACTATTGTGCAGGGAGCAGTGCTTACAAAAAAGAACAGCCAGAAGTTTACCTTGCAAGTCGTAAGGCATAGGCGTCATATGGAATGGATGCCTGTAGTCTTGGATAAGTGATGTATTGATGTAGCTTGTATCGACAGCAGGAAGACTTGGTGTTCTTGACACAGGAGATGCTTGATGGGGTAAATTTAGAATGCTGGAAGAAACAACCATTTGTTACAAGCATAAAAAACAGTCTTGGCTTTAATGCCGAAAAACAGCATTTGAAGATTCACTGTTACTGGCCCATGGAGGGTATGCCCATTTGTCAAATTTAACACAAAGTCATCCTCCCCATACACAAGATGAACTACGTGACAGGTGCAAAACCACTCCCCTACTAAATTTCAAAGCTTCACTAGAAAGCATCAAGATGCTACAGCACCTCAGAGAGCATTGTAGAGACCAAAGAGAGCAATGAGCATCGTGTTTCCTAAGCTTTGTCCTCACGACATTTTATCACAAAAGTTAAGTGACTCAGTCTGCGACAGTGCTGCACAGAAGATGTCAGCCCAAACAGTTAAAGTTTAGCAAAATTATAAGCAAAGAAAAAGAAAACCATCCCAAACAATAGAAACTGATGGCTCTCAGTATAAATGGTATTGGGATCTCTGCTACAATTACACTACAAACACTCTTAAGCGAGGACAAGACAATCCTGAAGGAGTTTTATACAAAAAATAGTTAAAAATCCACAGAACACTACAACAGTTATTTCCACATGCTCTACAACACAATCAGCAACGTAAGACAGCCAGAAAGGTCTTGAAGAGTTTCAAGTGATCACTGAGTAGTTTACATCACCAGAGTAGTAATCAGTTCAACAAGAGGATCCCCTTGGTTTAGCCTCAGTTTTCATCCCTGCATGTTTATGTAAACAGTGTGCTATTAACAGCTTGGCTACTTATGTGCAATCAGGTTATTCTGGCATTCTTATTACTATGCTACTGGCAAAACTCCTGCACTCCCACACCACACCCAAGTATGTTTCTCATCACTCTCCCTTCCTATATGCTGTTTCTGTATTTCTCTGTGGAAGAAAAACATTTCCAAATCCACAAAAATACACAAAAAGATACCACTTCTGGCATCGCTTTGTACTTCTTTTCACAAAACCCACTTACAAAACTGTTTATATAGTATTACACATTCAACAACCCCAAAAGTCACTTTTGAAAAGCAATAAAAACATAGTCAGCTTTCTCTACATGTTGTATACATTTTATATATTATGTAACATATTTTTGTATTCCACCTTTTCGTGCCTTGCAAGCTGAGATCAAACCCGTTTGCTATAACCCATACTATATTGCGATGTACTCTGAACACAGAACTTCCCAGATACAATTTCTTTTGAAATTTATCAGTACTCTCCCTTGTGAATATATTCTCTCTGCATTGGATTGTGTGGTTTTTTTTCCTCACCCCTTATTATTTAACGGTGATGCTGGAGATATGGAAGGACAGCTTCTCTTTGCAGATGGTTCCTCTTCCTCTTCATCTGATGAGCTATCTATGGTTAAATCAATCACTTCTACTTTCTTATTTTTATTGGATTGTTGGTGAGAAGACACCTGATGTTCCAAGGAAGAGCTTATGCATCCTATATAAAGTAAGTCAACATTATAAGCTATAGCATACAACACTAGAATCATCATAACATCACAGCTTACTATATGCCTTCATAAACAAAGCTTATAATTCAGAACAAAAGACAACAACATTACATAACATTGCTAATAACCTTAAAAGCACAATAAACCCCAAACAGGCATTGCTCAAACTCTCTCTCTTGTATAAAAAAGAACTGATCAAAAGCTACAAAAAGCAACATGCAAAAATGAGCATCTTGCATCAGAGTTAAAGGAATCTCAATACTTAAAACAGTTCAATAGCATAACATTCAGTCCAAAACATGCACTTACCATCAACTCCATTGTAAGATGTAGTTACTTCCTGCACTTCCTTTTTTGATCTCATAGGTGCCCACGATCCATCCTCCTTAAACTGAATTTCATCACAATCTGTACAATACTTCAGGATTTCCATGAACAATCTGTCAACCAAAAATCTTTAGCATCAGTCCTCAGAAAAACCTCAACTCATTTTTCCAATATCTTTACTATTAGTCAATGTAAGTTTAAACTACAGCGCTGAAAAAGACTCAAGTGAGAAGTTTTGCTATACTCCCCCTCCTCATCTGTTCCCTTAATACCAAGGGTCACTGAAAAATGTAAATGTTATCTAAAATAAAAACCTGCATATTCACTTAAAAGAGGTACAGATGTGGAATCATCTGGATCTTATGACACAAAACGTCCCACTTCCCAAAACGAATGAACAACGAACACGAAAAATCCCTTATTTACCCACGTTTATCTGACAATATTTAACTGAAGAAGGAAGCCCATATTCTAAAGGGGTCAATACATTTGAGCATACCAAGACAAGTAATTCCTGAAATCTCTCTCTCTTGTCTCCCTTTTTTTAAATAAAAACTTCCTAATAAAAGCCACGTATGGCAACCTAAACTCACAGCCTCTCCTCCTAGCCGTTTCTCCTAAGACTTCTAAGATCCTGGCACCACATCACTCCCAGTGAGAACTGCAGCTTTTGACCAAGACTTTCCTGCACAGAACCACATGAATAGAGCTTTAAATTAGTGAGAAAGCTCACTCTTTCACAGATTGAAAGATTTTCTAAAAATAACTTTCTCTATGGAATGCTTTAATTTTATCACCTAATCTCTGATAGTCACACCTGGCAACACAAGAAGAAATAAGAACAATACATTGTTTTGACTATTACCACTGTTAGTCTTTACTATTATTGACTGACACCTCAAACAAGCAACTCCATTGTTCTTTGATCCCAAGCAGAGGACTTGTAAATCTAGGGGTCCATGAATCTAAAGTAGCCTGTGTAACCCCTGAGCGTCTCCGCAAGAGCTTTTCACAGGAGATTAAAGAGAATTCCAACAAAAATCTTATGCTTCACTGGCAGGTCACGAAAATGAAGCGCATATTCATTAAAAAAAAAAAGGCTCGATGATTTATGGGGAGTGGGGTGTTTTTGGAATTCTGGCTTTTTGAGTAAAACATTCTCTACTTGTTCTCCTCCTTTATCAAGTTTTGGAACGAAGGTTCCTATCTAAGAAAGTAAAATGTAAATCCAGGAATTCATACTTGGCATTTCTTCATAGAGACCAATACTAGCTTTTTAAATGTTCTGCAGGTAGGCAGTACCAGGGAATCAATCTCTCTGTCGCTTCCTATATATAGCGACTCCCCAAGTGTGAAATCGTACATGAAATTCAAAACGCATCTGAGGGATAGCAGTATTTATTTGATCTAACACAAGCATCTGCTATAAACTACATCCGATTTGTGCAGTAGTTCTCAGGGTGGGGGAGGTGGGGAGAAAACGTTCCCTCTTCCCCCTAAGAAAACTATTTTAGGGAAGATAGCACGAAAGTTTACCTGGGATTAGAAGGAATACCTTTAATTATTATTAACTTCAACAACTGGAGACCACCACAATCCTTCTAGACTACTGAATGAACATGCACCTGGATTAGGAGTTTTTCTGTCAACAAGACATCTCATATCCAGATAATCAAGATTTTAGAGGTACGTTCTGTATTTTCTACTGCACAGAAACAGTAAGCAGAAAGTGTAAATAATGTCCATCATTTGATTCAAACATTACTTACCCATCAATAATAAGATGCTCATAGGGAGCCTTCTTGTCACAGACAGGGCAAACCCAAGTTGGTTTCTTTTCATTCATTTGAATATACAAAGTGGCATCAAAACATTGCAGGTGTGAACAAGTCAGGGCCCTACACGGTATAGTTAGCCGCATTTTACCAAGCTTTAAAAGAAAAAAAAAAATTGCATCATCTTGGTATTAATTTAAACAGGGCTTTTGTGTCTGAAAAGAAATAGAGACAGGTTGAGTTCTACTCAAGAACGAACTAACACAAAACTAAGTTTAGATTAAAAGATACATCATATATACCGCTCCATCCTTCCTCGTTTGTAATTTGATCACAGCATCAACCAAAAAAAAAAAAGTTAACAAAAGTCACATTTTGACTACATCTGATAAGGGAAACAGAAGACTACATCCCTCGTACTCCTGTACCCAAAGCAAGTCCTCTGGCCTCCTATTACACACCTGTGTTCTGGGCTAACCATGAGAAAAAAAAAAAATCTTCTCCTTTGTTAGTATTTCAGAAGCTGATAAACACAGTTCAGCCCTTTCCTATCACTTACACTAATGTAAGTGTGTATTCAAGCTACTGTCCATATTTCAGTCATCAGAGCGTTGCTGGAACTAGTTACTTGATTAACTTTACACTCACAGAAGCAAGCACATAGAAATGCACTTGCAAGATTACAGCTCATTGCCTGATGTGTTTGTTTCTCTAACTCCATTATTTTCCCTGCTTTTTCCAAGGGACTGTCAGGAAGTAACTACTCAAGAAAAAAAAAATCACACTTGTTAACTAGTAAGAAACTATGCTATTCTCCTTTTGGTATATAGTTATGAGGTACCCTGAAATTCTGCTGCTTCTTTTTTGGGCAAAATACAAAGAGTTGGCTCTCCCCTACCATACATTATATCCTTTTGACCTTATAAAGAGTCTTCCAACATTACTGGAAGATGACACAGGAGGAAAAGGAGTTCTAGGACAAGCTTTCAGACAGGGCCCATCCTTTCCTTCACATTTACAGCATGTCTAAGACCGCAGGGTTTGGCAGGCCAGCACAAAGCACCTTTAACACAAACTGTATACAGACTAATATGGACTTTAATACAAAAAGCACGCGAGTGCTTAAGCAGAGCAGACAAACACAGGACAGCTACATGCAGCAGGTGTTTGAACTAAATTCAACATAGCAATATCTTGATTTGGATTAGATAGCTCAATCCCATCCCAGACCATAAAGCACTAACACGTGATTATGTTGACTACAAATTTGATTTTGACAGTCAAAAGAAATTTCATATTAATCTGCAATAAGTATGTTTCCTTTCCTCAAAGGACAAGCAGATTTCTTCTGGCTAAGACCTTATGTTGCAGTTCAGAAGGGAGGTTAACTGACAGCACTGAACGTAAAAAGCAGGAGACTTCTAAACAAGAGTTTTCCCTCATGGCGGGCGGAAAAAAAAGCTTTATTAAGAACAATTTATACCAAGTATTTTGAAGGGGTTTTTTTCAAGTTACATATATTTGACCAAAACCTACATGATGACTTCATCTGAGAACCTTCAGCCAATCTAACAGGATAACAGGAGGAACCGTTTTTAGCATGGCTTAAGCAAGCAACATGGTCACGCATGCTGATTGCTAGCAATACAAGACGGGTGCCACAGGATGGCACTCAATCTCGCAGTATCAGAAAACTAAAAACAATATCCAGAACAAAGGCTCTGCTCGCAGTCCACCACTTCCTCCATGATGCTTTCTGCATCCCCCCCCACCATAAGCAGAAACCCCGTCACCCCGGTCTCAGCCAATTCAGCCGCACTACGGCATCGCGTGCCTTTCCCTTCCCGGCTGTCGGCCGCTGTCAGGAAACCGGCCGCCAGATGGGAGAGGAGCGGGACCTCCCCCAGGGCCCCCGCGGCGTGGTGGAGATCAGACCAGACGGCAGGAGGTGCTCTCGGCGCCATGTGTTTGGCAACCCCTCCTTCCCCCCCAAATCCATGACCAAGCACATTATTTCTGCCACATAATCAACCCCCAGCAAAGCGAGGCCCCCTCATCCACGGCTGTTATGAATTCCTAGCTCCCAGATGGCAGGTCAATGGCTCATTTGTCTTTTGGGCACAATAAGAGTCTCCCAGCTCAGCCAGGATCAAGAGTAAGGTACCGGAGGCAAAACTTGGATGCTTATATAGGATGCAAAATAAAAATAACAAGGGTCAGAAACATGCTGCAGGAAGAACATACATACCCCGTCTCCCGAGTAAAAAAGCACATTTAAACCTGAAACAGTTTCACAAGCTTTCAGTACAGAAACTGTGCCTACAATTTCTAAGGAGCAGTTGGATTTAACAGGACCTGTACACACACAGAGAGAAACGGCACACATAGCGTTAACAAGTTCATGTCTCCTTTCCCATTTTTGGCATTGAACATCCTGGATCAGCTCTGCCATACTGGCCAAGCTGTGTCAAAGCGGACAAAGGAAAAGGGTATAAAAGAAGGGATGCACCCAACTTTCGGAGAACAGTGTTTCCCAACACTGCTACTGTTTGGATTCCTGCCTTTTGTTGGCCAAAGAAACACTGCACTACTTTCTTTGACAAGCTTATTAAACATAGCTATCTTTTCAAGTTAAGAGAATGCACCCAAAAAAGGAGTTAAGAATTTGTAAACAAAACTGCAAGCCTACAGTAAAATGTTAGTTTTGCAATTTTTGTTCAGCAAAGTGCTTTGTCCAGCTGCAGAGCCTGAGGATTTATTTTTAATTGAAAAAAACATGCATTCAAGTATCTTCCTGAAATGTATCTTCACTCCAGCATGTTTGCCTGCTGAATCTTAGGCAGATTCAGCCAATAGTTAAACACAGCTTTTTCTCATACCTACATGGTCTCTGAGGGAGAGCCGGCCTCTACGAGCTAAAAAAAGCTCAGCGGCAATCCAAAACACATTCAGAGGAAGCTA
This sequence comes from Struthio camelus, assembly GCF_040807025.1. Classification (NCBI taxonomy): domain Eukaryota; kingdom Metazoa; phylum Chordata; class Aves; order Struthioniformes; family Struthionidae; genus Struthio; species Struthio camelus. The sequence goes on from NC_090953.1 coordinate 2,258,148, forward strand.
TCTCACTGCACTTTTTTTGATGACAAAATAAAGGTTATAAAGTCTAAACCTGCCACCTTAGCCAGCTATGCAATTCCATTTATTCTACTGAAGTATATACCTGAGACAGAATCACACCCATCGTGAGTGAGACTGGAGGAAGAGCATCCTCACATCAGTAGGGCAGAAGATGCATTATACTTGAATTTCTGGTTCTGCTGTTGGAGACCAAATATTCATATGTACTTTCAAAGCCTACGCTGTCCAAACACTCAAGCATTTGAAATTAAGCAAAAAATATTTCTAAAAAAAAATCTCCCTCAGATGTGTACAAATTAGCAAGTGAAAATATGGAGCTTATAATAAAATTACATTCAGAACTGAGGACAGAACCATGCTAGTAAATCTCCATCACTAACTTCCTACCTAAAGGACAGTTTGGAAGGTGCGGTCCCTGTCCCAAAAAGCTTTTGCAATGGTGGATTATTCTACGAGCTACAGTGAAACCAGACAGCATCAAATGCTGAAAGTATTGAGGGGGAAATAATAATAATACAAATCAGTCAAGTGTGCATATTTTGTAGATATTACTCAAAGGACATAGAAACAAATATGCTCAAAATAATCTGTAGAGTGTTCTGTGCACCTATCAGAAAAAAAACTAATTTAAGAGGAAAACCTGAAAAAAAAAAAAAAGGCAGGACTTCAGAAGAGCTACATCCAAAGGTTAGATTGGTATTTCATTTTTATCACTGACAAAGCTTTGAGAAAACAAAATAATTTGACATCTTTAAGTGTTTGTAAACTTCCAATCCTAAAAACAGTCTTCTGCAATATCTTCCTGCTCTAGCATTAGCTCATCTGAACCAGTCAACTAGGAAAAAGATGCATCTAAAAGCACAGCTGAACAACTTTTATTGATGAGGGACACGACTAGGAAAAAAAATGAAGTATTGTGTCAGAAAATTCAGATGGAATTATTTCCATGGATCATGGAAAGAAACATAACTCCCTTAACCAATAGTTTTGACAAACCAAGTATTGAATTAAACATCTATAACTCCAGAAGATACACAAGGATTAGTTTAAAATAAGGAATTAATACCTATGCACTTTTAAATTCTTACAGTCATTTAATTCCTACTAATGAATTCCTATATTTTTCTGCATTGGAATCTAATTAATTTTAAGTGGTAGGAACATTGTGCCTAGAGACTAAAAAAAAAAAAAACCCACAGTAACAAGACTCTCATTGTACTTTCTAGAATAATGAAGTACTAATAGCACCACAAGAATTCAACTATAACAACTCAGCAAAATAAGCTGCCAAGTGTTGACCTGGAATACTTCAGTATTTCAAAGCTGCATAACTCCTGATGCAAGACAGACTAACAGATTTATAAGATTATAGATTATTCAGTTATGGTTTTAAAGATCAGGATTTCATCTTTTTTTTTTAAATGTAGTTCCTATATCTTCCTTATAAATGAATAACTTCCTTACAAATGCATTACTACTTACAGTTAGCATCAATACTGATGTAGAGAAAGTCAACAAAGATTGAAGATCACAAAGATACCACATTTAAAGATTTACAATAATCTGAGAAGCGTATGTACTTTTATAAAAAAGAAACAGTAATGTCACCTGTATGTTTTGCAAAATGGAGTTTTCATATTTAAAAGTTTCTCTCCACATTGCTGGAATTTAAGTAGATATTTAATAACTTGAAAAATAAACTTCTATTTTACCAGAACACAGTCAGTTTTTTTTCTTTAGGTTTCAAAACTGAAAGTTTCTTGTCAAGCTTGAGCTGATTGAGCCAAATCAGGAAACAGATGTATCCTTAATCTCGACAGAGGTTAAAAAGTTACACTGTAATAAAGGCACTATGTCAATCAATACAGAGAGCAAGTATTCTGAAGCAGTGTGAAATTTAAAAAAAGAGCACAAACAGATCAGGAGTGCACGTAATACTAATACTGTGCAGTTCTGTCAGTGATACTATAAAACCCAGTATAAACTAGTGCTTATTCCTGTATCTACCTGGTTAACAGCAAATTAACAGGTCAAGATACAATCAGCCTCGGCAACTTCCACATTCAAAGGATCTGCATCTTGCATGCTGCTCGTCAGATAGAGGAGGGTTCATGCCCAGTTGCACCGATTTGAGCAACTTCTCTCAGTCCAAATTTGGCAACAATTCTGTTTGAACATCCTCCAGAACACTGCTTCATTTTTAATCTAAGACTATAAAATGCTCCAAGTGTATACAAGCATATAATCAACTTCAGTTAAAAGATCTTCAATTCTTTGGCTCCAGACACCAACTTAAGAGGTATTTTTAGTAGACAGATTCACCTACCTTACTGCTGAGAGTGCTTTTATCACAACCAAGCACCAAGGACCCAAGCTGCACAGACACTCACATGATCTAGTGACAGATTTAAATGTACGCTTACATATAATTTTGAATAGCTTTTTCAAGTTAATGGAATACTCATCTGCTCGGGAGCAAGTCACGTGCTTAAGCACACTGTTAGATAACTTCGGCACCAGATCCTATCCCCAAAGTTAACACGTAAGTAAACCCAAGCTAACATCTACTGAAAACTTGTCCCAGAACAGGCACGCTTCTATCAGAATCAGCTTTGAGAGAACTAAAAATACTTACTGGACAAAGAAGAGAAACTCTTAAGCTTGTTGTTGCTATTTCACTATCTGGATCTGCAGTCAGTTTCTCTTTGACTGTTATTTGAAAGAAGAAAACATAAATTTTATAGTTAATTTACGACACAAATTGGATGTTAGAGAAGTAAAGCAAGCCTAAAACTATATGCGTTAAACTGTTTGCCAGGTCTACTGGAAGCAAGTAGTAATAAGTAGTTTCACACTCCCACAGTAAGCATGTAATCTAAGCAATCTTTACTTTCTAGGAAGATCATAAATTACAACATTTAAGTAAGCTAGAAGTAGGAAAAGCTCTTCTTAAACCAAGATCCTTTGAAAAATTATTTATACAAAGATGACTCTTTTCATATACATGCAACTACATACTTGAAAGTTATTTAAAATCTGTCAGAAAGATCGGCCATATTAACTTGTCCATTATTAACTTCAGGCACTTTAAAAAAAAAACAAAAAAACTAATATTAACATGTTAGTAACCTTCACATGGACAGGCACTTCTGTAAAATCTCTGAAACACTCAAACATTCCAGTCATTTAAAATTGAAAAAACTAACCGGGAAATAGGAAAGTAAGAGAGGTACCCTGACAAAATTAGAGCTTTAAAGCACTGCAGTGAAATACAAACACTACAGAAGACTTTCATCCCCACCCATCCTCGATTTTTGTCCATAAAGACTGCTCTACAAGCAGTCATTGTTAAAACGAACAAGTCACTTCCACATTCTAGCTGCTCTATGAACGCTAAATACACCCTTATTGTTACCTTGTATACAAAGAGAAGGAGCCACCTGGAAACTCCTCTCTAGATTTTTGTGTATTGAAATCATCCCATCAGGTTAATGCAACACAATTTAATACACTGGCTTTGCAGCACTGCCTTTATTAGTGAGCTAATTTCTTCCCTTCCGCAGAAGGCCCTGTACAGTGTACAATACACATTATCTGAGCATCTCCCAATTAGACATTAAAGAGTACGACCAACAGCTGTCAGGTGTTTGTTTTTTCATCCTCTCCCTGGAAAAGAAACGCATGCAGCAGTGTTTGCTTGGATTTTGATTACATAAACTTACACCAATGTGTACTTGTCAGGGAAACAACAAAGAAGCAAACCTTGCACTTAGACTTGGGGGAGGGGAGGTACCAAGCTAGACTGTCTCTCCAGGAGCTTGCTCCACTAGACTGTGCCAAAGGAACAACCGAAAAAAAAAAAAGCGGTGATGAAGACCTTCCTCCAGCGTGTCAGTACTGCAGTTCAATATCAGCCATTTGGCTTGGCTTGTTCAAGGCACTGAATTATCAGTTAACTGTATAAATATCGTTGCTCTGTTTAAAGAGAAACAACCAGCAGAACTGAACTGAAAGAGACTCTCTCGCATTTTTCCCTTCACAGTGTCAACAGGGTTCCTGGACTAGCTCCTAATACAAACAAAGGCCTCCGAGGCTCTGAATTTCAGCTGAATACAAAGAACAGCACTATCAGATTCTCAAAACCCAGAGAATTGTAGGAAGTCCAAACCTCGGTTAGTACAGTGCTATTTCAAATCTCCTTTCACAAAAGCTTTTTTTTCCCTTTTTGGCTAACAAGGACTTCAGACATACTTAGTGCTCGAGAGTGATCAGGATTCCGAATCCCTTTGGCTCGCAACCTCTGCAGTAAAACCGTGGAGGACAGCTGCTTTACGAGGTAGACTGCCATGGAGTAGTTCTGCAAAACAGAACAAAGATCAAAACAAAACTCAAACTGTGTCAATCAAAATATCGTTTATTTTATACAATGCTTATGCAATTTATGTGATTACAGGGCCTTGTGTCTCTACAGTAATTATAAGATGTTAAATGGCAAAGTTCTCAGACTAGAGAAAATCCACCATGTTTTAGCAAGGGCACAGGGCTGGAGTTTTAGAGACGTGACAAAAGTGACAGGCTTCCCTGAGACTAAATCTAACTGCAAAAGCAGCTCTTCCTTCTGCTATTACAACATTAGGACACTTCTGCAAGTTTTGTATTTAACTTGGGGCATGTGGCCTACAGGCCATTTTAAAAGGGTGATTTTACATAAATAATGTTAGATCCTGTTGTTGTGCTGATACGTTTAAGGGAAGCTGTCAGGGCAAATTTGATCAAAACTTTTCATAAAGCTTCCCCCTCCCCCCCCCCCCAAAATATGAAAATCAACCGTGGTGTCTCTTCAAAAGCAGTAATTAAAAAGATGCATCCTCTGCAGTATTCCCTACTCAATCTGGAAGCACTATCCAACCTTCCTTTTCTTATCTTCCCGTACTGACCATGAAATGCTAAAGCTACTTGACTGCTGAAGCTTAACAGAAATCAGAGTTAACGAGTTCAAGAGTTCAGTGGGGTCAAGATGTACTCTAGTGAATCTAGTGGGCAAGAAATTACCACTCCCAACTGCCTGTCCTTCCCGTTGCTTGAGCTTAGGCTACTTCTCCCTCTTCAGACTCAGCAGAACAGATGATGTGAATGTTCGTTATCTGTGTCAGCAAAAAGCCAGGGATCTTCACTTCTGCCACTGCAGACGGGAATTCGGCACGCAAGCAAGCCGGACGCACGCGCACCGACCCTGCCTGCTCCCCAGCCACCACGGCAAGCTCGTGCTAGAGGGACCGAGCAGAGCTGGCAGAGTGCTCCTGCTGACATCACAAAAGGTTTTCAGATCAGTTTTAGATTTTGGAACTTCTCATTTGTCTTCTATAAAAATGTTGTCTTTCTAAAAATGTGGTATTGTACTCTGCAACCACCAGCAAACCCCCAGGAAACAAGCAGCAAGGACAAAATTTACGCTCTCACATCAGGGGGTATCAATTACCTTTCGCTACAGAGCACACATATAGCTATATTTATATGGCTAAATTTGGAACTACATTCATACATTTTAAATTGAAAAATTTAGGGCTTCTTCTGCCCCACTCCAGCAACTCTCAAGTATGTTTCCACAAAACAAAACCACAGCCAAAAAAAAAAAAACCCATACAATTGTGACATTTACCATTCTTTATTTAGGATGCCGCCAGAACATGAAGAAGGGATTTCAGCAATTTATCTTACCATAAAAATCACACAAATTGAAATCACATCACATTTTAAAATATTTTATTCTTAAAATGAATACTTCTCACATCGTTAAAAAACACTACTGCTTTAACTTGTTTGTTTAATGCCTCAATTAGTATAGAAGTTAGAAAAAATGCTAATTAACATTGTGAAATTATTTACCAACAGCTTGAATCTACAAAGCTAGGAACTTGCCCAAGGCATCTTGTACAGAAGGCTTTTGAAACAGATTGTGTAAAAACCACAATTATGACTTCAGGAAAGGTAGAGCATACCAGTTGAGACAAGCAATTGGCTCTTCAGGGAAGGGGGGATAGGGAATTCAAATTTTATACTTTACAGGCACATCCAAAAATAAAATAATTCCTCACGTTTAACTGTCAAGATCTCAAACAATCAGATTAGGAAGCATTACTTCTCATGAGTGGGGATGTTCTGACTGGCACATCATTCTCACGACAGACACTAAGAATTTGCCACTACCTTCAGCTATGTATTATAAGTTAAAAGGTATCCAGTAGGTTTTATATAACTGAAATATCTAAGCAGCCTGAGAAAACAGCTAGTTCACTACAGCGTAGCTTAGAGACCATGCAGATTTGTGACATTTCTTTTCCCTAAATCCTTATCTGTATTCTAAAGCAAAAGCACAGCACTGCATTCACAGCAATAACCAGGATTCATCAATTTGTGTGCAACCACTTCCGCAACGTAACTTAAAATAAATTTTTTTAAAATGCTTATTTCAGATACCTGCAGTTCTTGTTAGATAAAAGATGACTTTAAAAAAGAAAGTATTCAGAAATCATTTATTCTATAACCTGAATGGAGACTCTTTCACACTTGACAAGAAATTCACTGTGACAGGGAAGGAGAGAAATAGCAGCATGATGTTTCATATATGGCTATTGGGTGCAGTTGGGCTATTAGCATTTTTCCCACTGTGGCTCAAGAACCCTGGGCTTTGTGCACAGCCAAGATCTTGGAAAAAGTTTCATCTCAGGATAATTCTCAGGACTTCAAGAAAGAGGATGGCTGCAATGACAAAGCCACAATTTTTCAAGCATGCACTGATTCTGTAATGTATATCTCGCAGTAGTTTGTCACCAGTGAGAGCCGATGCACTGATTCATGGAACAACTTGAAGTGACTTTTTGCAGGCTGTTCCAGATTTCATTAGTCCAGTGGAACACCAACAATTTTATAATCCCCTCAGACACAAAAAAAGGTTCTAAAAACATGACTTCTTTAACATTAGGTATATGGATGTTTGTGAGAACAAAATATGAAACAGGCAAGCTATATTTCCTGGACACTACTGAGTTGCTATGCTTTGCTGTCTACTTTTCCAGGGTTAAGCAACACCAGTTTGTACAGAACGTCACACGTTAGTAGGTCAGTTAAAAGTTGAATCCAAGATAAGGTTTGCCAAGCCTCAAAATCGGGAAAATCTTGAAGTCTAAAGTTAAACAAAAACTCCTTATATAAAGTTTCTTGAACCTACTATCTGGGCCCTCAATGAGTCACAAAGATAGGTAGGTGGGCGGGGGGATGAAGAGGGAGAGGTCACACTACGAAAAAATTTGAGGGCTACTGATCCAGGGAAGCGTGCCGTATCTGCCCGGCGTAAAGTAACAGAGAAATGCAACCAAAAGAAGGAACAGCCTATTGCTAAACCATGAAGTATTTTCTGCACAATTAAACTTGCTTATCGGTCAAGTCTTTCAAACATATGCCAAAACAGAAATTAATAAGCTTAGGCAGCATTATGTACCAAATAAAGTGACTTACTCTTCCAATTTCTGCAGTCCACGAAACGACGATTGTGTTTGGTACCGTCGTAGATAATCTGACGAGTGAGGTAATGTTGATTGGTCGGCTAGGTCGCTTTGGTTCAACACCATTTTTGGTTGGTGGAAGATAGCCCTAGAAATGAAATCATTTATTTTAACTCAAAACAAGGAGGAAAAAAAGAAAAGAGAGAGAGAGTGCTCTTGCCTTCTCTCTCCCCTCCCCCAGAAATCCTGCCCCTATAAAAGCTCTGTGTTCCACCTGAACCAGGCTCTCTCCAATTTAAAAATATACATGACAGACAGCACAATACCAGCTATTTCACAAGTCCTTTTCCTTACACAACATCCTAACCCCGCCTGCTGGAACATCAGGGGTGCCTTTGTCACCTCCTCGCCTTTCTCTGCTGGCAGTATTCCTAGCCAAGCTGCCTGGCTAAAAACACCCAAGCTAACCCTGTGCAGCGCCCCAGTACTGTAAGTCAGTGTCTCTCTTTTGTCCTGTTGGTCAGTGACGGTCTTCTCCCCGCACACATGACCTCCAAAACAGGGTGCCATTTCAGCCAGATTCACCAGATGTTTCTAGAACATAAAAGTTTACTCTCACTCTGTTAGAAAATTAATCTTCCAGCTCTATTGGCTGGTCTCATGAGAAACAATTTACTTAACTGTCTTTTTCATTCATCCAGCCACCTCCATTCAAACCCTTCAAAATGTGAAAACAAAGGTTAGGATGAATGCTCAGGCACACTTCTGGCAGATAGCTCATAACAATGTTACCCAGTCATATAAATCCAAATTATATCTTACTTACTGGAAGGCTGCATGGTTTCCCATTTACTTTCACACACAGATTGGGTGGGAAGTGATCTTCTTGTGGACAACTGGTCTCTGATAAACAAAACCTGAAAGCAAAGAGCTTCCGTCACCTTTCATTTGTAAAATGTCTTGGAGACCACCCATTCCTAGAGGGAAGCTTTCTCAAAAGAGCTGTGAGACCACACCAAATCTTGCTAAACACAGTCCTCAAATTAGCTGTATGGCTCAATAAGCAGGAAATCCCCCCAAAATTAAAAGGTGTGGGTTAAGGGGGCCATAGGTTCCTCTTCAGGTTTCTCAAATTCCTCAGGCTGGGTCTGTCTAACAGCAGAACCGTTCAAGCAGGCAGGTTCCTGCTACACCAGATAGACCATTCTGCTTCTTTCCCCCTACTCCTCCTGCCTGACCCCTTCTTGGTTGTTCACAAACAACAATACATGCCGTCTGTTCAACTATCCCTCCTCCGAACATCCATAAGCCAGCCAGCTACAGTATCAAACCCTATGTCAGGCCCTTTACTTCAGTTCAGACAGTTTCCGACAATGCTATTTCAAAGGTTTATTTGCTACTGGAGCCAAAATAAGACACACCCTCCCTTGCACTATGAAGTGCTGATAGGCCCAACACTGCAGACAATGGGCTTTCAAAGGACAGACCTAAAGGACCTTCTCAAATCCACTGGATTTCTTCCAGGGACCTGCCCTAGGCGCTCAAACATACCATCATATCAGGGTATAGCTAGTCAACGCAGCTGAGCCTAACAGGCCGCTGCCCTCAAAAAGGGGAGTTACCTTCTGTCCTTGTTTTCTCTCCTTCCTTCCCTTTCCCTTCTGTTCACCTGACCCCGCACTAAGCCAATTTAACTTGCTGATCAGCAGAAGTTAACCTGATAAACGAGACCCGAAAGCACTTGCTTTCTGTCTGCAGAGTTAACAACTCACCATGTAGTTGTGCAAACACCAGAATCGGTGCAAGAGAGGAGTGAGATAGCGCAGCCAGAAGCAGAGGGATGGAAGGCAAGACAGCCATTTCTGACAAGGGCAAGCTGCAAAGTCAGCTCTACTGTAAGGTCTGCTCAAATCCTTACAGAGAATTACAGGGATATACAGGATTTAATCAGCTTCCGATAAGTTTGTCAAAACCTCTAAATAACCAACAGGTTAAGACTAAACCTGGTGATTCGCAAAATCTTGCCTCCCGTTCCTAGCAGGAAAGTAGACCTTGGGTTGCCACGCCCAGCAAATACAGCGTTTGGCATCTCTGTTAGGAAAAACAACCCTTCCTGCACATGGGGTCTGAAGGCCAGGACACCTGGAATCTGACAGATTTGGGGTTAAAGAAAGGAGCATACGCACAATCTAAAACAATGAATTGAAGAAAATCAGTTGGTTATAGCATGCAGTACATGCATTTTTCTGACATGCCAGATATCAAGCCATCAGGAGCCTCAGGAAAGCTGCATATAACAAAGACAAGCAGTTAAGTCTGCCCTTTCCAAAACAGCCAGTAGCTGAAATCTCCCACAACAAACTTTTCTCAAGATAACAGAAAGCAGGATGAGACTATCTTCCACAAAGGTAAGATAGACTTGCTGAGCAGCATATATTTGATATTTTACGTTTCCAAAATATTTGGAAACGGCAGCATCAAGAATAGGCCATATGAATGCATACCTTAGCTGGACCTGTACAAGAATAGGCCATATGAATGCATACCTTAGCTGGACCTGTACTGTGAAGTCACATTTGGTCCCAGAAATATCCCTGGCAAAGACAAAACACAGGTTAAGATGTGTTATTTATATAGTAGGATCATTAATGCTTTCTCAGAGTTTGCTATAAGTTGATCCGTGTGTGCGTGCGCGCGTGCGTGTGCGTGCGAACCTTTTTGCATACCACGCTTTCCTTCCCCCGGTCAGTCAAACCACCACCCTTAAGACACATTAAAAAATATATACATTTTATTTTTCAGAGTAAACAATTCAATTACATTCTCATCTCACCTCTACCATTCTCTTCTTTTGGTATACTGTAAAGAAAATTCTGATGGGTCACTAGGTACATCTTTAAACTAAGTAAATATAGAACTCAGCCAATTCCTGTGTTAACAGTGACAAAGGGCTGCAAGGAGGAGAGTTATGTTATTTGTACAGCAGGTAGTACAAAAGAAGCCTGTCCGCTCTTCACTGGGCAGTGGTTATTAATTCTCTCTTCCTTGTTCTTTCCCTTTCCATCACCTCACATACAAAAGAGAAAAGAATTGTCCAAAAGAGTATTCTCTGAGGCACTATGCACTCTTCTGTGTACTTTAAGATCACATTTTAAAGTAAAAGTTACAGTAAGCCCATTCTTTTGGGGGGTTTAAATATTGTACTATCAACAAAACTCACTTACATTGAACTGCTGATTTGCTGCACCTGTTGGGGTGTAAGTGCAAACGCAAAGCAAGTTTCTCGAAATCGCTGACTATTATCTGATGCTAGAAGAAAACAAGAATATCATTTTTAAAAACAACAAACAGAATAAATCGAAACTAACCTTTCCATTGAAGTGTCTATACACGTATATACATATACATAAAAATAATTTAATAGCAAGAACAACTGTATGACACATTTCTGTAAACAATTTCAAAGCCAACAAGAAATGTGCTATTTAAAGCCTTTTGTAAATAAAAATAAAATAAACAAGCTATATATTTATATATAAACTATATATTTAAAAAGTGATAGAGAAAACAGCAAAGAGGAGACAACTCAGCTCAAGACTTTCTATCAGTCACGGTAACTTAACTGTAGATAAGTCTTTGATATTAAATAAAAAAAAGCATTTAGGGAACCTCATCAACAAGGAAATGAAAAAAAAGTTAACACACAAGATCGTGGATTAGCCTGCAAAAGCTAACAGAGTGACTGAGAAGTACAATATATACAACTCCTCTAGGTGCTTCAAGAAGAGAATCTTTTATAGAGTTAAATGCAACAAGTATATAGCATACAAGCATCTCATGAAATATGCACAACTTAAATAAGAAATCTGGGTTTAAGGTCCTTCAACTCTGTGCTACAGAGCTCTGTAACAGAACAAACCATACTTAACAATTAACGCACCTGCTGAAAACCAAAGAACATTAAACATCTCCAATGACTATGTTGTGTATTAAACGGTCAATAAGTTTATCATTTTTTGTTTTACTATAATACATTTCCCAACTCAATCTTGAGTGACAGATGAGTGAGTACTTTGGGGTGACACTTCAGATACTTTGTTAAAAAGCACCACGTGGTAGGTCAGAACCAACCACAGAATAGACATTGACTTAGTATAAATATCAACAGCGGCAAACTCACAAAATTACATTACATTACCTTGTATGTTAATGCTACAAGACCTGTAAATTTTATTGCATGCAACAGCGATAGGTAGTTCATTTGTTAGTTACTGTGCGGAGCAATTACCGCAGTCAAAATACACCAAGAACAGCCACTGTGTGATCTGCAATACGTTTTTCATTATTCAGACCTGTGGGCACACCACTACTAAAACTATGTGGGCAAGAATAAACAACCTTCATTGAAAAACAGCTTTTGCAAAAATACTGGCAGCAGTAAATATTTTTAAAAGACTTAAATTTTCTGGAGTATTGTTTATGTTCATGTACTTTCATTTTCTTTCCCATCATTTCCTATACAATTATCATAATGGGTATACCCTGAGCGTTTCCCAAAATACACAAACGGGAACTAAAATACATTTATTAATAAAATGTTCCACTGTAATGGAACATGTTTAGTTTAATGTTTAGTTAAGACACTCAGGCCTACAGGATCCACCAGCTATTTTGGTTTTAATAAATTCTCAATTTATTTTCTCAAGGAAAAACATGCAAGTCTTAAGATGACAGAATATGACTATAATATGACAATGTAAGAATTTGCAGGAAGTATAAACACAATGTTTACAATAAGCAATGAAAATCTTTTATAATATTTGTGTGCACGTATTTTACAGCTATCGTTGGCTGTAAATGACAAGGTCAGTATTATATATTGTAATCGACAAAAGAGAAATTAACTGACCAAGTTAAACAATCCCTTGCATGTCAGACCATTAAATTAAAGTTATTATTTCACATTTTTGCATGTTTAAAGGTGACCTGAACCTTTGCTTTTATTTTCCTGCCATGAATTGATTGCTTTACCTTAGCAATTTCAATTCTGCTTTTACTAGAGAAGTTCTGGAAAGTCTCGGGAACGTTTGTTGTGAACTGCAACATCTTTAATCGTAGGACAAGGCCGTTGAATGTTTAACACAAGCTACCTTCATTTAGGACTTAAATCACTCAAAGAAGTTAAACAGCAGTTAACAACAACAAAAATCTAAAACCAAGTCTCCCAAGTCATCTTTGCCCCTTGCAGCTGCTCAACATTTTGCCTGCTTGGGTTTTGCAGCGTTCCCAGTTTAGAGGTAGACTCAAACAGCTAATACGCACTTCGTGTGGTGCTAGAAGAAGGGAGGAACAAAATAACTGACCAAAGCAGCAAGAGATCCTAAAACTCAGTTCCCCTCTTCTTTACCGGCTGATATTAATCCAAAACTTATTTTTGCTACTTAACAATTCGTGACCTTGGAAAACGAGTCTCAGGTTTCTCCATTCAATTTCATCGTGCTTTTGACATCGGCCAAATTAAAGCATTACACATCAGAATGGCAGAAAATGCAGAAGTATACACTTCAGTGCTGACATGGAAGCCTCCAGAATTCAAGTTTTCTTCAAGAGCTGTATTTCTAGCACTTTCAAGAGCTGTATTTCTAGCACTTTCACATGACATTAAATATCCTCTGCTTGAACGAAACATTTTAGCAGCAGAAACAGCCACTTCAGACTCTTTTAAAAAAAAAAAAAGAAAAATCACACAAAAAGCATTAATAAGAACTGGGTCCTGCACAGTCAATGAATTCATTCTTACCTAGAATTCACCTAAACTGAAAGAGGTGAGCAGGAAGGCTGCGGTGGGGTTTTTGCTCGTTTGTTTTCAAATATTGTCAATTTAACTCAAAGAACAAAAATTGAAGGCCTCCATCATTTCTTCTTATGCTTGGCTATTAACGTCTTATGCACTCATCTTAATAACTGTAAGCAAAAGTCTATGAGCTGATAGATCAATGGTCCCCAGTGATCAGAGATGTACTTTATCACAGGCTGCTTGATCTCCTCTTAACTGCAGAACAGCATTAATATACACAGGCAGTGTTTTCAATACACTGCTTTTGTGTACAAGCAATCATTGTGATTATCCTTGGCAGCACTGCCAAATTGCAAAGAAGGAACAACTTGTTAATTAGAGAAAGATGATCCAGCAGCCAATCTTAAAAAGACTTCAAAACTCTTGACATATTGAGCAGTAAAGAAAGAGGGGGGGAAAAAGATGTACCAGCACACTCAAGAAGCCACATTACTCAGAATTGTGCATAACTAAAAGATAGCTACAGCGAGACTCTCGAGCTAGTATTAGGATGCAATTCTGCCTCTTGGAAGCCAACCTGAAAAAGAGCAAATTTAAACACAAACTGCACAATTCAGTGTGCGCTACCATAAGCATGTCTAACCTTTACAAACAGACATATTTCAGCCAATTATAAATAAAGCATTTGAGTCTTTACATTCAGCATGATATTAAGAAAAGACAAGAACAAGCTACACGAGCACCACACAGAACCAGTTTAACACACACACAACAAGCTGTAAAACAGGCCGTGACCAACAGGGGAAATACCAGGCTACCACGGTGAAGAACACGGTAAGTTTTACAAGGGCTGTCTGTAGCGGTTACCAGCATTGCTTCCATCTCCTAGCTCACAGTTAAGTTTCGGCAATTGCTACTCTGCTCGCAACACCCCAGCGACGGCTTCCCACCCGACTGCTCCGCCAGGAGCCAGCCCCGGACGGAGGGACACCAAAATCCACCCTCCAGCTGCTGAAAAACCAGAGACAGCCAATTCAAGCAGAGGTCAGTAAAACATGGAAAGGAAAGCGAATAGCTCCATAAAGACTCTATTTACCATACTTTAAAAACAACCACCAATTTAGGCTGCTACTCATGCCCTTTCGCAAAACAAAGCTGGGGGCTTGTGGCCCTTCTGGGGTCAGAAGGGAAGCTGCTTGCTGGTCCGGGGGCTCGTCTAGGAGGGACGGGGAAACACAGCAGGGCAGATCGGACCATCAGAACAAAAACATTGGATGGGAAGATGGGAGATGAGAAATGTTTTCTGTGGAGATCCAAAAAGAAGTTTCTGGCTTTTTCTGATCTTCTTATACATTTTCTCACTATCTTTTTATTCTCATGCATGTTATTTCTAGATGTACTTACCCAACAAATGATGCAAAACATGTTGCTAAATGAGCTCATTTAGCAGCTTTCCATTGAAGACTAGGCTTCCAAAAGCTCATCTATGAGCATACAAACTCCCCTGCCTCTAAAAATTTCAGATTTCGCAAGGAAGAGCCAGTGGAAGTTTGAAATTTAAGAGCGTACAAAAGCTAACTGATTTGTACTAATTCATCTGGTATTTCTGCTGGGTCTAGAAGCACCAAATAGATCCTGGTAAGTGAAACACGTAGTCCGCTTTTAAAGATCTGGAACATGCTTAAAACCAGAATTATGCATGTATATAATTTTACACTAGAAAAATCATTTTGATGGCTAGAGATGGCAGCCATGCCCTGCAAACAATCATTATTATTTAACAAAGGGTAGGCAAAAATAGATCTCCAGCTGAAAACCGAGCAGATTAAAACAGAGCATATAATCTAATAAAGATGGGATCTAGCCAGGACAACAGAATTAATGTGAACATTCATATGAAAGTTGCCAAGATCATTTTTCCACAACTATGAATTATTAAATTTTATACCCTTCTCTTTAGCATTCTCTGAATGGTACAGAGCTTGGAGGATTAGTTAGAAGTGGTCTATAAACCACTTTGCAATCAGAAAGATATTTGAGAACTATACAATGCACAAGTGTCTTTATTGTTATTTACATATAAAGAACAAAGGCTCAGTAATTTCAAAACATCACTAATTAGAAGTATCACTTTATCTTGTTGCTAAAAAGTTACCTGAATAATTCAAATATCTGAAAGGGTAGATTTTTCAAGTGTCTAGTAAAAATCTTTCCACATAGACTTGTTTAGCTAAATGGATGTCAACAAAAGCAGTTTCAGACAAGCCACGTACAAATCCTCTTGTCCTATGGGAGTGTCACTGGTTTTTGGGGGAGGCTGGGGGTGCTCGCGGGTGCAGTGGGAGTATTTACTTGGTCTTCATTCATCCAAGCTAGACCCAGGAAAAGGAATGAACAAAATCTGACTTTCTTGTAAATATATGTGCACGCTTATTAAAAACTGGCACAAGTTCACTTCAGCTTCCTCTGCAGGTTCCTAACATTAGTGCAACACACTAAAAAGCATGAAATGTTGCAGAAATGCTACAGAGTGGAGTCTTTTCTTCAAAGCTGTTATTCTTACCAGTTCACCCATCACCACAGTGTCCTGAATTATTTCATGTTTTGCTCATTCAAACTAATGATCCAAATAGCATATAGGATAGGCATATATTAAATGAGAGTAAGCCAATCATGCTTTGCTGGTTGTAAATTTTAATAAACATTTTTCATGAGTAATAAGTTTGCAAAATTTGAGCAAAAACAGTCTTAATACATTAGATTATCATTTACAGGCACAAAATATTTAAACTCTATGCATGTGTATGGATATATTTCATATGTATATATGCACACACATATACATTTTCTACTGATTCTGTTCTTTATTTTAAAAAATCCTACAGCACTAGAGTGAGGGGGGGGGGGGGGAAAAAAGAAAAAAAGAATGCAGCTTGAGTGGCTGAATTTTCTACGGCTCTAAAAATATTCTCTTCCACCTCACCAGTACCCATGGCTAAAAATAGTCGCACAATCTTTCTGCAGTAAAATATCTCTCGCTGACTTGAGAAACAGCTAGTCTTTAAATTTCCATTCAAGAAGAGATACCTTAAAATCTTTAATGAATCTGCTACTATCATATTGCTGAGATTGTGGGATGCTTCCTAAGGCAACTGCAGCTGAACGTCGTATTGCCAATATACTAAGGTTAATCTTTCCCATCTTTCATCGCAAAGGACAACTTATTAAATAGTTCTAATGCAGAAATTTACTTTGACTAATACTAAACTTACTTTTTATACTGCAACAATTACCTTAGCTCAGGACAAGAGAAAAAACCATAACTGAATTGGGCCTACTCGCAACGATTTCTAATGACAGCATGTTTATTTCTGTAGACAGAAATATTTTAAGTAAGAGTATCAGGAACATAGCAAATTTTTGCTAAATGCTGTGAGATAAACATATGCCTAATTGCTTATTGACTAAGCTGATACAGTACATAATTTTCATCAGTTAAACTTATCAAAACGTTAACCAGAAAAACCTAAACATCACAGAAGTTGTCACCCAACACGTAGTTAATTCTTGTATAAATATATCTTCCCCAAATGGGTAAGATGCCTCATTTTGTTACGACAGAGCCATTTTGCTCTTTATTCTTTTAAACAGCAGAAGGCATTATATCAATTCGTGTTTGGTCCTCTTGCAAATACCACTACTGGAAAGTTAATACACTGGTTCCAAGTCAAGACCAAAATTCTCGCATCCAGATTAAAGTACAGAAGATGTTTACCTTTTAAGAAGCTTTAATTTCAGACAGGCTTTGAATTATGTTAAATCGCAACAGAAGCCAGGGAATTCATAATACAGTACTACCACACACACAGCTCTTAATAATTTAGTTTTTCCAAGTCCTCCGGTATCAATCCAGAAACGGGTTCGTTTACACAATTACTTTTGGAGCCAAGATTGAACACCTACATATGGCACCTTACAATAGCTGCCTACAGGCAGAAACAGAAACCAAGCTGCTCCCCTGGGGAGAATACACCTTCCCAGGACCAGCATCACCAGCCCTTTTAAAACCACCACAATTTATGAAGTTCCTGTGTAACATAGGCGTTTATACATCAGCACTTCCTCTCTACTAACCACAACCTTTTAGCATCCCACTCCTACCATATTCTAGAATCAAGCAGCACCTCTTCAACAGCAACCCACTGCACCCCTCTGCTTCCTGCGACCCACTAAAGGCACCCAGACCACCCCATACACAGGCTGTACCCAAACCTTCCTCACAGAGCCGCGCTCTCCCCTGCGGCACAAGACAAGACCACTGCTGATCGCTACAGCTAGGTCAGAGCACATCGAAGCAGCACGCTATGCCCTGAGCACCGTCGTACGGCTGTGCAGAAACGGAGCACGTCCTGCGCAAACCAGCCGGCCGCGAGAATTCGGCTACACCAAACGAGCGTTTAGAGCTGAGACAACTCCTACATCCCCATTTCGTTTTTGTCACTCACTGGCTGTGACATCTCGGCCATTTCACTTCATTTCAATCACTTAGCACAATGGATGTTGCCTAATCTTAAGATTTCAAAGCACTTCAAAACTACTTGAAGGAAGCATTTCAGTAAACATACAAATCATTCTTCCCTTGACGACTGCGACCAGCTCTTAGCCACTCCCATGGGTTACTATTACACTAGACTCACAAATACACTGTACTACTGGGAAGTGACAATGTGACATTCCTAAGCTTAAGATAGTTGGAAAACTGAACTTAGGTTCTGGACAGTCTGTTGCACTTATAGCTTAAGTCACATGAACAGCTTTTACCAGTTAATACTCCGAAGTAACATGCATAGCTATAGTAGGGGTGGGAAAGGCAGGGAGTAAGGAGAAGGAATGGAGCTTATTTGCAATAGTGCCTAAATATACAAATATATATATATATATATACATATATATATATATATATATATATATATAGGAAAATAGCTTGGAAATATTCCAAGGGCTACAATTAATTCATAAATATTACAGATTTTATTACTCTTCATGACACACTGTATAAACAGAATAGATTAACTGGAAACTCGGTGCAGTTGGACAGATATTTATGCACTCACTTGTTTAAAAAAAAGAAAAAAAAAAAAAAGGTCATGTACTACAACATTTTCAAGCAATGAATATTTCTGAAGACCTGCAGCAAGTATTAAGGGCCAACTTCAGCCTGATCATCCATGCCAGAACTCTCTCCCGTCCCATCCTACCTCTATGGAGTAAATAACTGGTCTACCCGGGTGCTCTTCTCGCCTGCTGCCCTTCCTGGCCCCACGTTGCTCCACAGCGACTCCGCTCCTCCGCTCTGCTCAAGGCGGGGGAATATCACTGGGCTGGGCAGGGAGAGGGGAGGAAGCACAGCCCACCTTGTGCCTTCATTGCCCTGCTGGGATTTGGGGCAGACTGGAAAAATGCACCTACAGACACACAACACAGCGGAGCAGCACAGACAGGACCAACGGTTCATAGCAAGGATGCTATGACAGCAGAACCGCTTTGTAGTTTTATCACACGGAATAACGGTAGTACTCTGGTATTCATATGCTACACACCACACGTTCCCATCTACCATCTTTCTAAATTAAATCAGACCATAGCTCATAACTTATTTGTTTGCATGGTACAGAAACGTGCGTCTTCCTCAGCCTGGGTTATGCCTCTAAGCACTGCAGCAAAGTGACAGCTGAACAATCTGGTTATACTTCCATTCGCTTAAATATCCCTTCCAAGACTGCTGCTTAGCACAGGGGGAAAAAAATTCCAAATGTAAGTACTAAAGTTAGGATCCCGAAAATTTTTCTTCGGCGTCTAAACGTGAATGACTTGGTTTTCCAGAGGCAGTAAGCCATTAGAAATCTCACAGACATCAGGACAACCTGCAACTATCCAGCACACTGCAGTACTTGATTTATTTAGACACCCAAATACGTATCCCAGAATTCAACTGTTGCCATTCAGCCTTGAAAATTTTAGCTTCTATTCCTCAGAGCACAGACAGCAGTAAAGCACTTCACACGAGCAGTACCGAAAAGCTATGCCATCCCTGTAAGCAGTATTCTGATAATAAGGCCTACAGTATTTTTAGTCTACAACAAGTGACTAGTTTAATAAACCTAACAAGCAAATGCATCTTAAAACTGAAACAAAAAATTAAGTTCAAAATTTATGATTAGAGAACAGAGTCCCTATAAAGTTCACTACTATGATTAGCATAACCCACACCACTCTTTTCAAAAAGTCGTCATAAAGGGAGATAAAAGGCTCTAAAGATTCCAAGTTACGGAAGACATCCACGTCCCAGTAGCCTTCCCAACACTTACTAAGTGCTATCAACATCTCAGTTGCGTTTGGAAATCTTAAAAAATATATATTACAATAGCACAGCTTCCTCTCTGATTACATTCAAACACTATCACTACCCCACTTTAAAGGGATACCACTCTTAAGCTTAGACTGGTTCACTGATTATTAATGGACTGCTCGCATGCTGTGAGTCAACCACATCATTTGCCATAATTCCTCCTGCTAAAGGCTTTAATTATCAAAAAGATATCCTAGTTGGAGCCTGTGAAGCAGAGTCGATGCCTAGACCCCTTTACATCAGGGCAGCCGTGTCCGAAAACGGCCATATACTGCAGCGTCCTGGAATCTGAGTGACCTCCGTTCTAAGCACCAGGAGACTGAGCAATCTGCTACAGTGAACAGTAATAAATTATACTCCCTTTCTTGTAGCAAAAGAGCTACACAGTTGGTTAAAACTACCTCACACTTAAAAGAAACAGACTCGAGACTATGGAAAGATTCTTCTTTATATATGAATTTGAGGCATACCACATGCAAATAGAAGTTGAAGCCAAAAAAAGAAACTAAGTGCACTGCAGTTCTAGTTCAGTTACAGCACATGAGCAGAAGAGAGCTAATATTTCATCTTACTCTTGCACAATTAAAAGCTGTAGAACCGGAAGTCAGAAAGCTCAGGCCTGTGTTGAGCATACAGTGTTTTGTTGAACTTCCTCCCACAAAGTGCATTTAGAAAAACAACAAACAGAGAGTAAAAAGCATTACTTTCATATAAACCATGAGGGCGATTACATAGAGCAATAGATCAGCTTACTGATATATGAAAGGGAGAAGTACTTGCCAAGCAAAACTTCTAAAGTTTCCAAACTAGATTGCCAAGTGTAACGTTTAATAGTTGTAACTTGAACTGCAGTCACCCTAAAGATTTTGGTCAGATTCGTTGCAGGATCTATCCTCAAACATGCAGTATATCCAAGTAACCCTGACCAATCATGCTCAAAAAAGGAAATTTCAAGGTAAGTGTAATTAGTAAGCGTGTAATTCTCTCAACCACTTTCTTCAGGACAAGCCCCTGTGGTGAAATTCTGCATTACTGGAGAAACTCTGATAACGGAGCCCATAGATTAGGAATTAGGAAATAAAGTAAGACTTAACTAGATCAAGACAAGCCTCAGCAAAAGCATCATAATTTTGCTTTCCCTTGACGTCGAGAACGACTTAGAGACTGGCAGGCAAGATGCAATGTTTTTTTGTTTAAGCGGTTCTCAGACTTCCCAGAAAGCCCAATTTTTCTCTCCTCTTCCTAGAAGGCTGCAACATGTAGGTAAAAATACCGGTTCCCACAGCTCAGATCTAACTTCCAATGATCAATTGTTAAGAGCTGTTTAATGTAAGAACAACAAATAGATTGTAGGATGAATTTCCCTACCCTGCTTAGGCAATTTTAAAAGAGTAGCTAAGCCCATGGCCTCTTTAAATTGAAAAGGAAAGTTTAATTTCCAGTTACTAACAGGTAAGCAAAGACCCGTAACCTAGTTACAATGTTTTTTGTAACAACTACATAGCTAAAGCAATTACAAATGACATATGCTGTATAACAAGAAGTATTTTAAGACATTGTTTGAGTATCTAATGTCCCTTTCTCAATAAACTGGCAGAATTTTGGTGCTCAGTTAATCATCTCATATTAGACACGTTTTGCCGCACAAAAGAGATCTTATCTCTGTGCTAGAAGTTACTTGTAGAAAATTGGCCCTAAGCTTAAAAAACAACCAGCAAGCAATGTCCATATGCTGAAGACTGAAAATGGGAAAACATTAAGTGAAAGCTGCAGTTTTACTCAAGAAGCTAGCAAACAAACAATAATTCTATTTAAAGGAGCTTCTACCAAAAAAAAAAAAAAACAAGCACAAAGAAGTCACATTAGTAAGGCAGCTTTCACACCCTGTTGTTAAGTTTTGCCAGTAAGGCCAAATTGGATACCATTTCTTCAAAGAAAAAAAAAAAATAGAAGAAAATACATATGTATTTTTCTATATACACACATGATCACCTCAAATCACTGCACCCCATAAGGCAGAGCCCTCTGTTCTCCATTGTGCTGCCAGAGCTCAGTACCTGGATTCATCCACCAACAGACATTGAGAACAAATACAGAGCGTTCCTAACTGACTTGTATACAAGAACATCCGATATCGATGCTTTCTCAACTTTGCAATGCAGAAAGGCTAATAAAATATGGATCAAATTTCACAGCTCCCCTGAACATCATTTTATCACTGTTCAGAGCTACATTTTGAGGAAACAAGTGCAAGAAGGGTAACATCCATTTCCTCCTTTTGTTCTTGACATTAAAAATAATAGTTAGCAAATTTGATTTCCTTAGCTGTTATTCACATTAGCTTGTGTACTACCTACCTACGTAAAATATTCGGGTACAGAACACACGATCAAGTGCCCTGCTGTGCAACTCCCTTCCCCAAGGCTTTTTCAAATTATTGCTTTTCAAATTAATAATCACCTCTTGAAGGGGCAGAAGACTCCTGCAGGCAAGCCTCCAAACACCACCACCACCTTGACTAGGGAAAGATCAGGGGAGAATCACATCCAGAGATGTGCTTTTTCTAACTTCTCTGTAATGACCATCATATCAGAAGAATCCAATGATCCTGAAATCAATGGCACTTGCTCTTGTTCTCTCTCTCTCACACGCACCCATGTGCATTTTATCCATTCCAGGGACTATTAGCAGGTTCCACTTTAAGCAGGGAGATAATCATTCAAAATCCCAGCTCAGGTCATCAATTTGTTCTTGTAGTGGAGGGAAGGAGAGTGAAACCAGTTTTGCATCCCCCTGTGAGGAATCCGGGGAGAAAAAGCAAGCAGGAGACCCTGAAGTGCTGGCCAGATGCCAAGGAGAAGTTCAGAAGGTTTGTACTATGCATCAACCATTTGAAAACAAAGGCAGAGGACTCAGAAGTTTGACATTTAAATGCCAAGCCCACATTGTTTGCAGCAGTGAGGAGGATATCCCAACCATTTGAGGCAAATGTTCAGCAAAACCTTCAATGTTGTTTTTAGTTAAAACATCAGTAACTGTATATATGGAGAAATTTAAACAAAGCTTTTTTTGCATTCTGTAATTAGAGATACAAGTCCACATTATTTACGTTTAAAACTGCTGACCTGTATGCAAAATTGCTTTAAGTTGTTTTGAAAGTGTATAAAACTGTATATCACTGGGTTTTAATCCAATGGGGTTTTTTGATTAGCATATACATTAATTACTTAAAAATATCCTCATGACATTTGTAGTTAGCAATTTTATAATCTGCAACAACATTACTTAACCACTACCAAAAGCAACCAACACAACTGTTTCTCACATAGACACTGAAGCTCTCTCTTCCCCAACAAGCTTAGGAAAAATAACTTTTCAGTAGTACTGCCTCAGATAAGCAAGGCAAAAAGGCAGCACAGGATGCAGATGCAAACCAAAACACAAAACATACCCATAAGTTATTAATTTAAAGGACAGACAGTGCTTGAAAGGTACTTGGCTGGAATTTCAGCTTCTTCCATTTTCCTACCCTGACATTCTGAGAGCCCACAAAGGGGAAAAATACCATATTGTATATAAACTCCTTAAGCAATAAGGCATGACAGAGTGTGAATTATGATCTCTTAATTTACGACTGGTTTGTCAGGCATGAAGCTGACAGTAAAGTGTTCTTACCATTTCTAGGAATAAATGCATACTGTAACTCCTTCATTGGAATGTCTTATTGAAATTATACCATTATTTTTTGGAGTATTTATAATATAAAAGTGATTAGACACATTCTGACTACCCAGTTATCCTGCACCGCCAGCACCGCCTGGAATGCTTATTAATTAATTAGATTTTAGACTAAAGCTAAATATATATAGTATACCTCTTAAAAGAGTATCTGAACCATAAGCGACACTTCATTTTATTCCAGAGATTATCAACTGCTCTCTCTCTCAACGTCTCAACTTTAACAGGTTAAAACAAAAAATATGCAAACAACTGTGCAGGTGATCACACTTCAGAAGTTTACAGACCGCTACTCACACGCCTCTCCTTCATCCCTGTAGCAGACTAGTCTATTAATAGAAATTACCTGCTCGTTGCTGTTTAGGAGTGTTCTCTTTCACAAAGCACAGTCTCCTCACTCACTCACCCACCATCCCTCCATATCTGCCCTTACAAATACCCTCCTCCCCCTACTAGCTATTCTCAAAGTGATTCTTTTCCAGGGTTTCAAAACAGCAGAACGTTCCAACATGCAAGCAGTCCCTCCAGAAATCTACCACACTATTGTATTTAAGAGTATTAAAAGTTAACCACACTCTTAAGTGTTATGCGGAGTCAGAGCCAGAAAAATCACACATTGTTATATAACGCTCAGTAAGCGTCAGAATATTCTCAGCAGCTACACAAGTGTTTTATAGGTTAATACAAGAGTTTAAAAGGAAAAAAAAACCAAAACAGTCAAAACAGTAGAAGAACCACAAGTGTTCCTAAACTCAGATGTTAGAACCATAAGGGATCACAGCAAATACCTAGTCTGACATTCTTTCACAGCACAGACAACTAGATTTCTTGGGTTTGATGGACTTAGGGTTTGGGGTTTTTTTTTAATTACATTCTTTAGTTTAACTGCCTGCTTTCAGTAGTTCATATTTTCTTTAAGTTCTCTTTTTTCCAAGGTTTAGTTTGTTTCTTGTCAAACTCACCCCTTAAACATAATGGAACTTTGAACCATACTTAGTAGCTCAGCTAGAGCAACTAATGAGCGTTACGTAAGATGTCTCTCCATGTGTTGTAGAACAATCTGTTCCAAAAGTTACCAAAAATAGCAATTCTCTAAACAGTGGCGTGATGCAATATTTAACCAGATAGTACACTAGCAGCTGAATTCATCCATTACTCCTAAAAAGTTTTCAAATATTGTTATTACAACGTTTGCAGCCTTACCTAGACTTGTAGGTTTTATCAGCTCATCCAACAAGTCATAAAAAGGTAATTTCTGAAGTTTGATGTCGGGATGGACAGGGTGGAGCGCAGATGTAAGATGGGGGAGTTCCAGTTCATGTTTAGGTCCCAGAAGTGAAACGGGAAGCAATGGTGATGTTGCGGGGTGGCCATCATAGCTGAGCTGTGGAATGGTAGACGGAGACAAAGTTGCTGGCATGGAACTTGAGTGTACACTGGGGATAGATAAGTCTGCAGGCGTCATGATTTTCTGAGGGAACCTTCGCCTATAGAGTTCTTTGATTTTCATTTGTACAGCGGGACTGCAGCCAGCCTTTAATAAATGCAGTGCTTTTGTGAGAAGTTCGTGTTTTCGTCCGTGCTTGTTCCTCCCCGCGTAACCCAGAAGTACTTGCAGTTCAGAAACTCTAAGGCTCATAACCATTTGCTTAAAAGAAACAAAACAAAAAATTAGTATTCAAGTTACATCATCTTACACACTAACATCAGAATGTGGCTTAATCCTGGTGAGCATACAATTTTTAAAGGCATACCATTACTGCTCTTCTCCCACTGATGATCTGAAATACAACATAAAACAGGACTTGTTCACACATAGATATATTGACTTTGAAAGTCTAATCAGCAATTTTTTAAAGGAATTTCTTTTGCAATAGGTAATTCAGGACAGCAATTCTGAGGTAAAAATTTGAGACAAGGACAAGTTGCCAGTACAAGACATAAGGCTTTTAATGTACCAATGTTCTAATCACTGCTCCCCTAACACCTACAACATTTAACAAGCTTTATGACTTCCAGCTAGAGGAATAAAAAGTTACACATTGACAATACCCAAGTCTCCAGTACTTGCACTTAAAAACTGCAGCAACCCTTCACTCTGACACCCTACTTCACTTTCAAGTCCCTCTCTCACTTTTTGCCAGGCAGTGTAACTAATCAGTCAGCACAGGTTCAAAGGAAGGCAGAGAAGTGACTGATGTTAAAGACACTTAGAAAAATTGTAATCTGATTTTTTGCAAGTCCATATGATCATTACTGGGTTAAAGGAAACTTCTTCAGATCCAATCTCCAATATAAATTAAGCAATTTCCTTACTCATCCCTCTTCTCTCACTTCACAGCTGCTTGTCCTGTTGCGGATGGGGGAGTTGGGCTTTGCCTTCCATTAGTTACCACGTGTTTCTACACGGTCTGTCTCCCAATATGGCCTAATGAATCACACTGTAAGACATCTAGGCTGTTTCACTTCTTGAGGAACTGAGGAAACAAAACTAGGCAAAGCAGTGAAACCAGCAATCATCCGCGTGCGCTAAAGTACTTCCCCACTGGTCAAATAGCGGCCAAAAATTCAACTTAGGAGCCTAGTGTCTCTTTTAAAGCTTCTTTCAGTGCTTGACAGGGACTTTTTTTTTAACATTGCAAGGCCTGTGACATCAGCTGAAGTGATCTTTCTGTACAGTTTTGGATTCCCAAGCAGTCAAAGAAAAATAAAACGCCCCCTACCCACTACCACAACTGGTTATCTAGGACTTCTGCACAAAACCATTTAAAAAACTCTGAATATTTTATAGTCAATTCCAAAACAAATTCAACATCATATTTGAAGCGTATATATAGGACCAACATAACCAATTAGGCATATCGAGGTTCTGCAACTTCCCAACCACTGAAAGCAGTCTAAAGATTACTCTTTTCTATTTGCTGAATATCCAAACCAGCACTTGCATTTGCAAAAATGATCTTTAAGATTAAAGAGTACAGATACTCTTATCCTCTCCAGTTCTCCAAACTGTTTGAAATATTCAGACACATACATTACCCAAGTTATTTTACCATTAACTCTAAAACCTAAAGTGATAATATTGGAAAGTATACTACCATGCTTTAGCAAAAACCACCATAAACTCCTATCAATTCCTCAAACCTTCAGCACCTGCAGGAGATCGACAAGGGGGTATTCGCAACAAGCATTTCCAGACACTGAAACAGATCGAGTTATTAAAAAAACCCTCAAACTATATGATTCATGTATTTAATGAAGTATGCAACCAGATCATTTTAACTAAATTTGCCACAAAATTTCTGCTCTGTTGACTGAACCACATGAATAGAACCGAAGAACCTTGTGGCAAATTTTAGATACATATTGTTGCAGAATACCACAAACACTTTAGATTTAACACAGTTTTGCTGGCACCTTTTCTCCAAGTATCCTGAGAACCTGCTTCACACTTTCAGCTCCAGGACTGTCATGGATCTACTAACTAGAACAGATGAGGTATTTCAGAAGGAAAGAAATGTCTTAAAAAAGTAAGGCATTTCAGTTACAATCTGAAGTGTTGACAGCTGAAAAGGAAAGTGAAACAAATAGATCTGAAACACGGAAAAGCACTGTTTCTAATGCTTTACAAACATTCAACAGAACACGTAGTTACCGCTGAAAGGCTTATGCCTGCTACCTTCCCTGTTAACAGTCATTTCCTCAGCAGCCCAAGTCTCCTGGAGCTTCCCTGCGCTCTCGCTTTGTTACAACCCTACAGGCCCAGCTTGCAGAAAATGCAAACGAGCAAGAAATAAATGAGCTAACTGGGAAACTTCTGCTACAGGTTGGATAGTTTCCATTTTGAAGTTACATGCAAGCTAGAAATAAGTATACAAAAAACTGGGTCCATTGTGTAGCCAGACTTGTGAACCAAAATAAATAAAATTCCTCAGATTTCTCCCCTACTCTGAAAAAATTCCTTAAAAGGAAGAACGAGAAAAATTGTATTTGCCACATTATGGGCACTGATACATCAATTAAAAATGCAGTCCTGAAAAAAGAGCAATAAAGTTTTGCTGTTTTATTACAGTCTCATATTTTACTGACAAACCTTTCTTACCCACATAAAAAGAAGGCAATGCCTTAACCCTCCCCGCCACACACACACACACACACACCCCTCTACAGAGTTTTGCCAGTACCGCATGTCAGTCAGTGCTGCGAGGAAGTAAGATCCTGACAGACAGCCATGCTGGCAAAAGTCTCTCATGTCGCTGCAATCCGAACGTCTCCCCTCCTCCAACATATCTGTGTTTTATTTGAGGACACGACGCAGCTATACCAGCAGCGGTGCAACTGCCAGCGCAGGCGCTGTCCACGCAAGAGCCCTTGGCCCACACTGCGCTGCTGTCCTAATCTTAGGACAGGCCGTTTAATTATAGCAGGGAAAGAAATTAAGCGCTGTCAAACACAAAGTAAATGGGGGAGGGGGGGAAGCAGCAACTATTAAATTCTTTTCTGTCACACCTCGCCTCATCACAATTCAAACGCTCTCTGACTTAGCTATACTAGCAAAGCTGAAAGGCAAAGATGCAAAAAAGCACTTTGCATGAGGAAAACTTCCTGCTTTTTTCCCTGTTGGCCGGAGCAGTAAGATCAGGGACATCAGCACGACTGCACCTTCAGCAAGCTACAGAAGCCACCATCAAAAGTTAGTCCCCAAACAACAGCAAAATAGCCCTAATGGTCTCCAGGAGGGAACCGCCCCGACCTCTGGCTGTTTATCAAAACAGGCAAAATAATTTTTTATTTCCTTTTGCATTAAAAAAAGAGCAAACATAAGGTTAGTTCAAATTATATACAGATCAAGGGCAGACTAAAGGATAGTTTGCAAGCTGCACTTACAGGTAACTAGGTGTTTAGTTACGCTTTCAAGTACCAGGAAACGTAGGCCCCTCCAAACATCACAGTAGTGTATAAGATACTGAAGTTACCTAGCCAAAAAAAGATTAAACCACTCATTACAAATAATTTTGGTGTGACAAACAAGCTGTGATTGCAAGGCTCTTTCAGATGCAACAAACGCCAGTATCAAACAAACTAGTTTGTTTTGAGGATGATGTGCATTTCGGTATGTCGTGCCATGTAGGTAACATCTTAAATATAAATCTCTCTCTCTCTCTCTCTCCCTTTCAAAGAGAGGGCAAAGACACTAGAAAGATTGTTCAAAGAGTAGAAATAAGCTTTATAGAAACTTGACTTTTCACAGTTCCCCAGAGGATTTCTCTTTTGACTCACTGTAAAGACCTTCATGGAGCTTAGACGGTAACTTTAATCTATAAACATAGAACTGACATTTCCTGCTGGACGACGCAACCCAAACACGTTTATCGACCAAAGTTACATTAGTCCTGAGGATTGCCTGTCTCATTATGTACGCTTCCCCTCCAACCCACAGCCCTCACCCAGGTCTCGTGACCACAGCTCACCTTCCCCAAAGCCCACAGAGGATGGTGCTGCCTGATGACAGGTGACTGGATTGTGCGCGGCAGCCAGGAGCGGCACCGAGGTGTTCCAAGAGGCCACGTTAACGTTCCACACTTCCCAAACCTGTGTCACTTCCCGCCCCACCAGATCGCATCAGCCCAACCCTTTGGTTCAGCTCGTGCTGCAGCCACGTGAGCAGGTGCATCCCCGCATTTTTTCATTGAGGGAACACACCTCCAAAACAACCCAGCTGGAAACACGGACACTTCCTTTGTCCGCCTACTTCAAATAATCAATAAGGGGAAAAAAGCTTAAAGATGTAAAAGCATTCCAGGAGCAGCATCCAAGGGAGCTCCCTTGGCTAACACATCACGCACCTACTTCTCTCCTGTAACTATCAGTATGAAAAGATGTTCTACCTACAGCTGTCTCTTTCAACAAAATTGCTTTTTCTTAAGTAAAATTGATGTTTATCTAAATATAAGATATAAAAATTGTGTAAGCCCCCAAAACAAAAAATAGTATCTAGCTACATTTGAGATAAGAAGGAACTAGAGCTTTGTCTAAGACTTCCACAACGGGACCACAAACCAAAAAGCGTCATGTGACGTCAGTGCACATGCCATAGGTCTTGGCACACCAAGGTCTCTCAATAAACAAGCCTGTCAGGCTGGAGAATTGTATCCATGCCACACAACAGAATTATTTTGCTCTGTAAATGCTACTCAGGCATTCAGAGTAACCACCTTACTAAGAACCTTACATGCTAGAGAAAAAACATCTAGAAAACAGTCACACAGCAGTCAGCGTTCACAGTCATTTACTTTGATTCCTTCTGCATGGAAAATAAGCCCACGCTTATTTTTAAAGGATTATTTTCCACACAAGCCAAGTTATTCCACCAACAGAGGCAAGATGCCCAGGCCCAGGCAGCTTCCTGGCTAAAGAAATCCAGCCATTAGCCCAGGTTAATAGGCGAGACCCCAAAGAGGACTGCACTCACAAATTGGACCTTTTCCCACTGTTCTATGAAGGCTGGTAGTTAAGTTTAAAAATAAATAAAATCCAAGTGTTAGTGCTTATGGATAAGAAACTGGATAATCCTGTGTAGCTGGTCTAGCTGGCATGATGCACAAAAGTATAGCTAAAAAACAACTAGATTCAGGCAGAGAACACTATTTCTGGACTGGAAAATAGGGGAAGGCTAAAAAACTGGCTTGAAGTGTAGGAGGACAAGCTGCAAGTCCCAGTGCCCAAAAAAGGATCAAATGCAGGTTATCCGCTAAGATCCAGAACCACAAATGGCGAGCCTTCACTTTTTTCTTTTTTTGAAAGGAGGGCCAGTACCTTTACCTGGGAGGTAAAAAACAGACAGTCTGTTTTCTGGGGTTTGTTTTGTTCTGTTTTGGTTGTAAACAAATTGAGGCAATGTCCATAGGACAGCATGATGGATAATACTGCAAAATTGGTCACAAACACTAACATCACAAGATACGGTCTTCAAAGCAGTAGACTCAGCTATCAGTGGCAACCTTAGGAGCCCCAAAAAGTAGATGAATGCTTTCTAGAAAGGGTATTTCTACATCTCCAGTAATCAGCCAAGGGATCTATCTGGAGAATTTAACGAGTTATTTCCGGATGCTTATGATACCTAGAAGCTGTGAATAGCTCCAAAATACATTCAAAACATTCGCCAGCACAACAAGAAGCATTTGGCTACATACCACACCACACTTTATGCCTACAGCTATACAACAGGTTCTCCATAATTCTCCAACCATTAACGTGGAAGGAGGGGAGGAAAAAAGAAAAAAAAAAACTGCCTCAAACACTAGTTAGAAGGTGGGAGAAGAGAGGAAAAAGGAAAAGAAGGAAAAAGCCAAATAGGGATATCAAATGGAAGGTCACCTGTATAAAATTAGGAATTTAAGGCAATAACAGTGAATTTCTTCTGTTACTAGACACCCTGTTGTGATTAGCAGCAGTTTATTAATAGTCTCTGAAGTAAAGAGCCATTCTTGGGGAAGAGAGCAAGCACTGCAGCAAGTAATTTACAAAGGCAAAGCACAAGGAAAAACTACACCTTCTGACTACGCTGCTGTGCGGTTTTGCATGCTTCACCCAAGAAACACCCACACTGACGTGCTGCACAGCACCTTCAGCCCCAGCATCCAGACGGATCGGGCTCTAACTGCACCTCATGTTAACCACACGGACACATTTACCACTGGCACTGTTCAAAAACTGTTTTAAAAGAGAATGCAAATGGAAATTCCCCCCTTATAAAACAAGCAGCAAATTACTAATCCAAGAATTCCACAATGCACTTCTATAATAGGGTTTAAAAAAAAAAAATCTTCAAAATTGTTCTTTGTTTCTTACAAAAGCCAAGAGGAAGCATTAGATTAGTATGGAAATGGTCTTGAATTCATCTCAGTACACCTCCAACATCCAGCTGTAAAAATACAGGATTTTGCCGAAAGTTCTTGCATGCTATGAACAGCCTCTATAAACCATGATATAAAACTTCTTGAGAAGAAAGCTACACATGAGCTGCAGCTGAGATCTGTTCACGTCTCCAGAGTTACAAAGACTTAAATTCTTGGAATCCCAGACACTCTTAAGATTTGTGAAAAGAGGAGACCATGAAGGTAAAAATATTCCCTTCTCTTATGAAGCCACATTCCCTAGTCCTAAATTCTATCTGCAAGACATACAAGGAAGCTATCAAGGCTAAACTATAAAAACTGGAATCAGTCTACTGAAAATCTGCACGAGGGAGTAAAACAGCCAATTCATGGAAGCTCAAGTCCCGCTGTGACAGGTTGTAACTTCCTGCATTTGTCTAATGCAGCCAGAACACTAAAACGTTGACATTACAGTAATTCAATATGGAAGGGAGGCAAAAGCACAGAAGAACAGTAATAAATATGCAACATACAATAACCTCTAAGGAGGCTATTGGTTTTCACACTGAAAAACTCAGATCTCTTCTACTGTGATACGTACAATGTTTTGGCAGGCAGGGTAGCGTTAAAAGAATAGGTACAAACTAGTAGCAGGTACAAACATTATTTGCCTTTTATTACAAACGTAAGAAGATAGAATATTTCTTAATCAAAGCAACTCTATATTTACACAGTATATTTGTGCTCATAAAGAACACTTCACAATCATATCCTCACCAAATCTATGCATTAATCTAGCCAGCAATAAACTGTAATCAATTAAAAAATCATCAACTAAATGATTTCCATATACTGTAAATGCCAAAAATAGCCTGCATTGACCTACTGTTAGTATCTTCTGTATACATGGGCTTCTTAGGTTCAAACACGATGTTCGTGATTTTCTCTGGCTAACATACTTCTTCCCATGCTAGCAGAGAAAGTACACTTCAAAGCTTAAGAAGTCAGGTGTTATTTACTTTATCGTGTTCACAAATGATATGTTTCCTTGTTAATGATATGGTTGCATATCTTTTAGTATAAACAATATGATCCTTGAACCAATCTACCCAAAGAAGCTCAGCTTCAAGCAGCTTCTAACGCTACTTAACAGGAATCTCTGGCAGTGAAAAGACCCCCTAAAAATTGTAGCATTTCATTCTAAATTGACTTGTGGTCAAGAGGTCCTACAACTTGCTACCATCATCCTTTCGCATACAGTTCATACGATAACTTCACGTATATCATAACCAGGTAACTGTTCGTTGAACTTTGCTGATCAACTAGTACAAACAAGGACATTTTTCTTACATGCTACTGGCAAATGCTGCTTGCTTATATCTGTTGTGCCGGCTGCAGAATAAAACTCGATTACCCTCAAATTTGGCAAGTTTGGTCAGAGCAATACTATTTCATACAAGAACACTAACAAAGTAGTGCCTCTGTAACAGAGAATCAGCAGACTGGGACTGCCCATGTCCCAAAACACCAGTTCAGCGCTTGAACACTTAAAACACTGATTTGGGGGCGGGAGGGATGTTCTGCTTTGTTTTAAATACAGTGGATTGCAAACCGGAGCAGCTGAGGTACCGAACCACAATCTGCCCTGCCTTCCTGGCTGCATCAGCCCACTGCGGGAGCAGAGACGCAGGATGGAGAGCCAGGGCTTGTCCAAACCGCTACAGCCAGATTTGCTGGAGGAAGTCTGCCAGAGACTTCAGTCAATTCTAAGTTGCACTTGATTTAAAGTCAGTCACATTTTATCTTAATCCGTAACAAAAGTTTCATCGTTCTCAAGAGATTTTATTCACTAGGTGAACTATATTACCGCTTTTGGTATTAAATAAGATTGCTGACACAGTAGTAATCTTTATTTCAGTTCTTGGAGACTCGAATCTTTTTAGCCACACTCAAACTTAATTGCGCCTTGTGTATTTAGCTATGCAGATGGGAATTATTTTCACGCAGCTATCCACTAGCATAATTTTCATGACAAGTAGTTGCAAAAATACTAATTTAGACAATCTCTGGACACAAAACAATGCACCTCTGTAAAGACAAAGAGCTTATACCAGTAAGGCTAATAATGAAGACAATTATTTCAGCTATTTGGGAGAGGGTCATTGCCACACAAATTTATTTTTATTGAGAACGTCTTATCCTTAACTAAGCCTTTCAACTAGCTGACAGAAGAGCTTAACTCCTGTGCAATAAGCTTCAGTGTAGCCCAAGCACACCATAAACAGCTGTGCAAAGAACTCACTACAGACAGTATATGTTATTACAGTCTCTCTAATGTATAATACAAAATGTCTGCATTGATATAATCAAAATACTGAATGCTGTATACGTTACCTACATTAGTCTGAAAGCTTGTCCCTTACTATTAAAAAAAAAAAATTAAAATCAAGATATCTCAACTTTGGGAAGCCATATAGGAGGACAAACACACATTTTTCTCCCCAGATGATTTTAAGTTTAAAAGAAAAAAAATGAATTATGCCTTCATATGCAATTAACACACAAAAACAATGGTTATATAAACAGTTTGACTGATTTGGGATTTATGGATAGGGAATCTACTAAATAAGAGTAACGTTAATCATAATTTTTCCAGTAGAATACTAGAGAATTAAGCTCTGGTTACTCTCTAAATATCTTAAGTATCCACCTTAAGGAAAGTAGCTTTTTAGTAGTCAATTTTAAAGGAAAGCTGAACTAAAACCTCTGCCGGATGAGAATGCACCTGGAATTCAATGAATGTGAACCCACACTGCAACAAGGATAAAGAGAAGGCCTCCATGAGAAGCTTAAAGAACCTCTTAATAGCAACACATATAGCAATTTAAAGGTTATTCCTACATTCAGTTTTTATGTTTGCCTGTAACAGCAAGTTAAATCTCCACTATATCAACAGACACTATTTCTTCACATTTGCTAGTCAACTTAAGCATCATTTGATTACAACAAACTATTGCCATAATACCAATGCATGTTTTCCTCAAAGGTTTAAAAAACAAACAAACAAACACCAGACCCCCCCCATCTTTTTACTTCTGTACAGAGAACTGAAGTGATCTATTCTCCATATTCAATAAGTTATCATCACGTGTTGAAGAATTTACACATCTGTCCTTTGCAAATAAAGGTTTTACTATTTACTTAGCTTCAAACGCGATACCTCTTTACGGTATGAAATTATACAAACAGACCAAAGCATTTTTAGATTACATGCAGATTTTTTTTTCCTTGCTTGTCCCATTTTCCTAAGCAGCAATACAGGAGACAGACTATGTCATCATTGACTACTATTACTAGCTAAAAAAGTTTTAATCAACTATCACATTAAATTTGAACACCAATTTGTAAAGTACCGAACAGCAGGTTTAAGCTAGTGTATAACTGATTCTCCTTTCTCTTAAAAGTAACCAATTGCTGTGTTAATGCCCCAAGAGAGGGAAAACCAGAAAACAAAGTGGAGTATCCGTTCACAACTCTCTTGTGGGGGGTCTAACAAACAAACAAAGATTTAGCAAAGCAGAACGTGACAAAACTAGTCTCTTTAAAGCAACCCTTCCCACAAAGTTTCGTTCTGAAAGAAGCGCTCCCAGGCTCTGGTCAGCACACCACACAGTGTGAAAAGCGCGATTCTGGAATGGCAAGCCCCACGGCACCAGGAGCATCCACGCGCAGAGCGAAGGAGAGAAACAGTCCTAACTGCCGGCACAGGCAAGGCCACAGCAGCTGCATAAGCCTTTGCATAGTGTTCCACTCATCATATCACCTTGTTCTTACACCATCTCATAAGATGCAAGACAACATCTGGTACTGCTTTTATCTGTAACCACATGACTATAGAAGAGGGTGGAACAATGGTTAAAAACCCCACCCAGAACAACAGCTGAGGAAGGATGGAAGGGGGAGGGGAAAGGAGGAAGGGAAGGAGATTAAGAGACTGGGTAAAACGTCAGGTAGGGGAAATGCTCAATAATTTACCATTAAAAGATTTCCCTTTCCCAAGCCAGAAATGAAACCCAAATGAAATAAATCTGCTGACAACAAATACTTATGAAATACACTGGCCAAATACCCTGTTCCTTTCTAACACTTGTCCACTGAGAATAATAATTTATTACTATTAACAATTAGTCTTAATTGTTACGGCAGAAATACGCGATGGAGCCAAAAGTTCCCACTGTGTCAATAAGCTGAAAACAAATATGCCACCAAGCAATCATACTGACATCCATGTAGCCTTTTTTAAAAAGCTAGTCACTTTGCATGTAATTTCTTTATTTTAAAAGGTTTCCATTACAATCCTCAATTTTTTTTTTAATAAGAGGTACATAAGAAAGCCAAAGTGCACCTTTTTGTTAAATAGTCATAAAGCAGTAAGTCATAAAGATGAATCAGAAGCTTGAACAATACCAAGAATTTTTCCTTTTGTATTACTCCCTCAGAGTATCAGGCAAGATGTACCATATAAATAAAATATCATCTCACCAGTTCTGTGAAGACTGAATAATATAGCATGAAATTGAGGGAAGCCTCAAGTTTCACACATCAACCTTCTCATAACACAGATGAGCATCAAGCTCCTCTCTGTTCTTGGGTGAAGTAATGATTTCAAGCTTGTTCCAGTAAAGTTCTATAAACCCTTCCTTTAATACAGTTTTCCATAAGCCTTCATATGGTACAGAGATCAGTGTTTTCTCCGTTCAAGTCTTCCTCTTCTTTCAAGGCAAGACACCCACTCTCTTGCCTTTCCTCTACTAATTTCTGAAACAAAGCCATTTTTATGAAGCAGGGGAGGTGGTCCGAGTTCTTTTCATTCTGCTTGGTTAACCCTAGCCCTTCCTAGAAAAAAAAAAAAAAATAGACCTGGATGTTTGTTAACAGGACTAACGGTCCTTTCTCTGTTCTTCGACGATTAAGTATTTTCTTGTTTAAGCATCACCAGTTATCTGGGAGCCGCTCCTCTGCATTCCATCTCTTATCTATCAATTTAGTGGCCATAACAACCAGAGGACATAAGAGAGACAAGGTGGGGACAAGAGGGACAGCAATACTTTTTACTACATTTAGAGAAAGAACTTGCACGTCTGAAACTTTCAACTATTTGAGTTAGTCAGGGGAGAATTATTACCCTTTTATATTTTACAGAAGCATCTGCACATGAATAAACTCCAATACCAGCCTAAAAGCAAAGCCAAGAGATAGCACTCACATGTTGACATGACTTCTAGCCCGAGACCAACTTCAGCAGGTTAGGAGATAACTGCATGTGAAATTCAAAGTTACTAAACACAAAGTAGTAAGATCTGAAGGAAAGCCTGAATTTCTAATGTGTTTTACTATGTTGCTGATATATCAGTCCAGAAGAAAAACCTCAGGGATCACTACGGGCAGGTCTTTGTGCAGCTACAGTCAAGTAAACAGATTTGCAGAAAACCAGTAGGCTGGATAACAGAGTATTTTTCAGAACTGAAAGAGGAATCAAAGATGGGACTCAAGAACTATGAGCAAGACGTACAACATATCTGATCCTTTCGACACTCCAAAATGTCAAAAAAGTTTCAAAAAACATACTGTAAACCTCAGAAACAGGGACAGAGGTGGAGATGCAGGCATAAATCTGGGAACGGTTCATCAGTGGCATATGACTACCCATGCCTGTATCATAGGAGCACGTAGGGTTACATATGCAACTAGATCCAAAAGCCATCTAGTAAAATCACTCTCTCATCTATGCTAACTCATTTTATCTCTCATCAAGGTATCTGAAATACAGAGAAGCCACATAAATAGCAAAGCATTAGCAAGAAAGCTATGCTTGAACCACATGTGGCCTCCTAATAATTCAAGAGAAGTTGATTTTTCAGACGCTGAAGAGCTTACTGTCTGTCAGAGAGAGCACAGTGGGGAATGCTAATTACAGGTATGACCTCTGTTTATATAGATTAACGTACACCAAAGCCTAATTTATTCCTAATTGAACAGGCACACTAAAAATGGAATTATTTATTACATGCAATAATATGACATGGAATTGACATTGATATCAGATATTGAGCTAGACTGATTTTAAAGCACCAAAATACATTTATTAATACCAAAGATGAATCAGTAACTGGGTGCAAAACCCTCAATCTTAGGTCTCTTGTCCAAAACCAGGTGAAAATGCCTGCAGTCAGAAGTCTGTCTGCTGTTTCCAAATCTTACTCTGTTGCTACTCAATCTAGCTCCCACTGAGAAGGATTCAGGACCCTAGGTCAGTCAAGCTAACGAGACATTGATGACTTCTTTGGCTGCTACTCAGGACACTAGAACTACAATTGTTAAGAATCGCACTGATTTCATTCCAAGTATCAGTGCAGCTTGGAAAAGAAAGCAGCGGGCAGCGGCAGTGCCAAACGCTGAATGCATATCCTGGGAAAGACATCTAAAAAGAGACATGGGGACAAAAAAAGAGAAAGCAGGAAGCTAAGGTTTTCATATCACCCACAATGATTGGTTTCTGCTTCCCACTATGTAAAAACAAAAGATGATGATGGAATAATAGCAGAGGAAGCTGACCTTCCTGCTTTTCTTCAGAATTCAAAGGAGGATAAAGACAACAGTCTCAAATGACACCAGCCAGCAGAGGCAGACAGAGAAGGTATCCATTATGCGAGGCCGGGAATCTGGACAAAACAGTTCCTGGACTCCCACTCCTACCTCACCCCCTCAGAATTTAGGCCAGCTTGTCCTCCCACCTCCCACTGTTGCCTGCAACAGAAAAATTAACTGCTTTGTGTTACCTGTAGGCTCAAAAGACAAATGCGCAGTGCTTAAGAACCCATTAGTTAGCAACACTTAAACCCAGGACAAAACATTCAACCATGTGTTAGAAAGCCAGTAATATATTCCCTGTGCAATATTTCCCTGGCCCACGTATAGCATAAACAAGGCCTATAGGAACATTTCTTTCAAAGTCACACTGGTACGCTGTAACGAGACGCTCTAAGGAAGCTTGCCCAGTGGGAAGAGGCATATTTCATTACCCAATCCCGTCAGCCTGCCGCTCTGTCCCCCTCCCCTGCCACTTCATATTTTAAGCACTACGTTTATCTTATAATCCAAATAAGACTGCATTCAACTAATCGATTCACCCAAGAACCCCTTCCCTGCATGGAAGCAAACCACTCGATGGCATCAAAATTTTATAGGACAAATTGTAGCCACACCTATCTTTTAAAATATATTAAAAATACTGCAAGTAAACTGCAAAAAGGATACTGCGTTTAACTTGGCTTTAGTCACCAGAACAACTAGAATCAAAAGAGTTGCCTAAGAAAACGTTGATAGAAAAAGCGACAACTTTCTATAGAAATGCTGACCAAGTGAAAAAGCAGAAAGCGTGTAATGTTTCTGCAGTAAACACTGCACACACAAACACTCCCTTAGTTTCCTTACACTAGGGTAAGCTGCCTCCTCTCCAGATTCCCACCCCACTCAGAGGGCAGAAGGGGGGATGCTGTTTCATTCACTGCTCCTTTTCATCTTTACTGACCAAACTATTGCCCCACCTCATTAACCGCACTCATCCAAATCCCACTCTGAATAGGAATTTGCATATATACAAGCCTTTTGTCGCTCATTAATGTCATCTGAATGACTCTCACATGTTCATGAATTTATCTTCTGCCTATCCCTTTTTACATATATGGGCCAACAGCATTTAAAAAAAAAATTATTTAGGCTCTTGCAACAAGGGGACTCGTTTTCTAGGTTTCAGTCCAGCATTTCAGAATTCAAGTGTCCTTTCCCTTTTGCCTCTTGGTATGTTCAAAAGAGAACATGCAGCTTCTGCTTCCATTGGTTGAGGTAAGAATGCTGTAAGCATCAAACTAATTCCCAGTCTTGCTCAGCTTCTATATCAAAGCAAAGGACAGTCCAGTACGGGGGGAAAAACAAAAATTAAGACACCAATATACCAAGCATGCACAGGCCCGAGGAATAAAGTAACCAATGCAGTTAATCAACTGCTATTTAGCTCAAGCCCTTTACTAAGCAATGTGAACGTACTCTGAAACACAAAGGCACGTTAAAAAAAAAAAAAAAACACACACACACACAACACCCTTTTCTAGTTAACTGAACATCGGAAACAAATTTCAGCACATTGCTGCTTCCCCTTCAAACAGCTTGGCACTACCTCAGAGTTCTAAGTATGTTTAGAAACAACAGTATAGTATAGGTCTAGGGAAACTATGAAAACCCAGTCTGCACACACAAACTGGTTATTCTGAAAACATTAATAAATATCAAAAAAACAGGCCAGATTATCCTTAACTTGCTGCTCAATTAAAATTTTCCTGTTACCAATACGTCCGAGCTGCTCAAAGATCAAGCAGTAGAGGAAGGTCATGGGTGGAGTTCCGCAGGGACCTGTGCGGAGACAGGTAGCTTTACCTATCCGCTAATGACCTCAAAAAGGGCACAGGCAGTGGGGTGACAAAGTTTGCTGATGATATGACAAGGTTATAAGGACGGAGGGCAGGCTGAAGAACTGCAGAAGGACCTTATCACACTGAGTGAGGGAGCAATTCGATAGACATAAAATAAAGTGATGCCTATGGGGAAAGAGAGACCTAGCTGCACATATAAAACGACGGGCTCTTGGATGACCTTTACCACTCCAGAGCAAGCTCTTGGCCCAAGATAAATAGACACATGAAAACATCAGCTCAGTAGCACTCAAACACACAAATCAGTGTTAGAAATTAAAGGAAAGGGAACAGAGAACAAATAAGAAATCATTATACGCTGTGTAAATCACTGGTGCAAAGAGATCTGGAAGAATGGGTGGCTTTGGTTGCCTCATCTTAAAAAAAGATGCATGAGATAGAGAGGTTCACAGAAAGATAACAGAAATACAGCATGACTTCCCTATTAAACAATGGCAATGGCTCTGTTTTCTTCAGCCTAGAAAACAGAGAATTTGGGGAAGGATAAGACAGAAATCTATACAACCACGAACAGCATAAAGAGATCAGATAGGGATCGACTGTTCATTGTTTGTTCTCACAAAAATACAGTGAGCGTTGTATGAAGCTGGTAGGAGTTAGCCAGGTTCAAAACAACGCGAGGAGAGTCCTCATGCAGCAAACAGCAGAAAAACAGAAATGCTTATGAAAATATTGTGAGCAAAATAAGTTTATACAGGTTCAAGAGGACTCTGGACAAGCACTCAGGGAAAAGAGACTTATTTGGTTTGTCTGGCTAGTAGCCCCTATCAGGGTCAGGGGACCTTACAGGGGACTGAGCTGAAAACAGCTGGAAACTGGGAGAGTACTGCAAGGAGGTGGTAGCATTTGTCATGCTTGTCCTGTTTTTACTCTTTCCTGTGCACTTACTTCTGGGAGCTGTTGGAGACAATACTGCGCTAGAAGTACCCTTGGCCTGAACTAGTACAGCTACTCTTATATTCTTACGCTTCACTTTATGATACATATTGTTTATTTTTTTGCCATTTCCTCAAAAACCCAAGTGATTTTGTCAGGAGCGCTAATAAAAGCACTGCTTCTCAACTGAGAGAGTCACATTTTAACAACAAAGAGGTAAAAGTGAAAATTAAAACCCGAATGAAAAAACTGGGTGTGCACTCTTTGGAAAAATATTATCTAAAATACTTATAATTCAAACTGACAACAGTTCTGGTATTTGATTTAAAAAATTTGAAGTCCTGCCATCAAGCGGCCTCAGCAGATTCACTGATGAGGCACTGCTAAATCAACATGCGACTGAAGAAAAGAACAATTTTGTTTCTGTATTACTGCTGAAGTTTCTACTATTTTGAATTTGGTGCAATATAATTACAGGTGCACTAGTAACGGCCATAGATAGCTTGAGCAGAGCCGTTTCTTTAACAGAGTTTTCAATATGCTGAAAATCTACATAAATATTTGAACTGTTTTTGAAGATTCTTATTTTGCACTAGGGAAACAAGATACAACATCTGCACAAAAGTGAGATCATTTTGTCAAGGGAGTCTCAAGAAACAGTACTAGGAATGAACGTATTTGAAAACATTCTCGTACACACAACTTTTTCAACATGCTCTTGTGCCTCAGATTATGAGGGTATCACCCCTATTGGATTTGGCCTCTGCTCACCTGAAAAGATAAGGAAAAAAAAAGGTGGGGGGAAGAGAGTACGTGCAAGAGCACTGCACGTATGCTAAATTGCCAAACAAAACTAGGTTCACTACTTCTGTTTCCTTTCTACATTCTATTTTGCATGCTAACTAATAATGTTTCCTGTTGAAAAGCTGAACAGAGTGACCTTGTCAAGTCCAGATCCCACCAAAGAAGGCAGGAAGAATATCTTGCAGAAGATTATAAATGAGAGTAAGCATGAAGTTTCAGCTCTGAATGATTCTCAACCGACTGTCCCACCTTAAAGGACAGTAAGCGTCTTCATGTGGCTGGACAGTGAAACTAAGCTATCTGCTTACATAGCAAACAGGCCAGGATGCCTTTCCCTATGCTATTCTTTCTCTGACACACTTTCTCAGAAGGAAGCTTTCCAGCATGACGTGCCAGAGAACAAGGCTGGAGGAACCCTGCGTAGACTGCTATACTGGGACCACAAATGTGTAGAAGGATCAAGGCTAGACTGCAAAAATTAGAGTGAATCTCAGGACTATCAGTTATTTTGCAAAGATACACACAGCTGATTTTAATCCCAGGAGCAACTAGGGATAAATGATTTTGCTAAACTCTGTCTTTCGGCTCAGCTGCCAAACTGATTCCCTTTGTGAGCCTCTTCAAGAGCAGAGCAACAACATCAAGCAAATACACTTTGAAGAGGGCCTCAGCTGAAGCTTGGTGGACCTAACACATCCTATTTCAAACCACACCTTATGAAAATGTTGCAGGTGACAGATATTAGCAGAAGCAACCCCCTGAACCTTGCAGCTGCTAAAAAATGGGTTGTACAGCACAGGAAGGTAAGGCCACAATACCAGCCAGGGCTTGAGTATGCGTCTGTGGCAGAACCACTCTGAATACAACCCCTCACTCGTACAATTCTAGTGTAGCTAGACAATTATGACATTTTGCACTTAGTGATCTCTTTAGAAGATAATTTATTTTTTCTTCTAGTATAGGCCTAGCCTAATAATT
Organism: Struthio camelus; assembly: GCF_040807025.1. Classification (NCBI taxonomy): domain Eukaryota; kingdom Metazoa; phylum Chordata; class Aves; order Struthioniformes; family Struthionidae; genus Struthio; species Struthio camelus. The sequence continues at coordinate 2,300,696 of NC_090953.1, forward strand.
TAGAAAATGGGTCCTCTAATCTCAGGCTCTGCCCAAACATGATTCAGTGCCTGCCCAGCGTGGACTTCTACATTGATCATGTACAGTTGCACACTCAAAAAGGCTGACCATGCTTTGAGCAGGAGGCCGGACTAGAGATTTCCTGAGGTCCCATCCAACCAAAATTATTCTATGATCTATGGTCACTCTTAAGGAAGCAACTAGGTGTTAAACTGAACAAAATACCATGAAAAGCTAGCAGGAGATGCCTACTCAACTCTTGTTGTGAAGAATTTGGCATGACAGATCAGATCTCTGCTGCAAACTGGAAAAAAAAAAAAAAAAGCATTCCAAGTATATGCTATGAACACCCAAGACATGGGGAAGAAAACAACAGAGTGAGAGGGATACTTCACAGCTTACTATTCTGCAAAAGCTGTTGGCGGTGTATCAGCCCCAAGGCAGGGCGGACAGAGAAAGTCTCCTTTTCTCTTACTCCCCCTTCCAGTCAGATGTACCACTAGGATGGAAACTGGCAACAAAAGCACTGTCTACAGCCCATGCAGTCCAGGCAGAAGCCAAGAGGAGGCAGAGCTACTCATAAATGGTTATTAGCACATACCCAGGAAGCTCATTACCATTTTCCAAACAAAACAAGGGAAATTCACTACACAGCAACCTCCAGTGATGCACAGAAGGCGATTAACACCATCTTTCAGTCTCCCATACTAAACAAACTTTAGTATATCCACACAGTCTTTGCTCTGCCACAGAGCCTAGGACTGTAGCCTTATCAAGAAAAGGCTTTAAAATGTTTCTTCTCCTTCTCCACGAATTACTACGCCACTTCCTGTATAAAGCTCCTATACATCATCTTCTATAGACATCAAGGTCAAGCTTAGGTTGACTGTGGGCTAGTTATATAATACCTTTTCAGTTCTTCCTTTCATGTATTGCAGATAAACCCCATAATACTCACCATCTGTTAATTCTTACTCTGCCATGGTCTTAGAACATCATGCTTGTTTTTGGAGCGCTCTGGTATCCCTCAAGTATAGGTCCAGAGACAGGCTGTATCAGCAGAGATGTGGCAGTGCATCTATAGCCATCCCTAATCCCAGCAGCAAAACAAGATTGAGCCAACTGCTAAGAAACTCATGGATCAATAAAACCGCATCCGATACTGGATTATTGGCAAAAGAATAAGAAGGGAAATAACAATAGAAAGGTCTCTACCACAGCACATAGAGACTAATATAACATTACCTACGCTCTAGTTTAATTTGATTCTTGTTCCTACTGACAATTTGGAAGATCAGAGCAAGGCTGTACAAGTTAACATGTCCCATCCCATGCATTAACTCCACATAGTTTCATTTTCAAAGGTTTAACATCTTCCGCTTTTTGTTGTAGCCCCAAAGCTACAGTGCTAATTTACTTTGAATTAGCCAAGTTCTGTGGCAATTAGCGTAGGTGTTAAAAGAGGGCTTTGATAATATTGAGTAAAATTACAGAAGTAAACACTCTCTTGTAAACTACTGAAGCACCTTTGTTCTCCTCACTCACCACCTCCCTCCGTACTTTAACTAGCAAGAGAATCTACTTTTAAGAAAGGCATTTATTTTCATGCATAGATTCCATCTAAGGTATTATATGCAATTTTTGCATCATAAAATTGAATCATCTTCATTTAAAACAAACATTTCTAGTATTTATTGGTCCACATAGAGCTGGAATAGAGACAGGGCAATCAGGTAATCAGTTTGATGAAAGAGAGCTTGATCAAGAGGACTCCAAAATTCAGCAGCTCAAGCATGTGTCACAGCAGTCACCCACACAACACATTTTGCCACCTCTCCCCTCAAGAACAGGGCAAACATTTCTCTGTGACTGTTGAGGCACATCTGTACGTTAACCAAACCAAAGGTGAAGTTCCTATTTACAGAGGACAGCATTAGGTGAGACATCGGGACTGCAAGAGGCACACAAAGTATGTATTGACAACTTTTTGACATAAAATCACGTTTACATTCATCACTGAACCTGTGACTTTCCCAATACTTGTATTCCTTTTTATGCAGGGCAATAAAGTGGAGCTTTCCATTAGGGGGACACTGGTAACATCCTTCACTGAAGTGAAAGTTCCTAAAGTGGAAGCACAGCGCCAAAAGTAGAGAGACATTTCTGAGACAACTTAACGTTGGCAGGCAGAATTCTTTTCTTACGGAGCCAAAGGGCCAAACAAACGCCACAAGGTAAAAGGAAAGCAGCAGGAGATCCCACTCATCCTCTAGGCCTGAGTCACAAATCCTCTGGGACACTAGGTGATTTCAAGGCCTCATAAAATAACCTTTTCAAAACCTTCATTCATAGCATACAATTACCCCAAATCCAATATTTTCAGCAAAGACCAATGAGCCAAATGTCAATGGAGTTCACCAGCTGACTAACCCTGGGGTTCAGCTACAAACTCACTCATAAGCGTTACTACAATCAACAGGGGTTACAAGAGATGCTGAAGAGAAATGCAGAGAATAGCCACTCAGAGGAATGGAGAGGGCTGGGGGTATCTCAGAACAACTACAGGGAGCACTTAAGCCTCAAGTGTTTAGAAGTTCTGTTTTGTTTTTCACTATAATGGCACTACAGAGAAAAATGATCAGATGTTGAGTTCCACAAGAACAGATTACAGCAACTAAAACCCACCATGCCAAACACATTAGTGATAAGTTTGCCCTTACCTTTGTGCTCAATATAAATGCAGGTCAGAGCATAAACCACGCTGATCAACTACAATGCTACAAATAATCTCAGTATCTGAAGATATGTTAAATGTCTACATCCTGCTTCAAGTGACATTTTTAACTGCTTCTCTAACACATCTGATCCATAACCATTTTTAATCAATGGCCAAGCGGTCCTGAACATCTCCCCTCTCTAGGGCGATTTTCGGGTGACATTCCTAAGGAATAAAGCTAAATAAGACGCATCTTCTACCCTTTCATTTTGTTAGCATCTAAGCTTGTTAGCAATCTTTTATAAATACCCTTGTAACAATAGGGAAATAGACTGGAAACCCATGAAAAATAACTGCTGTGAAGAACTGGTTCTTACACCTTTCTTCCTTCTCACAGGTGGCCATGAATAAGTAGTTCACTTGCATATGCCTGCAAATACTTCCAGGATGGTCCCTAATGTTTGTGACCGGTTTATACTCAAATTGTGCTGACGTTGTATTTATGTGTACACAATATGCAATCTGTTTTTTATTGGCAATAAAGAAGTGTTATGGATTGGGACTTTGACAGTTAAACAGTGATGCACAGCTGCCAATTTTATTCATCTGATCTCTGCAATTCCAGTGTTGAAGACTAAAAGCTCAAAGAAAGACAGTCCAAAATACAGTTAAAAATACTATCATACTGACATGCACCAAATTGCTGACATGAAAATAATGGGATCCATAGACTTGGACAACAACGAAAAATGGATCATGTTGACTTTAATCACAGAAACCGCAGCAACTTATAAAAGGATTAAGTAAAAATAGCTCGTAATACAGAAGAGTAAAAATTCTAATTGAACACTGAAATAGGTAGCTTATGCTCATTAGCATTGACGATGCAATTTAACACAATTGCATTTCCATACCAGAGATCCATTTGTCACTATTATCACCACCACCTGAAAGCTGTGCTACTAGCCTTCCCCCCAAAACCCAGCTTCCCTGCATTTAGGGAAAGCACATTTCCCAATTGATTTTATTTAATGGTTTGTTTTCATCATCATTGTGTGGAAATGCTATTATGTATTTTCATTCAAACTCTTGATTCACTTTTTTTTTTTTTAAGTATAAATTGTATCTAACAAGAAACACACCAGGGATCTCTTCAATCCCCAAAGGCACTTTCTTAAAAGGAGAGAGAACAAAGGAGAAAACCTCCCAGCATGTGCTTTCCAAACCAGCTTCTTAGGACAGTATCAAGAATGACAATACAAGAACATAAGCTTTTCTTTTTTATTCTTTGATCCATGTATAATTGAATTGATTATTGCAAACTGTGTAATGATTTCCAAAAGACTTGAGTAGAAGGCAAAGATCACAACAACGTAATAACCAATTTAAAGAGATGTAAGAAATATTGAAGGAAAGATTTAATCACTCAAGTATACTCCTTCCAATTAGAAAGAGCTTTAAATAGCTTACCTTGAGATAAATTAGAGTCTGTATGCAATTATACAGGAATAGTAATTAAGATCAGGAAAATTCACATATGTCTTAGCCTATAGAGTTAGGGAAGCAATCCACAGATTAAGATTTTTAAGTTACCTTGTTTTATCACAAGAAATGAAAACATCCTAGTTTAATTTATCCAAAATTTTGAGAGTACCAAAGAATTCAGTAACCCTACAAGTCCAGGATCTCCAAAGTATGTTTCATCTTAACCGATTGATATTTCCTAAATGGCATGCAAATTCTCAAATGAGGCAGAAGACCAAAAGAAGAAAATACTTCACAAGAAACACTGATTCATGATTTATAATTCTGTGAAAAATTATGGCAAATAAGAACGACCACTAGTTTTCTTGGGAAAAAAAAGGATCATTCATTTTACTCCGGGTGTTTGGCAATGCTATGTGTCAAATCGCCTTCCCCATTTTCCCCGTTAATCTTGTGGGTCCTTTACATAGAAAGGCAAGAAAGTTTTAGGGATAGAAAAAACATGACCAAAATTCTCTGCCAGACTTTTTCTTGCAAAGGCAAGTTAATTACCTACCATGCAACTATTTCATTTGATTTTAGTTTTTACAGGTCACTAGATCTGAAATCAATGCCGTTTGGTAATTAATCAGAGGAGAGATGTGGAAAGATTTTACCTAAGAAAATTAAAATAATGAAAGGAATTCACTGTTTATTTTTCAAACAACAGCGTCTGAGTCACAAACTCTCCCTCAGTTAAGTCTCCTTTCAACTTTCAAAAAAAAGTATGAACGTAAAAGTATGTTTTCTTGGGATGCATTCCTACATAAAAATACCCACTGCTCCCAACTACAATATAACACCTTTGCATTAGCCATGTTTTTCCAAGGATCACGCTCCTCGCCCAATACTTAAAAATTGAGTTATACTACTTCTGGAAAACCCAAAGCGTGACACAGCTATAACTCCAGGCAGAAATATCATCCTTCCCGTTCTTTCCCCCTCCTTCCCAACAGAGACACGCATACTCCTTCTTTGCATGGTCTAAAAAAAAAAAAAAAAAAAAAAAAAAAAAAAAAAAAGCATTCAAGCCCCTTATATTGAAGGTTTCAAAGTAACAATTTATGAAGTAACTTTTGTTTTCCTTATCTTACATTGCCAAGTCCTCCCAGCTACCAAAAAAACTCCTCTTCACATAGAGGCAGAAGGCACCATCCAACCACCCCAGCTTGCAGGTACTGCTAACTTTCCCAAGCAGTAAAGTAAAACTGAAAATACAGTCAGTTTGACATTTACCCTTCAGATCCCTAAGGCTGCAACGGTACTTAAAAGAAGGAAAAAAAAAAAAGTCATTTCTGTCTATTGGTTCTCAAGAAAGAGAAGCAGGCTTTAGGAGGCGCTCAATAAAAAGTCAGGTATGACAAGCGGACACAAATATACTTCTACACAAACCCTAACTGTAAAGCTGCAGAGAAAGAGCAGGAAAGGCCTCTCCCCCGCGCTCGCACAGCAAAGCGGCGCTCCAACACGTGTATACACACACTGAGCCCGGAGGCTCTGCAGCGAAGAAGAGGAGAGGCTTCAGATTTCAAAGCTCCTAAGATCAATAAATTGTCAGTTTTAATAGTAAAGTCAAGCCTTTTAGCACTGTCCTTTGACCACCATATTGCCATCTTAACACAAACTGGGGGAAAAAACCAAAGCTTTATTCCCTAGCTCTTGCTTCTTTTCACTCCAGTTGAGTCAGTTATACGTACATATACATCAAATACATTCAAGCCAGCTCCCGTGCACCAAAAATCCTAGAATCAGTTACCAAAACACACTGTTCCATTTACCATGCCAAGACAGACAAGATTTTACCACTGGAATCAAATCTCAACCTTTTATCTCTTTACGCGGGGAAACGAACGTAACGCGAAAAGAGGCTTGGGAGCAACCCCGCTCAGCAATACCCCTGGCAAGATACCCTGAAAAACAAAGGGCAGAGGAGGATTTAACAACCTATTTGTCCTGACCTGGCAAAGAGAGACCCCAAAGAGTCTCAACACGCACAAAACATCAGCGCTTCTTTACCTCTTGACAGCACCACGAGCATCTAAAAATGGAAGCACGCGAAACGTTTGACAAGCAGAAAGAAAAGAAAAAAAGAAATCAAGACCCACAGAAAGACAAAGGATTTCCCTAGACAGGCTTCACTGCGTTTTATACTCTACGCACTTCTGATTTCCGTTGTATTAACTTCAACGTACGAAACAGCAGGCCCCTTCGCGAATACCGGCCCCACGGCAATGAAGTTCTCAAAACTTTCGAATACATGGCAGCGCGCAAGGAAGAGCTGGCACCTTCTCCCCCCTCACCTTGCCAACACGAAGCGATGGGAAAGGATGTTTTTCTCCCCCCCCCTCCCCTTTTTCCCTCTTGCTGTTGGCAGCGCTGCGTGGGCTCCCCGCCACCCTCTCCCATCCCCGCTACCTCCCCCAACGCGAGATGCGCCACACGAAGTCGCGCCTTCTCCTCCCTGCCGGGGCGGACGCCTACCGAGATGCCACCACAGCCCAAGGGGGGGGGTGGGGGGGAACCCACCTAAAAAGTTCCACGCGTCCAAGGGTGGGGGGGGGGGGACAAACAAACTTCGCGCCAGGGTGCTTCGGAGCACAGGGGTTGGGGGGGGGGGGGTTGTGTTTTTTTTCTTTTTTTTTCTTTTTTTTTTTTTTGTTTTTAAATCAACGAGCTTCGCCGGGTGACAGGAGACCCTCAACGCGACGCCCTCGGCGGGCCACCCGCGGCGGCGCAGCGGGGGCGGCTCCTTCCCGCCGGGGGCGGCTCCGCGGCCGCCTGTCAGCGCCGCCGCCGGGACGAGCCCGCTGCCGGCGGCTCCTTTCGGAGCCCCCTGGAAACTTTGCGGGGACCGGGGGGAGGCCGGCGGGAGGCCTCGCTCCCCACCGCCTTCGCCCTGAGGGAAGCGTGGGGGGGAAGGAGTGGTCGGTAACGGCCGTCCGGGGGCCGGGCGCTGAGGGGAGCCCTCCCCACCCCGCCGCGGCCGGCCAGGCCAGGGCAACGCCGCCGTGGCCCCCCGCCGGCTGCTCCGCGGGCCCCGGGGCGGGGGGGAGATGGAGGGGGGGGGCTCTGCCCGGCGGAGGGAAGGGAAGGGAGAACAGCTCCGCTCCCCGCCCCGCTCCGTCCCTTAGCCCCCGCTGCCGGCGGAGAGTCGCCGCCGCGGCGCGGCAGGGTGGCGGAGCGCCGCGCCGCCCGCGGAGGGAGGACGAAAGCGGAGGGAGGGGGAGAAAAAGGGAGGGGAGGGCGACGCGGGCCCCGAGCGCGGCGGCGAGAGGCGTCGCGCAGGGAATTGGAGCTGCGCTTTACCTTTAGTTCCGCACTGTCCGCCATCTTGCAACTGCGGGCGCAGGCGCAGTGAACCCCGCCGGGACGACGCCGCCTCCCCCCGCCCTGCCCTCCTCTTCCCCCCCTCCTCCCACCCCCGCGCCGGCACGCAGCGTTTGAATCACGGCGCCATTTTGTCCCTCCCCCCGGGCTCCTCCGGGCGGAGGAGGGAGGGGGGCGGCTCTGCCTGCCGGGAGTCCCGGCGGCCGGTCGCGGTGAAGCTCCCGCGGCGCTGCGGCAGGAAGGGGACGAGCCCGCCCGCCGCGGTCCCGCCTCGCCCGCGGCTCCCTCCGTGAGGGGGAACGGGAAGGAGGCGGCCGCGCCGCCGGGCCGTTAGCGGCGGCCCGTTGTCGCCTGCTGTCTGTGGAGCCGCCGGACCCTCTGGAAGAGGAGGAGAGAGGTCGCTACGCATTCCTCTAGTCATAAGTTGATTAAAATAGGAATTTTGCCACTCCGCTTCCTGCTACTTAGTCTTTAAATTACCTCCCCCCCCCCCCCCGCGGAGTGGGAACAACGCGGGATTAGCGCAGGGTTTATCGGTTGGGGGGGGGGGGGCTCCCGGGCCGGTGTCGCCACAGGGGTCGTTCCCCCCCCCCCCCCCCGGAGCGGCGGGCCCGGGGAGCAGAGCGTCCTGCCGGGCGCCTTCCTCCGCCCCCGCTCTTGTACCAGCTGCGCCGCAAGAGGGTAAAAATTAATCATGTTATTGTTCCTCAACTCCTGCGCGGGCAGTTCAATGAATCAATAAAATACCGTGCCCGCGGTTTTGGTTTTGGTTTTGTTTTCTTGCCCTCGTTTACGAAAAGCAAGAAAGACGGCCTAGGTTCTGTGTTTTTATGGGGCCTGCAGAACCGGAGCGGAGCTTTTAGATCTAAAATTGACCGCTGCATTTTTTTTGAGTTAAAGCTGGGCTCTTTTTAACAGCAGACCAGATCATATGGCGGGAAAAATGCATCCTAAAAATCCTATGTGATAAGATCACTGTTTTGGTTGTGAAGTCAGCTTAAATGTTAGCACTTAAGTCATGCACCTTAGTTTGATTCAGCTTCCTCGTACCTGTGAATTATTCTGTAATTACAGATTGCCGTGATGCTTTTTCTGCTTGTCCTTTCCCTTAAGGAAGGTCAGTATCGTCCATCCTTTTAAAGGAGCAACAGATGCAAAATTTGTCTTTTTTTTTTCATGACCTTTCTATAAAATTCATCATACTTTCAGAAATGTTTATAAAGCACTTACATTATCTGTACTGCAAGATAAAATAGCATTAATATCTCCACTCTACAAATTAAAGAAAGCATGCTTGAGGCCACACAGGGAACCAGTGGTAAAGAGATTACCACTCACGATTATTACTGAATTACAGTTTGTCTCCCATCTGACCTGAATAGTTCACCACAATTTAGAATTAGGTAGTTTCCATTGAGAGAAAAATGTGACAGCGCTATCAAATATCTTTCTAGCAAGCAGCTTTTTGATACCAGCCCGTTTATTGGTAAGAATATGTACGAGGTCCCGTTTCTCTGAACAAAGGGAACAGCCTGCACCTCTCTGCAAACAGCATTTCATGCGGAAGCATTCCCCGACTGTGTCTTGAGGCTGGATTGACAGGAAAACCCAGGTGCATCTTGTGACTCCTCTCTGGTACCCCTCTTTCTTCTCCAGGCCATCGAAACATCCCATTCCCACTGCAGAGATGCCAAGTATCCACTGTTCTCCTCGATTCCTGTTACAGTTCTCAATGTTCAGCCTCTGCATATATGTTCAGCCTCTGCATATCAAATCAAGCACTCAGAAAATGAGAAACAGTTAGAAAAGACCGATAAGTAATATTAAGAGACTCTGGCTTAACACTGTATGTAATGAAGAGTTATCACTGTGCCTAAAACACTGGCTGAGGAGGGGGACAAGGCTCTAGGCAAGATATCTAAAAAAAAATAAAAGTCAGATGACTCCCCAGTCTGCCCACATGTGCCATAATTAGCTCATCTATTTCAGTGGTCTGAACTAGCCCAGTTTAGAATACTTCATTTTGAATGATAAAATGCTTAATAACCATGATCTGATATGATCCATTAGTTTGTTTCTAGTAATTTAAAGAAATTGGCAAGAAGATCTAAAACTAGATTAATGCGTATCTTTTTTTTTTCAATTTTTTTTTTTCCTGAAAGAGCCTTGCTGCGCAGCAAACAGTTTTATCTTCTTCTTCACTTCCTACTAAATTCAGTGGGATGTGGACATGTGCTTAAGTGCTTTGCTAAATCATGACATAACACTATCAAACCTGACACATGGCCATAAACCACAGCGTCCCTTTTCAAAACTTGCTTTAAATAAAGCAGGCTGAGAATGCCTTCAGATACATTAAAATAAGGAAGTAAACTAAATGAGAGGGCACAAAATGCTGAGTTCAAAGTGATTCTCCCTCAATACTGTAAACATATACAAGGTCGAGTTGTTTGCAATATTACTCTTATGTTGCTATTTTACCAATATGAGTTAATAAACCAAGAACTTGGCAAACTTTTAAGGACTATGGTAGCAACAAAAATAGACTGCAAAAAAGACTTTATCCTACATGATGAAAATTTTTCAGTATTACGCAATGTCAAAATAAAGCACAACCCTTTGTGAGAGGACATGCAGCTGAACCATTAACATAGCAAATCGCTACTTACACCAGTGTATTCAGATTTGACACTTTTTCGTCTATGTGCACTTTTGAAGACAGAGCTATTACAGGCCCTTTATTTTTCAGTTTGAACTTCTGATAGTCACTTCTTTAATGCAATATACACTTAAGTATGAAAAAGGAACTTAATGTGAAAAACAATCTGAGCTTCTATTTCTAGACAATTATTTACATGTAATTAAATTTTGCTCCTCTCTGCTCCCTCAGACTTACATGACGGTTTCTTTGGCAAGAAAATACTTTGTCAACTCAGAGTAATTTTCAAAGCTGCTCTCAGTTGCTCCAGCTCTGCTGCAATTCTGTCAACGACAGCAACACTCAGACCTCTTTGTCAGGATTCGCTCCCTCTTCAGCTCAAAAAGACGTGCTCCTCCAGTCGTGCAACCAGCCTGTAACTGGAGCAGGTGAGAGCACCTCCAAAATAGCCTTCCACTTGTCGGTCTTCTCTATTTTTCTGAGCTAAAAATACTTTTTTTTTTTTCTTTTAACCTTTTGCGGGGGGGAGGGAAAGAGAAAGAGAAGTAAAAATAAAGATCGGGGATTTTCCTCAAACGTTCAGGTTTACGATATTTTCAATTCCCAGTTTTCAAAGGTTCGTTTCCCCTTTTTGCCAGATTGCAATAAAATAAATGACTTCCAGAATCTACCTTCCACCCTGATTTCTTCCATTCTGTAACCATCCCAAAAATTTATCATGTCACATAACTCATTTTCTGAAAACTATGTTCAGACACAATAACATTTTTAATAGAGATATGCAGTTTTCATACCGACACGTTGTTTTCATTAGTTTGAGCCTCTAAGACTGTCTCCTCTTTTTGTAGTAGTCCAAACTTACTCTCTGCTCAAAAGCAAGCTGGGGGTGGGGCATTTTTGCTCCTGAGTATAAATAAAAAGTTATTTAAAAACTCATTCTCTCTCAATGAATCTGTTTCCTGTTAGAAAAATATGACTGTACTGTTAAAAAACATCTCTATTCTTGAGATTGTTGGAGGCATACAAAACACTGAGATGTGTCCCTGAAATAGCCTTTTCTGGAACATTTTAGTGAAAATAACTTGGATGCATAGGAAGAAAACGGAGCAGCCGGTATGTCAGATAAACTAAGTCCGTTCAATTCTTTATATGCAGTGTATGTGGACTTGCTCCGTATGATATACAGTAAGCTTAACAATGTCAAATAACACCAAAACCAGGCTAGTACATACAATTTCCCCTAAATTCACTTTCAAGTGCAACATTATAGTATATTACTGTCATCCCTCAGATTGGGCCCAGAACAAAGCCTGCTACATATTTAGAAAAGTAATATTCATTACATCTTTGCTGCCTGTGTTATTAAAATTTACAGCAAGGGAGTTTATCAAATAAAATCCTAAATTGGAAAAAGATGCTGGACCATATTGTTAATGCCACCTCTTTTATATCCTTAGATCTCCTGATATAACAACATTATTGCAATATAGAAAGTACATGTAAATGAGTTACTATAATCTTTAATTACATATGCAGTGTTACATTTGCGTATTTCCTGGTTTTTGAGTTCCTAAACATCAACTTATCTTATTCCTGAATACATATGGGTGCAGTTTATAACACCAAGCACTCAAAACCTATCTGGGTCATGATACAAACCTTTTCTTTTCCTGTTGTGATTTTCATAAATCTTTTCAAAAAGTTAATTGTACTCTCTGATATTTGAATGCCCTGTATATTGTATTCCCTGCCTGGAATTATGCATTCCAAGTGGAGTTCAGCTCCCTATGTACTTTACTGCTAGACAAAGAGTTGCAGCTGCAAGACAATAGTAATAGGAACAACAATTAGCCCATTCTTTAGAACTATTTGCTTAGCCTTTTCCACCCTAATGTCAATGGATGATACGTGTTTGCTAATAGTACTCTGCTCACGTTCTTAAAGCTCGTCCTTCATAATTGAGCGGTTTTACATTTGGACTGCGTCAAATGAAGTATCAGTTGTGTCAAGCTGAGACCAAGTTTTACAGCTAGGACAAACAGAATGAGGTCTCTCCGTCTGGTTCCCCAGGCAGCAGCCTCCACCCTCGTCCAGCCACACCGCGCAGGGCCTACGGCTTCTGGACATCGCCTTCTGTCCCCTTCCTTTCCGATTGTGCACCTTTGTGGAGCTCAGGTGCAAGAAAACAGAAATGGTTGGTTTACCTCTGAACAAGCAAGAGAGGTGTTTTGTGCAAAACACATTCATCTAGCCTACTTTGATACCTAATGACAGCAATCTCAACAGCAAAACTGCTTTACATTTGATGAATTTGATGTCATTTGGAGGACTGCTTTCTTTACCAAAATGAGGCATATATGTTACTTACAGATAGCACTAGGTGAGAAGATAACAGATCGCATCCTGCTGCTCTTACTGCTTTTAGGTAACTTTTATCCCAGGAAAACTGCCGCTGCTGAATGGTTTTAGTTCTGTATGTGCATTTGCTCACTTTTCTCTGAACTTTTATTTGAATTATCATGTTTTTCTTTTTTTAATCAAGGCTAGAATAGTTTTTTCACTGAGAAGAAACGGTCGTTCCTGAGATATTCATCCACACTTGTGAAAGCATTTCCTTTGGCTGAGTCGAATCCAGATTTTGTCAACAAAATTCCATTTCACTGAGTCACAATTGTGATTTTTTATCATTAGCACCCATTTTCATAAAACATAGGCACAGCACAAGAAGACAAAGTAGAGCAACTGCAACAGGCCACAGCCAATTCATAGTGAGATTTGCAGTGTGTGGTGCTATTTTCAAAGCCAAGCAATACTTCGAGCACTGGATGCCTCAGAAGCCTGACATGGGCCCAGGACAATTCAAACATAAGGACAGAAAACTACAGAAAGTTACATCTGTCTTCAAAACATCTTCAGAGAAGTGAGGCAAATTTTTATTAAGCCATATAGACTTACAACAGCGACAGAAACTAGTTTTGACTGCGACAAACTCTTTCATTCCAATTAACAAGTTATTTTATATAGGAGGGCAAGGCCCTAATGCTTAGTAAGTTACCTTCTGTAGATACTGAATAAATTCCTCCTATGACAGAGAAAAAAAAAATCAAGGTGCTAAACTTTACCAAACGAGGGTTCAGCACAAGTCCCTGTTACAATGTTATGTGAAGGTCTTGTGTTCCCCATTCTTCTGCAGTCACATGGTAGGTGCAAAATGCTGCCATTGTCATATGGTCCTGCTTTGGTAAAAATTTTGTTTGAGGCGTTAGAGTCGTATACAGTGATCTAGAAGAAGACCTAGAGGCCTGTTACAGTTTGTGTCTCTTTTCTCCTTCCTCTCCTTCAACAGTTTTTTGGTGCTGCTACTTCCATTATGGAGCACACACGCCAGCAACGTAGGGTACATAGGAGCAGAGAGGGCGTTATGCTTCTAATCTCCCGTTCTTTAACTCTCACGTTGCCCAGCGTGGTTCAGAGCAGAGGTAGGTGAAATGCTGAATAAAATGCCAGCAGCTAGGCTATGCCTGCTAGCACGCAGATGGTATCTGGTACGAAGCGCTCACTTCTTCGTTTTTACATAATCTCTATTTTTAAAGAATCACTTTACTCATGGGAACACTGTAAATAAAGCTGAGTTACAGTAGCAAATAGAGTTGAATTCAGATGGCTCATATGAAAACAGCAGAGCTAATTATACTGTAGTAATTACCTGAAAATTATATGTATGCTGTTGTTTTTCCACTAGTCAATACTGCTATTTTTGAACTTCGCATTGTTCTCATGGCTCGCTGGAGTCATGCTGTCTCTGAATGGTCTCCTAGTCTCATCAGAAACCGAGGCTCTGGTTTGGGGAGAGTGTTTCTGAAGAAGTTCAGCTGCAGCATGTGCTGCTTAGCCCAAATCTTTTGTGCTCACTTGCATTCTGCATCACAGTATATCCTCACTCAGTCTACACTGAGAAAATAAATCCATTTTAATAATGTTTTGGGTATGGATTATAAGATGCTGTCTCTACAGGAGGAGTCTAAAACTGCGTCCCATTGAGATTTACCCCTGCATGTTGAAAGACACCCATACACCCATCAGTTTTGTTCCTCTGTTAATGCCCCTTTCCTCCCAGATGTCATTTCAACGACTGTGTTTCTAAACGAGCTCTTGGACAATACAGCGTCCAACCACGCGGACCTTCAGCAGAGGTGATGGACGGGACCCCAGTCCTGTCCTTCATGGGACTGCAAGCAAAGTTCACCCTAGCCCACTCAGGACCATTAATAACCGTGATAACTGTGATTTTGAAGAGTTGTGTTTCCTCTCCTATTTTGGGTGTGGCAGACTTGTTGTCCATTTTTTGTTGTGGGAGCGACCAAAAAAAGCACCTGACAACCAAAAGCAAACCCTAAGTGTCATACCACACTCCCAAGACGGGAATGTTGTCTAGCAGCAAGAGCAGGAGAATGGGAGTCAGGAATTTTTGGATCATTCCCAAATAGACTCCTGCTTCCTGCCCTGATTTTGACCAAGCAACGAGTAAAATGCACTTAAAATGACTTATTTATGAAATGGAGATAATAATAGGTATCTCCCTGGACTCTTGAGAGAAAATTAATCAGCATTTGGAAAGTACGTTGAGATTCTTGGATGAAAGATGATGGAGCTGGAATGCTAGCAACATTAAATACCTTGGAATAATCTTAATATTTATTGCATACTGTGCTTTCATCTTCAAAGCTGTTTAGTAACATTGATGATTTAACAAAGACAAATATTAATAAAGACCATATTTACCCATAAATATTAGTCTCCCAAAGCATATATAAATAGGTCTACCTCCAGTTTAAAAATACTTGAAGAAAACCTAAGCACCAGCTCTGGTAACATGCAGTAAATCCCTAGTGGGGCTGTCCATAGCAAACCTACTTTGAAATACAAATTATTAGTTTACGCTTTTAACGAGGATAACCGGACCCTGGGTCTAATCTAGCAGCACTGAAGTTACTGGCAGATTATCACCAACTTCCAGGGGCAAAAAATGAGACTGCTAAGGACAAAGAGCGAGCAGCGGCTAGAAACGACCGCTGCTGGGCCAGGGAGCGCACGCAAGGCTGCCGGGAGCGCGGGAAGCGCAGAGCCGCCGGGCCTTTCCCCAGGGCTCTGCGAGACAGCAGCGCTCACCGGCTCGCGCTGCAGGAGGGTAGCACAAGTTCGTTGCGTCTGCGCAAGAAGTTACAGAGAACTGAGAAACACGTTGTGCCACCGGGAGTGATACGCACGCGCCCATGGTATTTCTTAGTCAATGTGCAGAACTGAAAAGCTTCGGGGTGAACAGTCAGGGCATCCCAGACCAAACACTTCAAACTTTCCTTGCAAGAAATTGCCCACGTGAAAAAAACGCATATACTTGTTGGCACAGACGAGACTATCACATTAGCACTGGGAAACACAGCCCAGCAATTTACTGAAAACCAGTAAATGAGATAGTCCTTCCAAGTGCATTATCCGCATCGATTTCAAACCTATACTTAAAGAACAGCTAGGGACTTCTCCTTTTGTGTTTTATTTTCCAGTCACCTTCCCCAGCAGCTCAGTCTCTTCAGCTGTTAGGATAAATAAAGCCACAGAAAAAGCATTCTCTTGTTATTTTTCCCCCTATTTGTTTTGAATTAAACACATTTCCATAGGTCTCCTTTATCACAGCAAATACAGAGAGTGCCTGGCGCTCTCCACTGTGATGCACACCAGGACGTGTTCCAGGACGTAATGGGCTATAATAGATTTTTAAAAATCTATGGTGTACTTCATGGACTCTGGAGGTCATTTTAGGCAGCCCATCAATGTCCACTATCGCTCTTTCTGCGCGGCGTGTTCTCCGCGCACCGCTGTCTGCACTCGCCAGATGTGCGCTGCACAGACCCAAAGCAGTTCTCTCCTCTCTCCGGACTTGCTCTGGGAAAAGAAAACCCCACATTATCTGTGAAGCATTTTGTAGCCCAGTCTTGTCGAGTCTGCGTTGCTGCTCCTTCAGAGTTGGCTGAAGGCTTTACAAAGTTATTCGCAGATTAAAATGTCCCAGTTAATCGGCTATACAATAATTTTCAGGCAAAGCTTCAAATATGTTTGGTTTTGGATAGAAAGCAAATGTTACCTTTGGGAAATATGCTTATTATTAGCGTTAGACATAGCATTTGGTTTACTTCCAATAGCTTTGCTGAATTATAGGGGTTTTGTTACTAGGGTGTTTTTTTTTTTTGGCATCCTGTATTCACGTATCGTGGTCCGGCACGCAATATCTTTTAGCATTTATTGTTTATGGGGCTACCAATCGGCAAAGCTTTTACAAACCTTACTCAGTCCGTACAACACCTAACGCATGGCAAGGACCCAGTCGAGAGCGTATCGCATCTCCGACACGGCCGCGCGGGGCTGGCGCGTTGAGACACAGGTAGCGTTTTGCAGGACAGGCAAAGCCCACGAGCAGGAGCCAGCGGCTCTGCCAACAGACGCGCCACAGCTGCCGAGAGCGATTTAGCCACGAGCGAGCCCGACAGCCGGACAAACAGCCAAGGTCTCCTTCGCCCCACGTGATCGCGCCATAATCCTCCGTTTCTTTCCTAGATCAACAGGTTCCTCTTTATTTGCCCTCGTCAGCTCTTCGCACAAAGAGCCTTTTGTCTGCAGCTCTGACCCAAACACACAAGACTTTTTTTTTTTTCCCTCCTGTCCGTTCTTGGCCATATGCTTTCAAATGGACTAATGGGCTTCCCAAGCAGCGCCTTGACCCCAAGGCGGGTGTGTGACAACATCTCCCTGTTTTGACATCGTAATTTACCCCCCGCCGGCGGCTCCGCTGGCAGCAGGAGCTGGTGCGTGGGCAGAACAACCCCGCAACAAGCCTCCGACCCGCTCTGCTCCGGGAAGCTCGGAGCAGGGCAGACCCAAAGCGGTCGAGAGCTGCTTCCTCACGGCCTCGGGAAGGTCACTAGCCGCGGTGCGGGACCAGCTATGGTGCACACGGCGGCGCGCCACGACAGACACCAGCCCCGAAGTCGCCTCGCGGACGCGCGGCAGCAAAACACCGAGTTCTGGGGGAGACGGAGGCTCCGTCCGCCGCTCCAGAAACGCGACGCTCAGGGAGAAGCCGAGAGACGGTAACGAAAAGTTATTTGCCCCGTTTCCTTGGTTTCCTGGACTACATCACCCCCCGGCACTCAGCCGACGTAACGGAGGGTGTAAGAAGGGGTGTTTACGTCCTCTCTGAATATTGCTAGTAACATTCTGCGTTTGAAGACAGTATTAAAAAAACTCATACCCTTTAACTGGTGCTTGCACCCAACTATCCTGGAAACCCTTCTGCTTTCCCTTGGGAATAGCTCCGGTGTCACATTTCTGCCCGACTCTTTCAGACCACGTGTCTTTGCCCATGCTGCCTCATGGCATAACGTGGTTTTGCTCAAGGTAAAATCATCTTACCCTGGACCCTCAAGGGTGTCTTCCAAAGACACGTCGGGGTGGCAGGGGGAACCTGCTCTCTTCTAGCGCTCAAAAAATAATTTTTTTTTTTTAGTTTTTTTTTTTTTCCCCCCAAAGATTTGTATTTAACGTGTCTGTCTTCCAGAGAGCGGGGCTGCACGTGACCCCACTTCATTCGGCAGCCGCTACCCCACGCGTCTGACAGCGGCTGTGGGATTTCGTAAGCGGAGCCTCCTGCTCTGCTGGTGCTCCAGACGAGGGAGGAGAAGGAAAGGGCTCCTTATCTCCGCACCCAGCCCTTATCTGAGCCTGCCAGCCGGGCCGGGCCAGCAGCAAGGGGCCGGACGGACGGCAACGTCTAAGGGGAAGCAAGCGCGAAGCTTAGGTGCACGTACGAGAAGGGGAAATCCTGCACCCGAGAGCACCTCCCGCGTTGCAGCTGCTCCAGTGCCGGGTCGCGGGTGGGAGCAGCATGGTGCCGCGGGGCCCGGAGCTGGCAGGAGTCAACGGCCGCGAGTCCTGCGAGCCCAGCGGCCGAGCAGGGTGGTTTTGCAGGACACGTCAGCGCCCTCCTGAGCGTCCAAGGCGCTCGCAGCCGTCACGCGGGTCACCCCGCGGCAGCACGAGCGCCCGTTACCGAGACACGGCCACCTCCTCCGACCTACGAGGAAAACTCTTTGACGATCTGTAATGGGTACAGAGTTTTCAGGCAGAAATGTGATGACAGAAGTTATATCAGAACCGCTGTTCCGTTAAATTGAACACTGAAACTTTTAATTGGCCCAAGATTTCTCTCTAAAGGGAAAGACATACAATTTGTTCGGGACTGGTTGACAGATGGGGAAATTATGTCTCCCGTTATTGTTCCATTTGCTGAATTTAATAAAACTTAGCACTTACAAAGGACTTGGAGGGTGGGAAGAGCTACACAAATATCAGTTCTCTGGACAAGGAGGCAACAAAAAAAGGAGATGCAAGTGTCAGGACCTAATCCTGGAAGATGCTCAGTACTCATAGCTAGTCAAGAAATCTGTCTTATCATTAGCATTACTAAGTGATTTTCCTGCTGTAAAGCAATGGAATAAATGGATGAGTTTAATATTAGACCTAAAAAGCAGAGCTGCACGAGATCCTTTCAGTTTGATGTCTCCACCCAACACACCCTCTCAAAACAGCAAGTGCTCTCTTCCAGATGGAATTTCCTTGCCTAGATTTGCAGGTCTTTAACTGAAGAGTTTTTTTCCTTTTGTACTAA
This sequence comes from Struthio camelus, assembly GCF_040807025.1. Classification (NCBI taxonomy): domain Eukaryota; kingdom Metazoa; phylum Chordata; class Aves; order Struthioniformes; family Struthionidae; genus Struthio; species Struthio camelus. Next base: position 2,319,641 of record NC_090953.1, read on the forward strand.
TAAAAATAGGCCATTAATACTATTTTCCAGATTTTCATCGAAGTTGTCCTGCGGTTTTCCTCCATCTAGGAAGAAAAATTCTTTAAAACTATAGCAAGAAATAACCGGCACCTCTTGGCCACTTCACTCGGAGGTGACAGCGCCGTTGGTCCTGTGCTCACATCGGGGCTCTCTCGAACAACGAAAACTGCGTTAACGGGGCGTTACGGAGGAGACCGGAGGCCAAATCCTGCTCTCAGCAGCACGGCTATCGCACAGTCAGTTGCATCAGCGACGGTGCTGTACAGCAGCTGGGGACACAACCTGGTTCTTTGCTCCCCAGATCCCCACCCAGCACAGCGGCAGCTATGTGAAATCCGCTCTATCAAAAGGCTAATGGCCAGAAAGCAGGAAGAGGGTTAAAAAGAAAAAAGCAAAAAGCGTCAATAACCAATTGCTTCTTCCCTGCACAGCAGTAATACAGCATTGCCTCACAGTTTAAAGCCTTAGGTCTGGTTTTAGGCACTCCGAGATGTGGACCAGCCCTGTTCAGGACACTGTGTACCACAACAAACAAGTAAATTGTTCGCGTTTAATTGGAGTCTGTTCCTCCTTATCAGCCGCGCGGAGTTACAGAGCATACGTTCGCATACAGATCCTACTCTGATTAGAGCCCGCGAGCAGTGGAGCCTGGCAGCATCAGTGCAGCCTCATGAAAGCACATCGAGAGCCCCAGCCCTGAGCCCCGGCCCTCGCCAGCAGAAAAAACCAACAACCTAGACTATGCCTGGGGTCTCCATGCTGATGAGAGCCCATATCTCACCTCCTTCCTCCCAAAGAGAGGACAGGTCTCCCGCACACCCGGCCAAGGCTGCACAGCCCACCTGACCATAGCCAGATGCTCTGACCACAGCGCAGTTCGGTAGATGGTCCTCAACCGCATTGCTTCACAGAAGCACACAGAACCATCGAATGGTTGGGGTTGGGAAGCACCTCTGCAGATCATCGTCTAGTCCAACCCCCCTGCTCAAGCAGGGTCACCTAGAGCACATGACCCAGGATTGTGTCCAGATGACTTTTGAATATCTCCAGAGAAGGGGACTCCACAGCCTCTCTGGGCAACCTGTCCCAGTGCTCTGTCACCCTCGCAGTAAGGAAGCTTTTCCTCATGTTCAGATGGACCTTCCTGTGGTTCAGTTTCTGCCCATTGCCTCTCGTCCTGTCACTGGGCACCATGGAGAAGAGTCTGGCCCCGTCCTCTTGACACCCTCCCTTCAGATACTTGTACACATTGATGAGATCTACTCTCAATCTTCTCTTCTCCAGGCTGAACAGACCCAGCTCTCGCAGCCTTTCCTCATAGGAGAGGTGATTCAGTCCCCTAATAGTCTTAGTAGCCCTCCGCTGTACAGTCTCCAGGAGCTCCATGTCTCTCTTGTATTGGGGAGGCCAGAACTGGACACCGTAATCCAGGTGAGGCCTCACCAGGGCTGAGACAGGCAGGATCCCCTCCCTCGACCTGCTGGCAACACTCTGCCTAACGCACACCAGGACACCATTGGCCTTCTTGGCCACCAGGGCACATTGCTGCCTCATGGTCAGCTTGTTGTCCACCAGGCCTCCCAGGTCCTTCTCTGCAGAGCTGCTCTCCAGCAGGTCAGCCCCCAGCCTGTCCTGCTGCATGGGGTTATTCCTCCCGAGGTGCAGCACCCTGCACTTGCCTTTGTGGAGCTTCAGGAGGTTCCTCTCCGCCCAGCTCTCCAGCCTGCCCAGGTCCCTCTGAGTGACAGCACAGCCCTCTAGGGTATCAGCCACTCCTCCCTTTTGCCACTGTAATTCTTTGGTTATTATTCTTTGGAAAATCCACCAAGTCCCAACTACCAATCCAAGACCTATTTATTCCCTTGCCGAGGCCCCTACATGCAGTCACACTTAATCCCAGGCAGCCCTTGCGGCTTTGCTGAAGTGCCGGCCCTACTGAAGACGACCGCACGCTCTGTTGTTAATCAGGACGCTTGCACTGCTTTTCCATCGTATCCCTGGGACACATCGCGGGGCCACATCTTGCTTGCCAGACCGGCGAGAGCAGCCCCGCTGGGGTTAGCGGGACCGTTCACGAGACACGAGCAGGGCTCGACCCTCTGTCCCCTTCTGCACCCTTTGCTGTACTGCCCTGGAGTTGGCAGCGGCTTGCACTTTCAGCCTTTTTAACTTTTCTTTCAAATATTCCTTTGCCTGTGGACACTAAAAAACAAAATCAACAACAAAAAAGCCCAATTTAAACTAACTCCATTGTTTTCACGGAACTGAACTGCAGAAAGATTTCAGAACGTGGTTGTGATTTCCCACATCTGTTATTTTTATGCGTTGTTTTATTGCCAGGAGTTTCATAAAAGGTGTTATATAACTTCGCATTGTATCATGTAATTCAACATGTTTCCACAATTAGGAGCCCACGTGAGCATTTAAGCAATGATCTTGCCCAGGGTTTTTATGTTGCTGTGCATCTCTTAGCCCCATCAGCCTGCAATACAAAGATGAACTGTGACTGTGGTTTCCTCACTGCTCCTACGAACTACTCTGTCATTTACTAATGGCCAAATTCAACTGCGATTCGTGCTGCATGGATCACTTCTGCATTTGCATTAAAAAAATAAACACAAATTGCTTGAAGCCTGTGCACTGTTTAACAGAACAAGCAGACATTTATCCCATGGATGTGGTTTAACTAGATCACCCCTCTTCAAGACACTGACAGGTTCATTGTTTTTGAAATATTGTGAGATAAGCATTTACCACACATTAAAACAAAAATACATTTGCACTGAAAGCTACCGATGGACAGGTGAATCTAAGACTGGAAGAACAATGGTAAAAAACACAAAATGGCTTCTGCTGGTCACTCCATGAGCAGATCTCTTATGTGTAAAGCACTTAGTGCTTTACACCTCCATAGGACTACACAAGAAACAGCAATCAGTCCACATAACCCTCCTGGGAGAGGACACCGTATTTCTCCTGCAAATGCAAAAATACGCACGGCTGCAGCTCAATCACTTTTCCTCATTGCCTCCCCAGTTCAAAAAAAACATTAATAGTTGGCCAAGAAATGAGTCCAGAAGTACCTGCAGGTCTGCAAAGAGAGATTGCATTTCTGGAAGAGAAGCCCCAGAGGAGACGCTCACGCTCGTGAGCGGAGCGGCCAGGAGCCAGGGCTTGGTGGAGCTTTACAGCAGAAGGGAGCGGTTTATTAAGATATACTCTCCAGTTTTGCTGTAGGTGAACCACAGACAACTTTGGAAATTTCCAGCCTGGCAGTTCTTTAAATGAAAAGCTCCATCTTGCTCTCCTGGGTCAGATATTCTGCATGCAGTTTCTAATTTGGACCACAGCTCTGGAAAACTTGATTAGAGCTCTGAAAATGGAATTTTTATTAGGGAGAACTGAGCTATTGCCAAGGTTTATTTTTCAAGGGAGTAAGATCTAATCCTAGAAGGAGTTCCAGGACTGTGCTATTCTGGATGCCCTTGCAATGGTTTATGGCAATTATGCAGCCAAACCTGGACTGACTGGTAATGTTTGCTTTGGACGAGTCGCTACAGATGGCAAGCCATTGCAAATGTACTTTTCAACTCGATGCATGCATCAGTGAAAATGCATTTTCTGTAAGTCCCCCCCCCCCGCCTTTTTTCATTCATTTTACACATTATTAATATATCCCTAAATTCATACTACCTAACAGCTAAGCATTTAAAGTCATGCAGAGAATACAAAGCAGCATCGTCTGGGTTCAGACAGAAGCCTGCTTCATGTAATCACTGGATGGACAAATCTATCTGCCAGCTTTCAGAGCTCAAATTTCTGCAAAATCAAATATATAATCCCTCCTTAGGTGGATGCTTTTCAGGGAACAGCACGGTTTTCTCCAGGGAACCCACAAAGCTTATGGCGTGGAGTGACCCTCCGGAGGGGGCTTTGCGTCTGCGTAGCAAGCAGTAACCAGACTAAACTAAGCCATAAATCCAGGAATGCATGGGAAAAGAACAAATTAAAACGTGCTATACTTGGCAGCTTCCTTTGCAAGCACAGTGCTCATGAAAGGTGACATTAACGGTCCCAGCAGCTGAAGGCTGCTCTTTATTCCAGAGCTGGAGGAGCAGGAGCAGCAAAGGCTGCCCAGGGAGGTGCTCCCATCCTCGCTCGAAGGGATTTTGCCCAGGGGCAGGAGCTTCTGTGGTACCTACCATCCGTGCCCTCCCTATGGTAGCAGTTTGGGACAGGCTCGTGGGGACGAACCCACCATCCCAGCACCTCCTGCCCAGACAGGCCAGGTCTGCTGGCAGACGGGCTGCAGGGACGTGAAGACTCACGTAGGTGCCTCGACCGGCGACAAGCACAGCGGGAACAAAGCAGAAAAGTAGGAAAGACGCTGCAGGACCGGAGCTACAAACCCTGCAAGAGGGTCCCCCTGCCTCGCTAGAGTCTTCCTCCGGCCCACCGGCCGTCTGCCTGTCACCGCCTGCGCCGCCCGAAGCCTGCCCGTCCCCCCCCGCAGGTCTCGCAGCCCCCCTGCCCTCCCGCCGGCTGTTGAGAAATAAAAGGGAGGTGGACCAAGTCGCCAGTTTGTCCACTGCCTAAAATAGCAAACGCCTCCCCCAGCAGCAGCAGCTCACCTGCTGAGAGCGAGGAGGGGGCCGGGAGAAGCCTCCGCGCCGGGGGGACGGCGGAGCCCCGCGGCCCCCCGCGCCCACCCAGAGCACCCAGGGGCGCACACGCCGGCGTCGCTGCTTTGTGCAGCCCCTCGGGGCTCGGGGAGGAAAGCCAGCCGCACCGAGCCAGCGCCGCCGGGGCCTGCTGGCCTCCCCTCCGGCCGGGCTCGCAGCCGAGGGCAAGCACCTTGCCACGCGTCGCGCCCGCCGTGCATTTCCCAGGTGACCCATTAGCGCCAATTGGATTTGCGATGCGAGGGAAGGGGCTGCGGGCAGTCAGGACGCTGGGGCAAAGCCGCCCACCAGGCGCCGGCTCCGGGACGGACACGTCCCTCCTCCGGCACGGGCACCCGTCCCCCCAGTGCCGCGCGGACCTCTCCTCCCCGCTGACGCACCTGCGCGGTGGTAACAGCAGCTTCATTCCTGCACAGGCGAATAGCGAGAATTAATTTGTTAGTGTCAAATTAAGCCTTTGGATGTGCATGTTCAGCTCTTACGGACTTCAATGACAGCTTGGCCTTCGCGCAGGCGGCAAGAGGCCCTTCGCGTTTGTAGCGCGCTTTGAAGCTGGGAAGGTGTTGGGAGGCGCGAAGCGCTCTGCGGAGGCACGCTCGCGCGATTCGCAAGCCCGCCGAAGCGGTCAGGACGCCAGGCACAGCGAAAACAAGAGGCGCAACGCAGGGAGGCAGAGCCTACAACTTCATTAGGAGTCAGAAAGGAGATCAAAGGAAAGAATTTTCGGCTTAAAAAAGGAAAACATCTTTTAAGTTTCCAAGAAAACCACAGAGTTCACTTTGTTACATGAACATAAATAAGTGATTTTGTAAGCAAGGCAGAGCTACCCTTCCATACGCCATCCTCCGATCGGTGCAATGCAGAAAGTCTCGTTTGCATCCAAACCTGCATCAATTTAATTAAACCCATATTTAATTGCATGTGGATGCTCCAGTCAGTTTACATATAGCTTACTGCAGTCCTGTTCAGACTTGTTCCCAGCACATTCAAACCCAAAGAACGGCCATACAGCTCATTGCACAAATTAAACTAAATTGATTTAAGCCACACACTTAACATGAAGGCAAAGCAAGCTTCCATCCAGACAAGTACTAAGATGCACACGTTCTCCACAGACACTTGCAATCAGCCAGAAGAACATCCCATCAGCCAGACCCCGAAGAGCCGGGATTTTTCCCCTAAGAGCAGGCCTTGGGATTTGACAAAGTGAAGCTGAGGCAGTTGACATCAAAGATCCTGGTGCCTTTCTGTCACAACCGCACTTTTCAGCTCCACTTAAGCCAAGTGGACATGCAAACACCCATGGTACCAGCTGGGCTGGACCCAAGGGTGCTAAAGGACCCAAACGATGTCGTTGTGGGGCCACTCTCTATCATCTTCTTCTCTATCAGCCATAAATGGTTATGGCTACCCTGGTGACTGAAGAAAAAAAAAAAAAAACAAACATCACATCCATCTTCAACGTGAGCGAGGAGGAGGATCCAGAGAACCGCAGAATAATGAGCCTCCCCTGAGCCCCGGGAAGGTGATGGGGCAAAGCCTGCGGGAAGCTATTTCCAAGTGGATAAAGGTAGCGATTGGAAACAGCCAGCACAGGGTTACCAGGCACAAATCACACCCAACCAAGCTCATCACCCTCTGTCATGATGGGGCTGGCTCAGTGGAAAAGGGGAAAGCAATGGATTTTATTTACCTCGAGTGTAGCAAGGCTTTTGGCACAGCTACCCACAGCATCTAATAACCAGACTAGTGAGATATGGGCTAGATAAGTGGACTACAATGCGGGTGGAAAATTGGCCAGACTGCCAGGCTCAAAGTGTTGTGTTCAGTGGTACAAAGTCCAGCTGGCAGCCAGTTGCTAGTACTGTCTCTCAGGATCAACACTGTCTTTATTCATGAGCTGGTTGATGGGACAGAGCGCACTCCTAGCAAGTTGGCAGATGACAACAAATTGGGAGGAGCAGTCGATGTCCTCGAGGGTAGGACTGCCATCAAGAGAGGCCTGGGTAGGCTGGAGATGCATGCTGAGAGGAACTTCGTGAAGTCCAATCAAGGCAAACGCCAAGTCCTGCCCTAAGGTAGAATAACTCCATGCACCAGTACAGGCTGGGGAATGACTGGGCTAGAGAGCAGCTTTGCAGAAAAGCATCCCCAGGTCCTGATGGGCCAAGATGTTTAGGGGCTGGAGCACATGATGGACAAAGATGCTGAGGGAGCTGGGTCGCTCCAGTCTGGAGAGGAGAAGGCAAAGGGGAGGTCTCATTGCTGTCCGCAACTCCCAGGCAGAAGGGGGCAGAGGGGACAGAGCCAGACTCTTCTCAGAGGAGCACAGTGAGAAGCAATGGGAAACGCACAAAAATTCCAGTTAGCTATTAGAAACACTTTTGTAATCATGACAGCGGTCAAGCACAGAAACTGGAGCAAGACTTTGGAGCTCCCAGGGATATTCTAGTTTTGATGGCACAAAGCCCTGAGCATCCTGAGGTAGTTGGCCCTGCTTTGAGCAAGGGTTGGACAAGAGCCCCCCAGAAGTCCCTTCCAACTTGAACTGCTGTGGGACACTATGGTTTCTAGGCCCGCCCTTGGCCTAGAAAAATCTTTGAAAAAAGGGAACATTTTCTCTCCATCTCTGCACAGCACTTGGTGGGCCCAAAGTCTCAGCTAACGCTGACTCCAGCAGTAACACAGCTTTGAAAGACATTCAAAGTCAGATGAATTTGACAAACATATCTTCCGCAAAGTATGACATGCTAGCCCAAAACTAAGTCAGCCCATTTTCAAAAAGATTGATTAGGGGATTATTTTTCCGTCCTGTGACTAACAACAAATAGTATCTTGAAATCAGAGCACCTTATAAAAGTTAACAGTTAAAAGTTAATTTTTAGACACTTGCTTGCAAGTTCTTTGTACTTAATGACTAGACTTTCCAAGCGAGTGTGTCTTGACGATACAGTTGGTAGAACCTAAATAACCCTCATCAAGGGGGCAAATTAAGGGCTGTTTTCTTCACTTTTCACTTGAGTGTTAGCCTTCCTAGCTTTCACCTAGGTGAGTACAGCACTGTTTATTTGATACTGCTCCATAAATCTGGTCAGAACCTAATGGATTTACTAAAGAGGAGTCTGTTCTCATTTAGGGAAAGAGGATCTTACATTATCTTTAATGTTCCTGCTGGCCTAGTCCCTAGAACCAGGTCTGTGACCACAGCTTCAGCCTGTGTTTCTCCTGACACATGGGGTATTTCATGGGGAAGCTGCTTTTTCCCCTCCCTTCTGAGTTTTTGCAGTCAGTGAAGCACGTGCCATCTGAACAGCGTTCGGCATGGCACGGAGAAGGACGAGCACCCATTCAGCGCTTGTTTTCTTCCCCCGAATTCCCTGGGGAGGATGCTGTGCAGGCACAGTTGTAGTCACTGATGGCCACCATCCCTCGCCCTAGCGGGCGCACCCACTGCCCCAAAACCCACCCGGAGGGGAGCTCTTGCTCCCCTGCTTGCTCTCCTCTCCTGCCACTGCACCTGCTACTTCAGGATGGACTCAGCAGCTTTCTTGCTGCACGTTCCTCCCCTGCAGGAGGGATAGGCCACTGCTTCTGCCCGGCCTCCCCCTCCCCGAGCCTCCTCAGCCTGTGCCCCTCCACCTTGGCTTAAATAGTTTCCTCAAGGAGTAATTTTGATAGTTTCCCTGGAAGTTGCACAGAATCTCAGCTCAAAGCCAGACAAATTCTACTTATAACTAAAGCAGCCGCTGCTGCCACCAGCGGCACGCGCCAAGAGCGGCTCTGGGCTGGAGGAAGCGGCTCAGGGAAGTGGTGGGAACGCCATCTCCTGGCGTCTGCGAAAGCGGGGCTGGATGGTGTCCAGGGAGATTGTTCCAGCCAAGCAGCCCATCGGGCTCGGCACAGGGTTGCTGACAAAGTCCTGAGGTCCGTGACACAGACGCCCTGTTGGTCCCTTCTGTGCTAAGCACCTGGGGTTAGGACTGCTATAGCACGTGCTGAGTGGTCCATGCCTGCGTTCATACCACCATGGAAATAACCCGGCTCTGTTTAAGAAGTCTAAACCTGACAGCTGATGTTTCAGGGGCTTTCGGAGGGCCGGTACAGACCCACTTGAGAGCATCTACCAGCCCATGTGTCCGCTCACGCTCCGGGGTGATGCCCCACCTGCAAGAAAAGCACCTGCAATTAAATCCCAACACAAGCATTCGTGAGGCTTCAAACACTTCCCAGGATGAGAGGCCAGGCCCTGTCCAGCTGGTGCGATCTTAACCCTGGGGTCTCCTGAACGCTTACAGCCCCTTTGAGACGCAAGCTGCTCTACGGAGGGGACTTTCCGCTAAGAGGTAATCCGGTAGCGAAACCCAGAACAGACACTGCTCCGTCACTGGGAGCAATCGCATCTGCTTGTCTCCAAATAAACAGCCTTGCGTACAAGAGAAAATAGCATATGGGAAGGAGCCTTGGCAAGCCTGGAGGTCTGGTGAGCGACTCTGGAACTGCTCTGCCACTGGCCTGAAAGAACAACTCCATCAGCTGCAGCAAGCGGACCTTCTGCTTCCCGGAATTCAGAATTCATCACAGACTCAAATACAGACGCTCCAGGCTTTTTCCTGCTTTAATTATTTAAAAATCTTAACTCTGGCTGTTTATTTTCAGGGACTATTACTGCATTCAACTATTTTAAGACAAAAAAAGAAAAAATTTGAAGCCTTTCCCTCATTCTGTGGGTGAAGCTTAATTCACTCTAATTATTTCATATTACTTAGACTATAATAGTTTCATAATTTCTAGTATATTAAGCACTTAATACGTTGTGTCATTTGAAGTCGCATATTAAATTCAGCAAAGTACATTTTAATGAGAGCTAAGTAGTGTGAAAATATTAATGCAACATAATACTTCATTTTGGCACTCGTGCTGGAAAGCGCTGCCGCCCCACACAGGTGAGCGCGGCGGGCTGCCCAGCGCCCAGACGTGCTCGCACCCAACTGCATGAGCACCGGCTGCAGCAGGGTCACCTGGCAGGGAGGGAGAGCTGCGAGGGGGTGACAGCCCCAGCTAACCTGGCACTAGGTAAAACGGGAGTTGAGAGCATGGCTGTGCTTCTCTCCCCTCGGCAAAGCTGACTGCTGCCCCGGCTGCACATCTCCTCCAGAGACACGAGCCCACAGTGCTGCCGTGCAAGCACCCTGGAGCACTGTCCATCAGCAGATGAGACCAGGTGACCAGACCAAGCTCCCCTGGGTCTGTCACACACAAAGGGCTGGCAAAAACACCGGAGAGCTGCGCAGAGAGGGACATGCTGCTGCTCCCCTATGAGCTCCAAAGGGGCAGACCAATTTCACCGCAATAAGCTGCCCACCTCTCCCAGAGTCTCTCAGGCCTAAACACCCCCTCTCTGCCCCACTAGGAAAAAAACCTCCCTTCCCTTGGACTGACCTGCACCCATGGGAGAAACACCTCCATGAACCCAGCTCCACCGCTCCCACACAGGGTCACACATGTGAACATCCTCCCTGGAAGAAGGCCTCTCCCCAGGCAAGCCACAGGAGAGCTCTTCAGAGCTCTGCCTGATGCTCTAGGAAACAAGAAAAGCCTCAGAGCAACAGCTCTGGTTTCATCTCCAGGGTTTTGTAACCTTCAGCCCCACGAGTCACTCAAACAAGCCACATCCACTCACCCCAGCTCTGGTTCATGTGACCTGGGCAATCCCCAGCTCAGGTGGTCGGGGATCATCATCACGCTGGTGTCCCACACAGCTGTTTCCAATGCCTAGCACTCCCCACCCCGGTCTTGCCAACAGGAGGAGCCACGCTGAGCTGCCGAGTGGGAGAATGGCCTTGTCTAAAGGTCTGCTAAAAAATACAGAGTTTGATCATGGAATGATGGCAATTTAGGTTGGGCGAGACCTCTGGAGGTCCCAAGCTTGACGCCGCCCGGAGCAGGGTTGCTGGGGGAGCAGCTAGGTCAGGTTGCTGGGCAGAAACAGGCCTAAGGGGTGCTTGCAGGAGGCAGCAGGCAGGAGAAACGGGGGACTGCGCCGGGGTTAAGTGGCAGCTGCAGCACTTCCTCGGGAGGCGGGTGAAGCGCGGCCCCCAGGAGGGCTCCCCTTCCCACGTCCCCCTTCCCCGGCGATGGCTTTAGCTGGGCGCTCCTCTGGGCAGCAGCGACCAACCTCGGCCGCTCTCGGGCCGCGGGCAAACCCTGTCCCCGAAGCCGCCGCGGCTGCCGGAGCCTCACGAAGGCCGCGTCCTCCCGCTGCGCGGCCCGAGCGCGGCCGGCGGCGGCTGCCGCCCCTCGCAGCGCCCCGCGCGGCTGCAGCGCCGCCCGCGCCCGCGCGGTGGCGGCCCAGGCCGCGGAACCTGCGCCCGAGCCCGGCCGCAGGCGGGCGGCCCGGCGCTCCCCGCCGCCGGCAGCGGCCTGCGCGGCCCCCCGGCAGCCTTCACGCAACCCCGGGGGAGCCACAGTCCGGTCCCGGCCCCGGTGCTCCCCGGGCTGCATCCCGCATCCTGCATCCTGCACCCGCAGTGCTGCGAGACCGCGAGACCGGCGATGCGAGCAGCATCCCGGCCCCGGTGCTCCCCGGGCTGCATCCCGCACCCGCAGTGCTGCGGGACCGGCGATGCGAGCAGCATCCCGGCCTGAGTACTCCCCGGGCTGCATCCCGCATCCGCAGTGCTGCGGGACGGGCGATGCGAGCAGCATCCCGGCCTGAGTACTCCCCGGGCTGCATCCTGCACCCGCAGTGCTGCGGGACCGACGATGCGAGCAGCATCCCGGCCTGAGTACTCCCCGGGCTGCATCCTGCACCCGCAGCGATGCGGGACCGGCAATGCGAGCAGCATCCCTGCGCCGGTTCCTGTCTGCATCCTGCATCCGCAGTGCTGCGGGACCGCCGGGTGCAAGGTGCATCCCTGCACCGGTTCCTGTCTGCATCCTGCACCCACAGCGCTGCGGGACCGACGATGCGAGCAGCATCCCTGCGCCGGTTCCTGTCTGCATCCTGCATCCGCAGTGCTGCGGGACGCGCCGGGTGCAAGGTGCATCCCGGCCCCGGTTCCTGTCTGCAGCCCCACAGTGCTGCAGGACCCGAGGTGCAAGGTGCATCCCGGCCCCGCAACCCACCCCCACAGGCCACAACGCTGCAGGACCCGAGGTGCAAGGAGCATCCCGGCCCCGGTTGCTGGCTGCGGCCCGCACCTGTAGTCCCGCAGCGCCGCAGGACCCGCGGTGCAAGGTGACAAGGTGCACCCTCCCCTCCCTCGGCCCCGGTCGGCTCACCGCCTCCGAGGTGGCCCGCCAAGATGTCGTGCTAGGTTAATCCTAGGATGAAAACAGGTATTTAGGGCTAATAGGTGTGCAAGCCACCTTCAAACCCACTCTCAGAGCTCATTAATGTAATACTTTCATGTGTGAAACGAGCATATAAATGGGCATTAATGAGCTCCCGGCTGCTGCGCGGTGGAGGCGGGGGAACGGGGAACTTTGCAGGAGAGCGGGCGGCTCCGCCGGCCGCAGAGCCGCTCCCGGCCCGCCCCCGGCACCGCGCCGCAGCGGCCGGGCTGCGCGCCCCGACGGCGCGCCCTGCCCGCCGTCACTGCGCCAAGAACAGCCGGGGTCCCCCGCGGGCGGGGGGCACGGCGAACCCCTCCCGTGCTGCCCGCGGAGGGGGACCCACGCGCGCCCTCCTTCCCCCCCCCCCCCCAGCGACAGCGCCAAGGACCAGGCGGCTTCTTAAAGTCGGCTTTTATTAAAGAACAAAAATCACGTACAGAGGTTCCTCTCCCCAAACCGGGCGAGCGTTTTGTTTTCTCTGTCTCCGGAGTCGCGAACCGCCCGTTAAAGTGCTGTTACATCCATAAATTTACAAGGGGGTGGTGAGGGAGGAAGGGGGCCCGAGGGGGAAAATAAATATACATCATAAATAAATAAAAATCCAACAAATACTGTACCAAGAGAATCACAGTACATTTATATCCATTGCACATAGCCACTTTTGTTTCCAGTCTGGACAAGGGTTGAAGAAGCGGACACACAGGGAGGGGGGGGAAGACGCGGAGCGGGGCGCGCCGGGCCCGCGGGCGGAGGTGGGGGCCCGGCGGCCCCCCCAGCCCGCCCGGGGCCGCTCCCCGCCGTATTGCCAGTCCGAGGAAGGCCGAGCTCCGAGTCCTCTATGTACAACGTCTCCTCGTGGAAATGGCTTGTGTGGGCTCTGCCCGCGGCTGCGGGCGCGCCGCGGGGCGCATGGCTTCGGGGGGCCGGGGGGGGGCTCACTGGGGCAGCAGCGGCGGCTTGAAGGAGCAGTTCCCCGTGCAGTGCCGCGGGGTCAGCATTTTGCAGGAGAAGTGGTGCAGCGCGTCGTGGGCCTCTGCAAAGCCACGGAGCCGTCACCGCCGGCCGGGCCCCGCTCCCCCCGGCCGCGCTGCAGGGGGGGGCATCGGGCTGCGCCCCTCCATTCCCACCCCCTCTTCCTGCCCAGGTACCTTTCAACTTCTGCTGGATGGCGTAGCGCGCCTTCCTCTCCTGGTCCAGCTCGTTACACAGCGTATCTGGGATGGGGGAAACGCATCACACCGCGCCGGGGGGGACCTGCAGTGCGGCCGCCCCATCGGGGGACACCGACGGCGGGGGGCCGGGGCGCTGCGGGGCAAGACGGCAGTGCGCTCGTTTGCAGCGCCGGGGAGCAACGGCCGGAACGGCGCTGGGAGGCAGATGGATACGGGCGGGATTAACGCAAACTTGGGCATTACTTCCCAGGTAATTTTACGCCTCGATTTTTAATTTAGGCACCGTGGAAATTGCTGCGATAGGAAGGTTCATTCGCTCCTGCGTAATGATGCCTCGCAGCCGTTTGCGGGGCGGCTCGCAATTCCGAGGCTAATCAGAGTGCACAAAAGGATATTGAATAAAAAAAAAAAAAAAAAAAAAGCCCAGTAATAATTGCCGGATCGCCTCGGCAGTGGGCGGGCAGGCCGGGCCGGGCCGGGCCGGGCCTTACCTCGGACGATCTGCAGCTGCTGCACCATCTCCTCGCGGTACGCCAGCTCCCGCTTCATCTGGTCCTGGAAGTTATCTGCGGGGCAGGACGGGTGAGCGCGGCCCGGGCCCGGCCCGCGGGGCTGCGCGGCCCTGCGCGCCGCCGAGCGGCTCCGGGAGGGGGGCCGGTACCTTTCAGGCTCTGGAAGTCCCGCTCCAGCTTCTTCCTCAGCTCCATTTGCTCCAGGACCAGTTTTTGCAACTCGTCTGTTTAAAAATACATCGCGGGATTGAGGGGAGCCCGCACTTTTCCATATGGAGGCGGCTCAGCGCGGCGCTAATCGCATTACATTACATTAATCACAGGAGTTAATCACTCCTGCAGAAAACATAAATACCTCGAGCCGCGAGGAGAGGCCGGGGCTCCCCCCGCCCGCCCCCGCGGCGGGAGGGGCGGCCGCCACGGGCGCCGTCGGGGCGCGGAGCGCCGTCGGGCCGGGCGCCCCCTCCCCTCCCGCCCCGCCGCCTCACCTCGGGCCAGGTTTTCGATGTCTTTCTCCACGAGTTGCGTCCCCGAGACGTCGAGGCCGAGGCCGTCCTCTCCTGGGGGTGGGGGGGTCAGAGCGCGCTCAGAGCCGCGGCTCCGCGGGCCGCGCACGGCCCCGCCGCTGCCCGCCGAGGCGCCCGCTCCGTCGGAGGCCGGCGGGCAAGGGGCGGTCGGGGCCGCGGCAAAGCCTGGAGCGGCGCTTACCTCTGTCAGTATTTACAGGGCTCGGATGCGAGACATTCCTTTGGTCCTGATAGGATTTTCTGGTCTCTAAATCCTCTGCTGTCGAGTGATTGTCTTCTTTATCTTGCTCTTAAAGTTAATAAACCGATTTTCAACCATAAGCAATGAAAGTATGGTCCTGATATATCCTTAATTACATAATTAAGGACAAAGTCCTCGTTAAAACCTTCTTAGCGAACATCCTAATCGCTTTGCCATTGGAAAGTAGCTTGCTGGCAGGAGCTTTGCCCCGAGGTGCCGCGCGGTCCCCGCGCACGCCGGGCCCGGGCGAGGCCCGCGAAGCACCTTCCCCGCTCGGGGCTCCCGGGCCTGCCGCCCCCCCGCCGCCGACGGCCGCGGCGGCAGCTACCCCGCGCCCTCCCCCCGCCAGAAACCGTTTGCATCGCTTTTCGCCCCAAAGCCCGCAAAACGAAAGCGGCGGCCCGGGTGCCCCGCCGGGGCCGAGCAGCCGGTGGACGCGGCGCCCGTGGCCCTGCCCTCGATTTGCACCGGCCTCCTTCCCCCCCCGCAACCCAGAGCCGCGGCCCGGGGACACCGGCCGCCGCGGGGGCCCCCGACCGCGATTTTACCCTTGGCCTCGGCGTGGCACAGGAAGGCGGCCGAGGCTCCCAGGGAGGCGGCGGTCTTCAGCGGCGGCGGCTGCTCGCCCCTGTCCTGCGCGTACACCTGCAAAACAGCGAGTGAGCGGCCGGCGGGGCGCAGCGGGGCCCCGGCCCCCCCCCCCGGGCAGAGCCGCCCACGCCGCCCGGCCCCGCACCTCGTAGGCGCCGCGGCTGCTGCTCCTCTCGGGGCTGCCGTCGGGCGGCTGGCTCCCCTCCTCGGCCGCCGCCTCGCCCGCTGCCTCCTCGGGCCCTTCGGCCGCGGCGGGCAGCGGCGGCGGCTCGTCGGCTCCGGGCAGCAGCTGCGGCGGCGGCGGCAGCTCCGGCTCTTCCGAGGGGGCGGCGGCGGCGGCGTCCTCTTCCTCGTCCTCCGGGAAGCGGTTGGACTCCACGTCCACCTCGGGCTCCTCGGCCGTGTCCCCCCCCGGGGAGAGCGAGCGGTAGCTGGAGCTGCCCTCGCTGAGGAAGTCCGGGGAGAGGTAGCCGGGGCCGCGGGCGGCCGCGCCGCCGTACGCCTCGCGGGTGCCGTAGAGCTTGGCGATGCTCTCCGTGTCCTTCACCACGGGCCGGAAGGCGGAGAGGTAACTGCCCTTCCTGGGCAGGGGCAGCGGGGGGAGCAGGGCCTCGTCCCCGGAGCGCTCCTCCTCGCCGGCCGCCCGCGACAGCGCGCTGGAGCAGCGCTCGCCGTCCGCCCCGGAGCCCTCCTGGGGCGTCGCGCTGCTCCGCCCGCTGCCCGACGGCTCCGAGCCCTCCAGCTCGCCGTGCCGCCCCGCCAGGCCCGGCGGCTCGGCCGCCGCCGCCGCCGCCGCCGCCGCCGCCGCCACCACCACGGCCGTGGCCGCCGCCTTGGCCTGGCTCTGCGCCGGGTAGGGCGGCACGGGGAGGCTGCCGGCGGCCGGCCAGAACATGGGGAAGGAGGGGTAGACGCCGCTGTCCTTGGCGGCGCCGGGCTGGTGGGGCGGCTGCGCCGGCTGGTGCGGGTGCGGGGGCCCCCAAAACATGCCCGAGGGCAGCGCGCCGCCCTTGCCCGGCTCGCCGCCGCCCGCGCCGCCCAGCGCCTCCTCCTGCTTCTTGGGGCACAGTCCGAAGGCGGCGGCCGGGAAGCCGTAGGGATGGGGGAAGAGCGGCGGCGGCAGCTTCTGCAGCATGCCGAAGCCCTTGCTGGGCACCGGGATCACCGGGTAGCTGCGCACCGCGCCCGCGCCGCCGTGCGCGCCCGCCGCGCCGCCGTGCGCCGCCGGCAGGCTCAGCGCGCCGCGCTCGCCCGCCGGCTCCTGCCCGCTGCACCGCAGGCTCTTGTGCACCGGGGCCAGCTCGGCGCCGGCCGGCGGCGGCGGGTGCAGCGCGGCCTTGGCGGCCGGCGAGCTGCCGCCGGGGCCGCTGGCGGCCGCCCCTTGCAGGGAGAAGGTCCGCTTGCGGGTGCCGCCGTTGAACATGGCCTTGACATCCTCCCAGGCGTGCGAGAGCTCCTCCGTGGCCGTCTTGTCGCTGAGCTTGAGGTGGCGGCGCCAGGAGTTGAAGTTGGCGGCGTCGGGCTGCGTGTACTTGGAGTCCGGGGTGCGGTGCGAGTGGAAGATGAACTTGTTGGGCGAGAAGTACATGCTGCAGTAGCTGCACTTGATGCACTTGGCGCGGGAGCTGTTGTAGCGCGCCGGGATGAAGCTGCCCCGCGAGCCCCAGGCGCACTCGTGCACCACGTCGAAGGCGAAGTTCTCGGGCAGCTTGGGCGGCTTGTGCTCGCCCAGGAAGGACTTGCAGAGCCGCTCCGCCTCCCGCTTGGTGATCATGCCGCAGCGGCGGGAGGAGATGGGCATGGCCCCGGCCCGCCGCAGGATCTCCAGCTGCACCGGCGTGCACTGCACGCAGGTGATGCCCAGGGCCACCCGCCGGTTGTGGATCTCATTGTAGCTGTAATTCTTGAGCAGCGTGTTGGAGATCTGCGCCAGGCACAGCCGCTCCTGCCCGTCGATGACTAGGGACACGATGGGCACTCCGTACAGAGAGGTCTCACCCACTTGGTTGGGCTTGAGGGTATTGGAGCCCTGGTACGGCTGCAGCTCTTGCTTTGAATTTGGGGAGGAGCTTGCATCTCTCCCATTTCCCATCTGACTGGCGATCGCCTCCATTCCCCCCCAAAACGCCCCTGCAAAACAAAATCGGGAAAAGGCGCAGGTTAGGAGCGCTCCCGGGGCCCCGCCGAGGGCGCCCGCCGCCGCCACCGCCGCGCCCGGCCCGGCCCGGCCGCCCCCGCTCCGCATCCGCGCAGGCCGGGCCGGCCCGCCGCCGTGCTCGGCGCTGCGCACCCGCTGCCCAAGCCCCGCCAGGCGCTGCAGCACCCCGCTCCCCGGCCGGCGAGATTTACGCCTGTGCCCGAGGGCTGCGCCCGCAGCACCGCGCCGGTCGGACCGGCCCTGGCCGCCGCCACGGCGGAGACCGCGGCTCCGGGCAGAGCTCCGCGCAGCGCGGGTACGAGCGGCCGGGCCGGGCCGGCCCCCGCGCACCTTCCGCCCGCCGCCGCGGCCCTTTGTGCCGGCTCGCCGAGCCGTGCCGGCCCGGCCGCCCGTTGCGGCGAGCCCCGGGCGGGCTCCAACGAAACGCGCCGCTGGCGGAGGCCGGCGCGTCCCGCCGCGGAGCGGGGCGCAGCCCGGCGCCGGGCCGGACCTTGCCGCGGGGAGCCGGGAGCGGGGCCGGCGGGAGCGGGGGGCCGGGAGCCCCTTTGTCGCGGCTCCGCAAGGCGATTAGGAGCGGGCGGATTACGGGGCCGGGGCGCTTAAGACCTGCAGCACGTAAAGAGCAGAAGGGAAACGAGCGAGGCAAATTGGCTTAGCGAGGAGGGCTCACGGCATTAAGCCGCTTCCGTGGTAATTACACGAAATAACGGGGAGCGGCTCCCGAAAACGCGCCCCGACCGCCCTCGCCCCCCCCGCTCCTCCCCCCGGCTCCGCACTTACCCGCAGCCGCGCCACAAAGCCCGGCTGGACGTGAAAGCGGCGCGGTGTCCCGGGGTCTAGGGGCTGCCAGGCAGCGCCGCCGCTCCGCAGCCCGGCGCCGGGGCCGCCATCAGCCGCGGAGGCGGGAGGTTGGGGGGGGGGGGGGACGGAGGAGGTGGAGGGGGGCGCCGCGGTAGGCAGGCTGCGCGGAGCGGCGCGGAGCAGCGCGCAGCAGGGGCGCCCCGTCCCCGCGGCGCCGAGCGCGGAGCCCTTACCGTGGGCACGTCGCTGGCCGCGCCGCGCCTGCGGAGGTGCCGGGGCGGCGGCGGGCGGAGCGGCGGCGGCGGCGGCGGCTCGGCTGCGGGCGGCGGGAGGCGCGGAGCCGCGGCGGGCAGGTGAGGAGTTTCATGAACGCTCCGGGGCTGCCGCCCGCCCGCGTCCGCCCGTGCCGAGATGCAACAAGAGCAGTGACCACCCGCGCCACCGAGGGAGGATCCGGATCCTTACTTGGAGACGCTGCACATTGATCCGGTGACAGCTAAAATAACGGGAAGACACACCCACTTAGCACCAGCATATTTACATTAACTGCCTCCGGGACCCCGCGGACGTCAATCACCGATGCGCTCCAGTCAATCACGGCGCTGCTTTAAGGCACAGCGGCGCGGGGCGGGGGGGGGGGGGGGGTGAGGGGCGCGGGGGGCCGCAGGCGAGCGGGGACCCGCCCGGGCTGGCCAAGGTAAGAGCGCGGCCCGGGGCCCGGTCCGCACCTGCGCCGCGCTCCGCTCCGCTCCGCGCAGCCCGCGGCTCCGGCGGGGCCGCCGCCCGGCCAGGCACGGCGGGCGGCGGGGGCACCGCCGGGGGGGGGGAGATATTGGGGGGAAGGCACGGCTCGTTGAAAGTTTGCGGGGGGCTCGGGGAGCAACGAAAGGAGGCGCCGCGTTGGGGCGGCGGACGGGGCCCATCGAAACCGCGGCCGCGCCGCCGCCGCCCGCCCGCCCGCCGCGCCGGGGCAGCGCAGCCGCGGCCCGGGGGGGCTCCCCGGGCCCGCAACGAAATCGCCGGGCGGCGGCGACGGCGGCGGCCGCGGCCGCGTTTTTCGTTCGCCGCGGGGGCCCCCTTCCACGCGGCAGGGCCGCGGCCGCGGAGCGGCTCCGCGCACCCTCCTCCCCCTCCCGGCGCTGCCGCGGCCCCGGCTGCCAGCCCGCGTGGGCTCCCGCGCCGCGCCCGTCACGGACACGTTAATTAAACTGTAATTAATCATCGCGTCCGGCCCCGATCGGAGCAATTACACTGATCAAACAGAAGTTAATAACGGCGCGCCGCGCCCCCACCTCTCACTTTTGTCACCCGCCCCCGCCAGCGCGGCCGGGATGGCCGGGAGGATGCGACGCATCCGCCGCGGCCCGCAACGCGGGCGCGGAGATGCCGATCGCCTCCGCGCTCCTCGGGCACCGCGGCTGGGCCGGCCCCGGCCCCGGCCCCCTCGCTGCCCCGGCCTCCCCGGGCAGCGCGGCCGCTCCGCGGGGCTCCGCGCACCCCGCGCATCCCGCCGCGGGGTCCCGCGAGGCCCCGTCGGGCCGGGCGGACGCGGGCCGGGGTCCTGCCGGCCGGGCCTTGCGGCGCGGCCTTTTCGCACGGATCACAGTCCATGTCGGTAATTATTCCTCGCCTTTTAATTATTTAAAGCCCCCCCCCCCCACCACCACCACCACACACACATACACAGGCGGCTGCTGCGGGCGCAGACCGGGCGGACTGAGGAGCCGCCGAGGGCTCGGGCCCGGGCAGACCCCGCCGCCGTCGGGGTGCCCCGGCCCCGTGGGGCTGGGGGGGCCGCTGCCTCCTCCCGCTGCGGGGTTTCGCTGTCGTCCCCGGGCCGATAAATACCGGGCTGGCTGCGGGAGTTGCGGGGTCCGTCTGCGGTGGACGCGGGGCTGCGAGGGGCCGGGGCGGCCCGTCGGGGGACCCGAGGGGAGCTGCGCCCGGCCACCCCTGCCCTGCCCGTCCCCGGGTCCTGCCCCAGGCCTTGCGGCCGAGCCCGGCCGGCCCTGCTCCCCGGCCCGGCTGCTCGGGCCGGCGCAGCGGAGCCCGCTCGCCCCGACGGCCCTGCCGGCAGCCGGAGCCCCGGGGCCGGAGGCGGGGAGCTCCGCGGCCGGCCCCGCCGCTCCGGCCGCTCTCCCTGCCGGCTCCCCGCTCCTTGCAGCCGCCGTATCTTTTAACAGTTGAATTGACTGCAGTTTTTGTCAGTTAATTAGGTTTAATTTACATAATTAGTACAGTATAAAGAGTATTGGGGATAATCAGGAGGTACGTCTCGCTTACTGTGTAAACACGGATTCGGAATTAAAAATCAGATGTAATTAAGGCGTGTGCGCGCGGCTTTTAATTGTAATGAATTTCTAATTAAGGCTCAACGATCGCCGCACGCGAGAGCCGGGACGTTTGCGGGAGTCGCCGCCGCCCCGAGGGCGCGCCGGGGGCTGCGGGCCGGGCGCAGGGTGCGCGGCCGCGGAAGGGCCGCGGCGGGCAGCGGAGCGGGGCGGGCCCCGGCCGCGAGGGTTGCGGCGGGCAGGGCGGTGCCCCCCGACGGGCCCCGACGGGCCCCCGGCCGGCGCCGCTCGCGGGCGAGGCCGGCGGATAATTTAGGTTAAAACTTAGGGAGCCGTGTCACGGGTGTATAAATAAATAATCACCCGGGGACGGCCGCGAAAGGCCCTTCTCTCCTGGAGGGCTGTGCCGAGATTGCCACATAAATCACGGCGGTCTAATTCAGTGGAAGTTTAATAAACGCCTCCTATTGGAAATGAATGTTCCCCATTTAACAGTTGTATCAGCACCATATA
Organism: Struthio camelus; assembly: GCF_040807025.1. Taxonomy (NCBI): domain Eukaryota; kingdom Metazoa; phylum Chordata; class Aves; order Struthioniformes; family Struthionidae; genus Struthio; species Struthio camelus. Next base: position 2,340,485 of record NC_090953.1, read on the forward strand.
AAACCATGACCCCAATAAATTTAATTTTAGAGGCCGATCAATCCGGGCTTCTCTCTATCGATCCGCAGCGGCTCTGCGCATTTACAGCCTCTTCCGCGGCCCTTCCCGGGGAGGCGGGGGGGAAATAGCGTTTCGATTAGACTCTTTATTAGGAAAAGATTGCTCCGAGAGGCCTGAAAATTAAACGGTGACATTTTAATTACTGGACATTGACAAAGGAAGCGGGCGGCGGCTCTCTGCGGGCCGGACACCCTCCCCCGACCCGACGTGCTAAGCACCCCGCGGAGGCCGAGGGGCCGGCAGAGCCCGGCGGCCGCTGGGGGCCGCGGACCGGCTCCTCCCGGGGCTCCCGACGTGCCACCCCTCGGGGCGCCCCGGGCCCTGCCCTGCGCCCTGGCCCCGCTCCCCGGGGCCCCTTCGGTGCATCTGGGTCTCCTGCCACGTGACCCCCACCCCGGGCACCTCCTCTATACAACCTGGGTCCCCCTCTATGCACCTCAGCCACCCCCTGCCGTGCGCCCCCTCTATGCAGCCCAGCTTCCCCACCATACAGCCCCTCTATGTACCCCGAGTCCCCCACCATGCACCCCCTCTGGGCACCCCGGCTTCCCCGCCGTGTATCCCGGGTCCCTCCCGTGCATCCCCTCTGTGCACCCTGGACCCCCCCCCACCGCATCCCCTCTATGTATCCCGGGTCCCCCCCAGTGCACCCCGTCTATGCACCCCAGTTCTCTGCTGTGCTCCCTGGCCCTCTGCTGTGCGCTCCCTCCATGTACCCTGGGTCACCCACTGTGCTCGGTCCCTCCCTGCAGAGCGCCTCCTTGCTGCACCCCAGGTCCCCCTGCATGCACCCCCTCACCACACTGAATCCCCCCCCATCGTGTCCTTATTGCAGGTGCCCGACCTCCCCCCCCAACCCGCCACGCTGCCTCCAGGCCCCCCTGACGGCGGTGCTGCCGTTCACCTCCTTTTTGGCTGAACAAGCCCTCCCTGTACCGTGCCTGCCGGCTCTAAATCTGCCTAATTCCTCCCGGCCGGCACGGCGGCTCGGTGCGAGGGGATGCTGCGGAATGCAATGTACCCGATCGATAGACACGACTTTATTGATTAGGTTAAAACAGCGCCTTCGCGGAGACGGAGCGGGATGAGCTGAGGGCAGCAATTAACTCTGCCTCCCCCCCGCCACACACCCTGGGATGAGCCTAGGCCGGGGACCCCCCGGGCCCGCCGCCCCCCGGGCCCGCCAGGACACAGCCGCACTCACCTGGGTGCGGGGCCCGGCCACCTGCCTCGGCCGGGAGTTTTGTCTTGGCTGCGGAGAAGTTTTCCTCTTCCTGCCTGCCAAAGCCCCAGACATCCATCTGCCATTAAACATCTCCTGGGCTGACCAGCTACTTATAAACCTTGAACTTTTGCTGCAGGACTCCACAGCGAGAGCAGCCGCGATGGGGTATAAGCGAAGCAGAAGCTGCTCCAGTAGCCGGTAAGGCTCAATCTATAAATCCTGTCCTTAGTGCACACTTGTAGTTTATGGCAATACCCTTTACTGAAGGTAAAACACCCCCAGGTCAGTGCAGATCCTCAGCAGTCGTACAGCAAGACTCCAGCTGCAATTTTCTGGGAGGAAAGGCACAGACCTTTGAGCTTTTCTTCTCTTAAAACGAAAAATTCCTTTAAATTCGATGTGCTCAAATTATTCTTTCTTTTTTTTTTTTTTTTTTTTTTGCATGTTAGGCTTTTGCAGACCAGGCCGAGCGGTGCTGAGCAGCCCTGCGGTGAGACAGCGGCGAGCCGGCAGAGCAGGGCGCTGCGCGCGGGCGAGAGGCACCGCTGGGCTGCGCTCACCCTGGGGCCAGCAGCCACGGGTTGTCCTAAAAAAGCTGCGAGGGGGCACGGCGCCCCGCGGCCCTCGGTCTCTGCACGCGCAGCTCCTCTGCCCCCCGGCAGCACCGGCGGGGCCGGGCGCCCCGCGGCCGGGACGTCGCGCCCAGCTGCAGAGGATGCGCCAGGCTCTGGCAGGGACGCGCTGGTGTCCAACGGCAGCACAGGGCAAATAGCAGGGGAGGGCAAAAGGGGGCCGCGGGGGTCAGGAGGGACAGAGGAGACGCAGGGATGGACGTGCAGCTGCCTCCTGTTCAATAGCTGCAGCTCCCGCTTTGGCTCTGTGCTTAGGCAACGGAAAGCCACCCCTAAACCAGCTCGCGTAAACGATGGGGGTCTCCCGCGCACCCTCTGGAGAGGCGGCGAGTCCTGAGCTGGTTGCTCTGCAGCTCTCAGAGAGACGGGCTCATTTCTGAAGTGCTGAATTCGGACCAGCGCCAGCCCCTCGCCGCGGGGAGCCGAGGCCCGCGTCCCCCGGGCGGGCCGGCCCCGGCAGCCGCGGCAGGCTGGGCGCCGGCAGGGACCGGCGGCCTCGCCGGCTGTCTCACCTTTTTGGCTGTCTCACCCTTTTAGCCGCTGCTGCTTGCACACCGCAGCGGGAGCAGGAGCCTCTGCGCAAAGGCGTTTGTCCCCAAGGGGCTGATGAGCTCTTTGCCGTACAGCGGTCTAGCGCGGCGCGGTGTAGGAGAGCCTGCTTCAAAATCCTTCACCTTGTACTTCACTGCCCAACAAGTCTGAGGGTGTCTCGGCTCCTGCTCGGCGGGGACCAGCGGCAGCAGACGCTGCCCCAGGGACCTGGCCGGAGGGGCGCGCGGGGGCCGAGCACGAGGCTCGCCCTCAGCAGACAGCAGCTCCCGCAGCCGTGGCTCAAAGGCACCAGATTTCACCTACTCTCTGCAAGACTAGCTTTTTTTTTTCCCCCTCCCTGCAGCAGCAAAGACCAAAATTCCCAGATTTCGCTTCAAACTTGCCCCACGTCCTCTCTGCGCCCTAGAGAGGCGGAAGGGCCGCTGCAGGCAGGCCCGTTTGCTGTGCGCCTCCGGTTCGACTTTCACCGTAGGGGCCACAAAGCTCCATGAGTCAGGAAAACACACGCGCTACTCCCGGAGTCCATCCTCCAGCTTGCTTATGCTCTCAGATGCCAGAGAGCGCAAACGAAGCTCCGAAGAGCTGCTTCTCCTGATTGCTCAGTTATTAAGGTTAGGGCCGCTGCCGCCTTCGTCTGGAGCAGCCTGGGAAGAGGGACGGGTCGGCGGCAGCTCCGACTTCCTGAAGCCGCAGCATGCTGCAATTCCCCCTTTCTGGTTTCTTCGCCAGATGCACGCACACACATACACGCGCGTGCACACACACACACACAGCTTTTCAGGCTGTTAGTCGGAAAACAAAGACTGACACTTTGCCTTTGGAAAGCTGGCAGTCGGATGTACTTGGCTAAAGGATACAGAAACAAAATATTTTCTAAAAGCCTGTGCTGCGCTTAAGGGAAAACCACCCCGGGCTTGTCTCGCAGGATGAGCGTCGCCTGGCAAGATCACAGGCAGAGGAAAGCTGAAAACATTTGAAGTTTCGGCGCAGATGGAACACGTTTTCGCAGAGCCTGCAACCCCCCCCCCCCCAACATGCTCCCATTTGGGACTGGTTTTAACGGTACCGCTACGAGTGCCGTTGCAGGGCGACGAGAGCGGCAGCGAGGCTGCTGGGGAAGCCCGCGAGCGAGCCGGGGGGCGGAGGAGCGGGGCTGGGGGTTACCGGGGGGGTTTGGGGGGCAGGCAGCGCCCTGCAGCACCGCCGCGCTGAGCTCTTCGGCGCTCCCCACGCGCCCCTGCGCTGCCTGCTCAGCAGGCCGGGGGGCTGGAAGACCGCTGCATTTTCTGCAGGCTTTTCAGCCTATGACCTGGCCTGATTCGGGCTCCAAAAAGTCGCAGCAGCGAAGCCGCCCGGCGGCCGAGGCGCCGAGAGCAGCGCTCTGCTGCACCCGGCCTTCGAGGGCTGCTTGGTAGGGAGCGAAATCTCCCTGCCCGTTCGTTTCCCGTCCCTGGCGCGGGTTTCGGGGCAGAGACGATGCTAAGCGGAAGCGGGGAGGGGGCAGAGCACCTTGGGCTCGGCTGGCGGCAGCACGTGCCACCGGTCTTCGCGGTACCCAAGTCACCTCTGTGCGCGCAGCCCAGCACCGGCGAGACCGGCCCCAGGCCCCGTTTCCAGAGCCCAAACCCGGCATCGCGGTCAGAGCGATCCCAGGCTGCTTCTGCGGGATCCCAGCTCCCCCCGGGACTCCTCACCCGCTCCCCGTGATCCAGAGAGCCCACCCCAAAGGCCCGAGACCCGACCGTCCTGCCAACGGCGGGGACCACGGCCAGACCGGCTGGGACGAGGAGCGCAGCTTTCGCCCGCTGGCCTGCTTTGTCCCCTCGCCCAGCCTTAAATTCGCCCTCCGGGGCGGGGGGGGGGGGTCTACGCCACCGCTCAGCGAGGAGCGGGGCGGAAGCGGTGCTGCGGAGAGGATCGCCCATCGCTCGTCCTCCTCCCGCCCCTCAAACCCCTGCGATTCAAGGACTTGGGGAAGGAAAGATGACAGAGGCCCCAAACTTGCACAATGATCGCTGGATTGATTAAGTATACTGATGAAGACAGCAAGGTTAATACCCGTGCCAGTGAATTATAATACTGTCAGCCTGTTTGCTGGGAGATTTTTCACAGTTGCATCAGCTGGCATCCCGGACAGATTTTCAGGGTGGCGTCTTCCCCTCCCGACCTGTCTGCCAGGGAAAGCGAGAGGAAAAGCCTTGGTTTTACTCACTTTTAAACTAAATCTGAGGGAGAGACTTTTTATCCAGAGAAAGCTAATGCAAACTGTTAGAGATTAAATAAATGAAAGAGCTGCCTCTAGTCTGGTTGGCTCAAAAGGAGGAAATTTGTCTCACTTTAGAAAAAGGACCTGAAGGTATTGGTCACGTTGACTCATTCATTGTACTGTTATCTGCCAGGGAGGTTGTGACATCAGAGCAATTAAGACAAACTTTGGTCTATAAGTTCATGCCTGCAAACTCTACACTTCAAAAGAAGACAAACGATCCCTCCAAGGAAGGAAACGAAGTATTTTCCAGACTACTTCCAAAGTAATATTTAGGATTTGCAGTGGTTCAGGAGGAATTTTTCACTGCAAGGGTTTTTTTTAAACTTGCCGGTATATAATAAACTATCTATCTCAGCTTTTTTAACAACATTTTATTTCCAGTGCAAAAACAAACAAACAACACCTCCACCTCATCCCCAGCAAAATCACATAAATACTTAATCTGCTAACCTAAAACTCAGTTTATACACTGAGCCTGTCTTTTACAGTCCCCTTCTCTGTTTATGTTTTTGTAATAAGCGTCTTAACACAAGGACTGATTAAATATGTGTCAATCTGTTGCGACAAAAAACACAGAAATTGTAGGAATAAAAAATACCTAGTGGAGATACCATAATTCTTTGTCTTGCCTTTATGGTAACAAGGAGCCTGAGAGCCTTTGCTTGACCGGAGCAAAGCCGGAGCAGCATGCAGTGCTCCCGCACAGCAGTTTGGAAGACGAAGGGCGACCACGACTTGCAGATCCTCCCTGGGGATGGAGGACTCCCATGGCCAAGGCCCAGGGCAGGTGTCCCCACCAGCCTCCACTCCGTGCCCACTCACCACGCGCTCCTCTTGCTCGACTCAGGCTGCTGGAGGCTGCCACGACCCATCACGCGACGGGGCAGAACGAGGGCTCAAGGCAGAGCTGAGACAGGCAAGATGCTCTCAAGCAAGCGGCAAACAGCTCTGCTGGTAAATAAAACCCTTGGAGGGGGGCAAGTGGCATAGCACAGCTTGTGCCCCTGCGTGGGCTCGCTCCGCTGAGCGTTGGTGGGACGGCGCGTGAGCCTTCGCCTTGGCCCCCAGCTTCCTCGCACAGACGTGGCAGCGGCGCCTTCGCCCTCCCCGCGCTGCAGCCCCCTGCCCAGGGCTCGCGCCGGTGCAGCCCCGCGCTCTGCCGCGCACCCCACGGCCCACCTCCCCCGTTTCCCGAGCGTTTAGGAGGGCACCGTCCGCCTTGACCTCCCTCTCTGCCTCAGCAAGGCCATCACGGCGCGGACCGAGGTCCTCGTCGGCACCGACTGACCTGCGCGGCGCGCGTGGGCGCTTGTTGGCGGCTCCCCGGAGAGACCGGGGTCTTGCTCCGGCTCAGCCCTCGGAGCAAACCTGATCCAACTGCACAGCAGCAGGCGACCAGGAGCACAGCGAGACACCGACGGCCGTTTGACAGCGTGACTGCGGACAGAGCCAACATGCTTTTATTGGGGAAGGGCAATTCCTCGCCTCCTCCCACGACGGGCAAGTCCAAGCACTCTTTTTTTTTTTTTAAAAAAAACAAAAACAAATACACTTTGAAACAAGCATTTTGTGGATGCCTGCGCTCAGGGACAGCCAACAACTCCTTAAGAAATCCTCCAAACAGTCAGCATGTCATTCTTACAATAGCAAAAGACTAACAGTTAAAAAATACTCTGGAGCCATGAAATATACAATACATTCAATAACAAAAAATATAGATATAAAATACTTGCTTTAAGGCTGTGTACAGTTTAACTGAAGATTATTTGAGGACATTAAATTGCTCAGCAATAAAAGAAACATGTGAAGAAAACTCCTTAATGTGGGGGGGAAAGGCAGCAACATATCCTGGAAGATTTTTGTTGATGCTTCCATAAACTATTTTTTAGCAAAATATGATCCAGACACACTGACAGTCCAAGCTGTGGGGCTGGTTCTGCTCGTGCCAGGTGACCTGCTGTCCGGTGCGCTGCGGTGAGCCCGTCCAGCTCACTGCGGTCCTTGGCTCGATCGCCGCTCTTCTAGCATCCGGCACACCCACATGGACACGACCTCGGCGTTCCCATCGTTGTACTGCACGATGAAGGGGTGGCCCTGGGAAACGGCACAGGCAGAGTTAGCTGAGACAAACACAACTCTGCCTTAAAAAAAAAATATATATATATATACATATATATTTCTAATTTCCTAAAAAAATACATCAGAACATCTCGTGGCCACAATCACAAAAATGCAGTAAAAGACTGGTTCAATTGAGTGAACTTTTGCTTGGATCCACATTATCCACGTACACCGTTCACACAGAAACGCAAAGGCTGGGAGAACCCAGACTCTTTCCTGAGGCCGTAGCCTAGCGCTCCTTGAAAACACCAAATTTTTTCATATTCTACTAGTTCACCATGCTTTGGTCCAGCTCCTTTCCAGGACGACCTGCCAGGCTCTTCAACTTTTAAATAATATTTTGGTAAAAAGATATTCTGACAAAAACACTTATCCATTAATTTCTTTGTAAAGGTCTGTGATCTCTTAATTTCAAATCTTATAACAGCCCCTTTTTATAACCCTTTCTCATTTATTAACATCGTACTCTCCTTTGTCTAAACGAAATCAGAAGAGTAATTGTGTTGGCAACCTGAACTGCTCCATCTATGGGGCAGAGACTGAATCGTGCCATTTGGCACATGAAAACACGCACCTGTGTGAACGCTACATTCATTTATATCCGTGTCCTCGACTTATGTTGGTAGAAACCTCATGCCATACCCCTCCATACATCCTTCATCCCTTAAATGGATGGTTCTACAAATCACCTAAAAACTGATTTCCCTCCAATGTTAAGTCCCTCTTATTTCCTGGCCACTGATTTTTGTGCCCGTAGCTGCAGGAGCACCAGGCGCCAGCGTCCTGCAGCACTTACCTGGTGCTCCATGCAGGGAGGCACTTCATGTTCCTGTGAGCTAGCAGGTGTCATTTGGAGCGATCAGTTGACAAAGAAATGAAAATCTCACTTAACACAACTGAAATAGGTCTTCATGAGAAGCTACTGCAGAAAACTACAGTATAACGGAAAGAGGGATAAGTATAAAAAAAATTCTCGCCCGGGAATTCAATGGCTACTGCAGACACTGGAAGGCTGCATCTCAGACACCTCGCAAAATCAGAACAGCACCTCAGGAGGAAACAAAAATATGGCCTGCAATTTCGGCAGCCAGCTCATGTCTCAATCTGGCCACATTCCTAGAGATGGGAACATGCCATCTTCGAATGAATCTCAAATGAAGTATAAAAATCCACAGGAAACCCAGTACCGCAATTATATAAATGGCTGAAAGAAAGCATTCGCCAGGAGAAACCATCACAGATGATGAAAACCTCTACTCCAAATCACTCAAAAGCAGCTCAGTTTTTGCAACACTAAGCTTCATAGTTCTTGCAAACAAAGCCTGAAAATAATCAGAGTAGATGTGTCGGGGAGCCTTTGGGGATGGTGACGTACATGTGGGAATTACCAGCGTGCCCAGCACGATGCCAGTCCCGGCAGTGAGCGGTGGCAATGGGCACACTGAGAACGAGAGCCAGGCTGTGCAGGGCCCGCAAAGCCTGGCACTCGGCTGGGCGAAGATGGTACCGAGCGGAGCAATGAAGCAGCACTGGGCTAAATAGAGCACAATAAATCCTCGCAGCGCCCGCTTGAAGCCATAAAACACTCTGTGGGCCAGGGCCAGCACGTGCAGGAGCCACAGGAATAAAATATGCCATCATCTACAAGAAATATGGAAGAAGCACGAGATGCTCTTGCTTCAACCCTTTGGGGTGACTGGAAACTCAGCTAAAACTTCTAACCAAAAAGTATGAGAGTGTGGAGAGCCCTTCAAAACTTACTGGGACCAACTCACTTGCTTTCCCAGTTAACCTTGTAGAAGACAGACGACAGGAATATTCTGGCGGAGTGACTTAGCTGAGCAAGAGGTTCACCTGCCAGAACAGGACACACCGACTAGGCCATGAAGGGCTGCAAATGTCACAAGAGTTTTATTTCCCTGCACTGACTTTTTGTGCCCTGAAAGCTGCCTGTCGAATAGCCCTGGGACTGAATTGCTCTGTAGCATGGGCCTGGCCAGCCACAACCCCAGGACTAGACAGAAGGGCAGCTTCCCTCCCTGCGCGGGCATCTCCAGGCGTCTCTGCCCACATCCTGGCACCTCCCCAGGCACCGGGCAAGGGCAGAAGGTGCAAGAGGCGTCCTGACCCAAGCCCTGCACGCACAGGGCAGAGCCCAGCCCTCTCCTCCACCCCACCAACTCCCGGCATCTGACATCTCAGCTCGAAACGGGTCTGCGTCCAGAGGCAGGAAAGACTTTGCCATCTGGATTACAGGAGGTGTTTCCTGAGCTCTGCTGCCTTTTGTTTTAAACTCAAGGGAGAAAACCAATGCAGAGCAGTCCCCATGCCTGGAGGATCCCCCAAAAACCATCATGATGAGGTCTTCGTTTCTTCCCACAGTGCAAATCCTGCTGCAATCTCCTGGTGGGAAAACCATGAATCTGGTCCCTTCACAGCGCAGACGGAGGAACAACATAGCAAGAAGCAAGACAAAGCTAATAAATAAATGAAGGAGAACTCATCAATAGCCAGGGAGAGCCAGTTCTCATTTCCACTCATCTCAAAGGGCTAATTCCCATAATTAAACTGGTGAGAGTCCAAGTGATAAGGCCCACAGACTTCAGAGAAGACATGAGGTGTATTACAAGGAAAGGATACGATTAGCAAAAGGGGGGAGGGTGTCCAAAAATGGGACAAGCAGAGAAGCAAGCGTGCCTGTTAGCTAGTAAAGAGTTGGGAGGTCACAGGAGAGGCGACTGCGTTGGTCAGGAGGTTTAGCGGCATAACCCCTCTGCCATAAAATAGATCTTACGTCAGAACTATTTAAGGAAACTTCTCCCCATCCTTCCATCCACCCAAGTGCAAGAGGCTCCAGAGATTTACGCTGCGACCCACACTACAAGCACGGTCAGACTTCCAGACTTAGCCCCTTGGCAGAGCGGGGATAATTTAATTTAAACCACTATACATCGGTTACCTCAAATACTATTCTGTGTAAAATTCCTTTTGTGTGGAAGTGCACGTACGCGTGCGCGTACCCCTCTCACGGGAAACACACCCCCGGCCTCCAAGATCTGCAGATACAAGCTGCAGAGTCCTGGATCTCCTCGCGAGGCGCCTTTCCTCCTTTTTGTCTCCAGGGTGTGTAACCGTCATACCATCGCGAACGTCAAAAACGCACTTTTGTGTGCTTAAATCTCAGCCGCTCTCCTGCTGCCTTAGCTGGACAGGCAGGCAGCCGGGCTTCGTACGTGGGGACCTGCAGACACGGTGACCTCCCCAGGGTGGATTCCACCCCACAGGGGCCAAGCGCAAGCTCTGAGCATCACTTGCCTCCCCTCTGCCCCGGGAGGCAGGAGGGGAAACGCACCCAGGCGCCATCCGCAGCTCCCTCTCGCTGCATCTGCCAAGGGCGACACCGAAACGGGGCCCCGGGCGCCTGCCGGCAGGATGGCTGCAGCCGCCCCCGGCCACGGCGCGCTCCTCGGTGGCCCCGCGCGGTTCAAACCAGCGGATCACCCGACCCCCCGCTGGCTGAGGGTCTCGGCCTGACTCTCGGGTGATTACAGGTTTCAAAAGGAAAGTCAGTTCAAAGAACTCGCTTTCCCCGTCTCCGGTTCGTCAGCGCTTCCCGCAAGGCTCAAGCCGTAAGCCCTTAATTTTATCTTGAGGCCTTTGAAATTGTGGGCAGCTGCTACCTGCCATTTCAATCGACCTTTCTGAGTTTGCTCTTCGTAACTCCTACAGAAATAGATGTTTTCCCCCAATATTCAATTTTTTGAAGCAAATTGCTTCCTTTCAGCCTTTCTAAGCTGTAGACAGCAACTTTAAACTTGACAGGGAGCTGTGAATTTCCCATGCCGGCAGAGGCGAGCGCGCTCACACACAGTCACTGCTTGCGAAACGGGCCACCAAGGAAGAGGAGCGTATCCAGAGGTTTCGGGAGTCCATTCGAGAGCTTGGAGGACAGCAGCGTAGAGCTCAGCGCTACCAAGGGAAGACGAACGCTCTTAAAATGATGTGTTTAAGTACACAGATGCTCACGGCACTGAGCATATGGACAATGTCTTTTTCCCTCCAACACCTGGCTATTAGAAGTCTTTTACTGTGGGCCTGAATGTCTATTATTGGGAACGACACAGAAGGGAGACGGCACCCTCTTCTTTTTTTACCACTTACTCCAGACATCCCGCGTAGATTAGGGTTTTAATGTGTTACTTAACAAAGTCAATCTGAAATACTCTTGTTTTCATTTGATTCTTACCTATGAAAACAATTCAGGAGAGAGCACAATTGGGAACCCAGCGGCAGGAGTCCTGGAGTTTATTCCCAAGTTGCCATATACTTTCCAGTGTGACCTTCATAAAGCTGCTTAATGTCCCTCAGCCTCATGGTTAAACAGGGAATAAATGATTTTGACCTCTTGTGAGAGTGCCATGAGAGTCAGCGCATGCATCCTTTGTACAGCACTTTGGTGTTTGTGGGTGCAAAAGGTACAAGTGTAAGGTAAAGGCTTATTATAAGCAATATAGCCTAGAAATAGCTGTTTCACCTCTTAAACAAAACAACAGTCAAGGGCACTAGTGAGAACGAGGAAAGAAAACAATCAAGAGCCCACAGACAAGGAAGAGCAGATGCACTGGGGCAATTAAAAAAAAAAGCTATTAAAGACAGTCCGCTTCTCCCATGAATCTCCTTTACGATGGAGAGACTCCCTGCCGAGGAAGGCATCTCACACCCGTGTACCCTGGCAGTTAAGCTACTCACTCACACAAGCAGGGGAAATCTGCAGGATACGCAAGGTTTGGAACACCAGCTAGCCATGCTGTTAGTCCCAGCCGCTTTGTTTGGTGAGGTGATCTCACTGAAGCCTTGGGTTTTCCACACTCATTTTGCTCCCTAGGAATAACTTTAACTTGAAATTACCGAGCCTTTAGATTACTGTTTTGTTTTTAAACTATATCGCTCTAACGAGGATTTTTCTCAGGCTGAAGGGATATTTTTACTAGAGTTTGAATTTTTTTTTTATGAGGAACGTGAGAACAGAGATGCCCACCAACACTAAGTCTGCAGCGTCAAGTGGGATTGCATTTGCGACGCTTGGCAGACAAGCTCACGGCATGCTGAGGTGAGAAGCCAAGAGCAAGGTCACAAGTGTCATGGGATGTACAAGGTCCACGGACAGCCCATGCTGAAGTCTAGGCCAAAACCAAATTTCTGCTGATACCTGACCTCCCTAGCCCAGCGCAGCAACGTCCTGCCGCTGCAGTCATGCCTGCAACCATACACCAAGGAGTAATCCATAATTGTGGACAAGACACTAGTCCATCAAACTTGCCTTTGGTTTGCTTACAGCAACACACGAAGAGAAAATGCAATGAAAACTACGTAAAAGCTACTTGCAGTTAGCGCAGCATCCCGAAATGTGTCAGGGAAAACAAGTTAAACTTCCTCCAAAGTCCCAAATTACTGTGACTGCACCAGCAGCAGTCAGTTCTGCTCTTAGCAGCTTCTTCACAAGCTCATCCTGACACGTTCTCAACATTTTGCCGTTATTTGGCATCTAGTCCCCTATTTCCCCTTTCTAGGCATCTAGAGTACCGCAGTCATTAACTCCAAAATATGCTCCTCAAAAACCAGTGCCTTAAACTGGAGATGGTTTTGGAGGGGACAGTGGAGAGAAGTGGCAGGGAGATCAGATGGGGAGGAGAGGAAGCAGATGGGGAGGAGAGGAAGGAATGACAGGAAAAAACAGGTAAAAATCAGAACTGCTAGTGGAGAAATGCAGCTGCCCAGCTGCAGGTCCAACGCATGCCCAGGCTGCAGGATGGGGCCGCGATGAACTGTCACTTCAAGAAAGAAAGAAGCAAACTGAGCTGCAACACCTCGGACACCAGCTTTTCGGGAATTCTGGCCACTGAGCATCTCGGCAACAAATAAAAATCACCGGCATCAACACATCTCGATTCAACAGCGAGCAATATGTTCTAAAACAAACACAAGCAACCCGTTGCACTTAAATATTCTGGAATTGATCTATTTTGTTTGGCAAGGTAATACTGAAAAAAAAATTCAAGGCATGGAAGCTTGAAATGCGTTTGCAGTTGCAGCGAACAGTTTCTCACTGCCCTGGGGAGACGACGTTCTCCATTTGGTGTGGTGTGCATGCCTTTTTGTGCAGTCGTTCTTTTTTTTGACGCTGCAAAATTAGGTTACTTTCAGGACAGACAGAGGCCCCCAGCCCTGCCACCACATGCCCCGGGCAGCTGCCGAGTCGGGGCGCTGAGCTGCACCGGGCTGTCCTGCTCCAAGAGCAGGCTAACACCAGCAGAGAGCACAGCTCTTTTTTTCACTAACGTCCATCTCCACTCGTTGCAAAGTGGCAAATCAGGGACTAAGGTTAAACCTCCCATGGTAAAATCACTACAGTAGGTTCACGCCCTATCAGCGATGGTTCATCTGACGTTTGAGAGCCTCGGAAACACGAGAGCTCGCGGCAATGCTGATAGGCCTAATCACAGAGGGAAGCGTTTCACCACGGAAAGAGATGCTGCGAAGAGGAGCCCAAAGGTAGTGCGGTTTGTCCCCCTACCAGAGCTCATCCTGCCCCCACAGCATTTCATCTGTTTGCTTAGACCTCTACACATGTTCATCACGGAGTAGCAACTATCTCCTTGACAAGTCTTAAATACTCAGTATTAAAATTTCCTGTTAATCAGTAGGTCCAACACATCCCGGGCAGCAGAAAATATACTGAAGAGCTATCACCAGGCAGCTCCATCGTACCGGCCAGGGTCCTGGCTCGGCCGCGTCCTGGCACGGGGGTCCGGCGCAATCTGCCGCTCGGCTGCACAGCGCTTGCAGCGGGCAGGGGAAGGCGGCTGCCGGCGAGCGCGGAGCCGCTCGTAGCGGAAAAGGTCAGGCAGGACGGGGCCGGGGATAGCCACAGAGTGAGTGTCAGCCAGCCTAATTTTGTGTGTCAACTCTGAAAATTAGATAAACAATGACAAACCAGGCTTTTTAAATGAACTTGTCTCATCTCGTTCTCTTGATAAAGGGTACATTTCTCAAGTTGCAGTGTCCCACCAGACAGGTTAACTCTTTCAAAGGGGAGCCCCTTGCAGAGGGTGATGTAAACGATTTAAATATCTGACACAAAATTAAAAGGGCACTGTCCCCCTGAGCACACAGCTCTGGTAATTCCAAGTCGTTGCCCACAAACCATCAATCATTTAGCCCAGTCAATTAAGCTGCCATTATTCAAGGGTAAAAGTTCCATAATTTTATCTACCCTTAAAATTCAGCAATTTGCTTTCACGGCATTCTCCCCAGGTCTGAGGAATCATCGTTTCTGATATTAACCTGCCCGCAGCTTATCGCAACGGTTTTAAATTGCGTCCTCGGCAGGACCGCAGACACGCGGGCCGTCTCCAGGCCGGCGGGCACACGCGCGGCGCTGCTCCCCGACCTGCTCACGGGCATCCTGGTTAGGAGCAAGGGCGACGCAGGGAGAAAAAACATCCTGCTCAGGGGAGACAAAAGTCGCTCCGAGAAATAGCTGTGATACGCGGCCTACGCACCACTCATAGCCCCAAACCTGGGCTTCAGAGAGCCTCTGGCTTCAGCAGAGCGACGCATGCCTCAGCAGAGGCGTACGGTGCCTACCGCCTACCTACAAGTCCAGGGAAGAGCAAAGCTCCGCTCTGCTGCACGAGACACTGCTCCATGCTGCCCCGCTCGCCTTCGCTCCTGCGGCACCCACCGCAAAACGCTCGAGCTGGAAAGCACCTCGTACGGCGAGGTTTAGACCTACACGGCGGCACCGAAACACGGCCAGGAGCTAGGCTGACAATAAATAACATTGCTCTAAGCCATGCTTCTGCCATTTCAGAGGACTTCCTTAGGGCAGAGCAAGCGTGTGTTGATCGGGAGACTGGTTTAAAGGGTTCATGAAACAGGCTGCTGCCTACCGGAGCCAGGAGAACCAAAAAGTTAATTCCCATGGAGAAATACTGACCGATCCCCAATGTCCTCGTCTCCTGCCCCATCACTTGTGCGGACTTACAAGAGGGGGACTGGCAGGACTTGGCCAGGAGCGCCCGGTGAGCCCGTGCCCGGCCAGCTTGGCTCCGGCTGCCACCTCCAACACTCGGGGGCTGCCTGCCAACGTCCCGCACAGCGTCCTCCCTACAGCGAGGGGCGAGCTGCAACGACGGACCTGAACGTAACCCTGAGAAACACGGAGGAGGAAGGAGGGACAGAGAAGGGGTTGCAGAGACTGAGGCCTCGTGCTCACGACTGTCCAACACCCAAACGTAACCAGCGCACCTAACGAATTAGAAATGACGAGAGACCTCGCCGTTGCGCAGGGTACGGTGCCAAATAAACACGTCGCTGCGGGTTGCGACAGTGCCGTTCTTTAAGCGCCCTCTGTTATACGAACCCTCGCAGACTGCGCAGTGAAGGGACCGTGCCAAATTTATGGCAAAGAAGCAAAGACAAATTATGCATTTCATTTAAAAATCTGAATTCAGCATAACAAAAAACATAATAAAAGGAGCCCAACTGTTGCAAGCGCAGACTATCAAGACGACAGCAGTGCCCTTAGACAGCATTTCAAATACAGTTTATTAGTGTGTGATATGAAAAGGGTATTTTTATTGCATGATATAATGCAATGGGACCTTGGGCGCTCTGCAGAAGGACCTTGCACTCAGAAGTGTAATGAACCCATAGTCCAAAAAACATTATACTGTACATTAACCTATCATTAATGGCACATTAGGGCTAGGGGCATTGCACGCTTGCTGGTCAGGGCTCCATCAGGACAGTATGGAGGAAACCACAGTCTTCACGGGCTTAAAACAAATAGAGAAAATAAATATTACTGATGGCTACAGGCTGCTTTAAGGGAAACTCACTCTCCACTTAACATGCCATTTTGATGCCATTTTTTGAAAAGTGGGGAGAGAAGACTGTGCAGCAGTTTATTAGGCAATATGAGAAACGGCACACCACTGCTTCACAGCCCCACGTCGCGTGGTGCGTGAGACACGTCAACCAGAGCTTTTCCTCTGCCGAACGTGGCAGCTCCGAGCGCTGGGGCATCTTTCAAGGACAAAACGAAAACTGGAAGCGGGCTCTCCTTCCCTGCCATTCCCTAATCCCTGCGGATATCGCCAGTGCTTCCTTGTCTGTAGGAGCTGAGACGCAGGAGGAACACAGGCCTTGGGAAATCCCGGCTCCCCTCGCGGCAGCTCCTCACTCCCTCGAGCCAAGACAAAAGCGCAAGCAAGTGTTCACAGTCGAGGCGATCGATGCTGCTTTGCAGCCTCTGCACACATCCCTTTCCGCCCCAGGTGGCTGCACCCCAGAGCTGTTTGGCAGACCCCTCGCCCATGTCCGCACTAAGCGTAACCCAGCAGCAAACACGACCAAATCGCGACTTCGGTTATCCTCCTGGATTGGTCTCCACAGCCAAGATCTCCCATGGCTTCCTCCACTAGAGGTGCCACCTTTGCTCAAAGGCAGCACGATCAGATGGCCATAGCGCAAACGTTAAAACAGAAAAGCCTGGCTGGCAACTCGGCCCTTGCCGGCTAAAGGGCTGCAAACCCTGCAACTCTGGGAAGGGAGAACTTGGCTGTAAAACAGTGGACCACAGGTATCATCCCCACTACTTCTCCAGTTGCTGCTGCTGTTTCTGTGCTATTTACCGCTCTCGTAATTAACTGAGGGCGCATGCTCCGGAGGAAATCCTTACCACTCCCAGCGTGGATAGAAACAGAAACCAGGCCTCCAAAATGGCAAGCACAAATCCCCGCTCTGAAGCTGCACTGTCTTCCCGGGACACCCGGAGAGACGAGGTGCTCGAGTAACCCAAACTACCGCAGCCTGGCCCTGCGTCCCTCCCCAATGACCCCAACACACAGAAGATTTCGGTACTACTGCCTCCAGTAGTGGAGGATTTTACATCTAGAGCTTCTGCCTCCAAGGACAAGCCAAACTAAATGCTGCTCTAATTATCTGTGCTAGCTATCCACAAGGCCAATTTCTGCTCCCACAGCCAGGAATAGCAGCTAGGAATCCTCAGGCCAATACTCTATAGCTGACTCCCAAATTGTTGCTAATTCACGGGCAGAGACGGTGATCGAGATCCCCTGTGGGGCTGCTCCATGCAGCAGGCTTGCCTCCACCACTCACTTCTAAGACTCGATTGGGGTAAAAAGTCTGAAGCCTTCAAACACTTGCAGTGATCCATGGAGACCTGGAATAGGTACTCAGGTAAAAAGACCCCGCAAGACACTGTATTTAAGTGCACTCTGGCTGTTGCATCCCTTATTTCACTTTTGCAATTTTAGGATGCATTTTGGTCATAGCAACTAACCTTTCACAGAAAAGGCTGGGTGTTTGAAGTGCTGGAAACAGCAGTGACCGGGAGGCTTGGCATGTCTAGAAAGCATGTCTCAAGCGTCTGAAAGCTCCAGCAAGGTCCCCTCTTGCTTAACAGACCTCCTCCTCCACATAGGAGACCTCCTGGTCTCCCTCGCGGTACCTGCAGTGATGGGACTCGGTATGTCAAATCACAGCCAATCCGGCCGGAAAGCATTATCTTTTCCCACTCACTTGCGTGTCCGGGTTTGAACGGGTACCAAGGGCTTAGTGGCCGAGTTCTCTCTCCCACTTCCTACCCTCACAACATTGGCTATTCAGGGCAAGGACTGCCCCTTGCCGGGCTCGGTACCAAATTCAGCATAGCAGAGGGCCTCCTCTCAACCAGGTACTAGAGTGAAAGCTCCCATAGCAGAGGCCAAACGCACAGTGCTTCAAATACATCTGCAGGAGCCTGCAAAACAGGCAAGCGGAGCGCCCAGGCAGTCCAAGAACCAGAAACAAAACCACCCCCACGACAACTTCTCAGAGTTTCCCACACCCATGGGCACACCACCTGTAGCTTCTGCTGGCTTTGAGAGCAGAAAGGACTGACATCAGGAACCAGGGAACAGCAGGGTACCAAAAAGGGTCAGAAAGCTGCAATGAGCAGTGGCATCTTCTGGGTGCACATGAAGCGGGGATAAGAACACATCTTACAAGCAAAATCAAGTGCCGCTAGTCTCCGTGAAGTTTCTGCTCTCCTTCCTCATTCCCTTTTTCTGAGCTGTGAATAGCACAGCCCCAGCCTGCTAAACGCTTCCACGCCGAGTGTCAGAAAGTGGTGAGTTTTGTTTGTTGCATGGCCTCCCTAACATACATTGTAATTAAAATGTTGATTACTAAACAGTTTAAATATATGACAGACAATGCAGTTAAAGCCTACAGTTAGGTCAATATGTGATTTAGATTTGCCATTTAAAAACTCTCATTTAAATTTTGCATACATTAATCACTACCATACTTCAATGTTCTGATATCCACCTGACTACACTATTAAAATAAAACTTGCTGCCCCAGGGAAATCCTACTTATTCTTAATTGTTTCGAGGCTTTGATGGGCTTTTAATCTAAGATTAATTTATGCAATTTTAAATAACTCTTCTTATGATTAATAAGCTTGAAAATTAAAAGGAGTCTAAAGCAATTATAATGAGCATTTGGTCATAACCTCATTAGGAGAAGGAGTGAAGGATACAGCTCTGGAATTCTTACAAGACTACAATTTAAGGTTACTTTCAGAGGAGTCAAACATAGTTCTTGAAATTGCAAAGGCAGATTAGCCTAGGTCAGTGTTAGAACCGTGGCTATCTAGATTAGCACTCTAATGGTTTTATCCCTCTGATGATATTTAAGATGGTGAAAAGATGGTACAAAGTGTATCAGACAAAATGATAAATGAATAATGCTACTAAGCAGTTAAGTCTAGGAGCTAGATTTTCTGTTTACCATTATTTTTTCTTTTGAGGAGGATTCCTTTCCCCTTTTTTTTTTTGGTGTTTTTTTTTCTGTGTTTGTAGACTAACTTTTTCCAATGTAGTTCTACTTTTTATATGATAAAGTTAACTGGAAGTGCTTTAGTATTTTGGCATCAAGACGACTGCTACAATTTACGGACTTTATCTTTAAATAACGATATTTCCCAAGTGCAGCGGATGGGCTAAGAACAGCTTAACTTGTTATTTTAGTTCTGTGCAGATATTGCCATTGCCGAGTTCCTTGCCTCCATCGTAAGTCACAGGGAAGTCCCCGGTGGCCTGTCGCTCTCCAGCACTCTAAGGCCTGCCACCTGAAGAGGAATGGTCCACATGTCACACCTGAATTTGCACTTTTAAACAGTAATTCAGATCTCCTATTATGATTAAAAAACTTTAAAACAAAACAAAACCCCTCCTCTGAAGCTTTGGACATTGGCCATAGCGGAACGACGTGCTGATGGCCCTAAAAACAGTCCCCAGAAACCTCTTGTGCTCCTGGCTGATGTGTCCAGGCTGGATGCTGAGGACTACAAACTCGTCCTCAGATCCAGCATCAAGAGAACATTTTTCTTCTGGCCAGCTCAGCAGGACCTAGTGCAGCTACTCTGCCTTCTGCAGCATGGAGTTCAGACTCCTCAGTTCCTTCCTACTGCAGGGCCCGAAGGCACGTGTCAGTGCGTGTGTGCGTGCCCATGTGTGCGGGATTTCTGCTGTTCTCTTCCTGTGGCACACAGTAGTCTCTGGGGCTCCTTCTGTACTTCTGTCCTGAAGGTCTTACATTTATCGCAGAGTTTTGGTTTTGGCTATGGCACAGAGGGGTCTATTTGCCCACCTGCAGATCATTCTTTCCACAGCAGTTTTGCTTTTGATATTTGCTGTTAAACCAGAGACCGTGCTTGGTATGTCCCTTGGTGCTTAGCTAACAAAATGAGTTAACTCCCAGCAAAGGTATGTCTCGTGATGACTCTTCAAAGATTAAAGCATCCGAAATATAATTGAAGTGTGCTTTTGCAAGTGTTGCCGAGGTTAGGAAGAGCAGGAGAAGAGGAAAAGAGAGAGTGGCCCAAGGCTGAGCGAGTATGTCAACATTAGCAAGCTGTCGACAGCAGGAGCAGATCCGTAGCGTGAAACGGCTGGTGCAGTGTCGCGGGGATGGAGGAGGTTTGCTCTGGACCGGCTCTAGCCTGGGCTGTGCCTGGAGTGCTTTGCCCTTAGTTTCATTTGAAGTCAGCTCAACCCCCGAGCTTCAAGACCTCTCTGTGATGAGGATCAAAGCGTGGTATCTCTGAAGGATCAGGAGATTCACCGTGAGCGCACCAACCGTCTCATCGACACCAAACAGAACTAGTCAGACACAAACAACTGATTTAGTATTTCCTTCAAACGGGGCCTGAGCATTCCCCTGGCTGAGGAAAAAAAGGGAGGAAAAACCAGTCTAGATTTTGAGAAACTGGTTTCTATCAACAGAACCCCCTCTCCCCCCAGCAAATCACTGCAATGATTTACACAACCTCCTAAATATTTGCCAGCCAAACCTTGAAGTAGAAAGTGCTGTGCACACACACACACACACAAAACAACCACCCTACCAGAAAACAGAACGGCCTGGGAACTGCACGCAAGAATGAAGCGGCCTGCATTTCACTCACATCTCCGTAACGCAGTTGTGCAATTAAAACCAACAAGTTCTCACTAAGATCGTACCGAGTTACGTGCCTAAACACCTTCCACAGCCAGCGCAAAATAACATACCCGTGTTTTGTCAGAAAGACTAATTAAATCAAGTATTAGATGATCGAGTATGAACACACTGTCAAATCGTACTCTGTCTTCGGAGCAGAGAAAGTACTGATATAAAACTGTACAAGGATAAATGTATGGAGCCCTTTTAAAAACACAGAAAAGAACACAAAAATATAACCACTAGTTGGCTTGGAAAATAAAAAAAAAAAAAAAAACCTTTCTCACCCAAGGTCGTTGAACAAATGATCAAGGCCACAAAAACCATTTCCATTCTCCGACTTGTATTTTAAAGCCACCGCTTCCTAAAAGGAGCCTTTACCAGGGACAATCCCGGCTCTCCCGAGCTAGCTGGCCAGATTTTCCCGTCGTGGGAGCAGACTTCAGCGGCGCCGCTCTGATTTACACCAGCCGAGCGTTTACCCCAGCATCTCGCGTTAACCGCAAGCAGGCAGATGCACATTTATGGGACAATGAACTTTTCCACGGATGCCGCTCCGAGTGCTTTGCTGTTACTGCCTCAATAAACCTGCGCGTTCCAGGGCTGCGGCAGCTGCCTTCGCTGGGAGTCGGAGCAGCGAGCTCCAGCGGAAAGGCCGCGGCTTAAAAAAAAAAATCATGTTTAATTTAAAAATTAGAAACTGGAGCAGGCTGTGAGCACAGAGGTTGATTGAAACAAAATTTAAATTCCTGTCAAGCCCATTTAAACACAGGGGCCCTTCATAGACAATTAGCTGCTCCCTGTGAATGCTGAATAAACTCAGGCCTGGTCACTGTTAGAAGAGAGCAGACCTACTGTGAGGAGCTGGAAAAAAATTAACTAAAATCAGGCTGTATGAAATATTTAGCCTCCCAGTTTATCACAGGGGTTTGAAAGTGTAAACAAGACAAAAATCGATTCCTCGGTGCCCTCCAATCAATCCCCCAAAATGGTTAGGGCATCTGTTTCTGCTAAATTTTGTTTACTCTGGCAGATTTGCCTTAATTGCAGTTGTTTATCTCCCATTGTCCCCGGGGCCCTAATCTCCCGATTACTAATACTTAACACTCATTTCACATCTAAAGCTACTTCTAATCCTCAACAGGTTTCTGGGGCTCTTAAAATTATTGCAACCGCCGAGACAGGAGAGGCAACCTCTTTGTGCAGGGAACATTTTCTTATCTACTACCAGCTGGGTCCAATCATCACCAGGGAGGGCCACAACAAAGGTGCTAAAAGGCTCTTTCACAGTCACGGCTGCTCCACTGGGAATTCAGCAGATAAAAAAGAGCTTTGATGGAAAAAATCCGAACAAGAGGGCTATAACAGTCCAGCCAAATAAAGTTACTGTCATAATCAAATGCTGTCAATCACAATGAAAATCCAATTAAAAATCTTTCAGTGCAGCCCTCTTAAGTAGAAAAATGTCCCCTATTTATATGCGTTTTTTGTCAACTGCACAAATTAGAAAGTAGTATTAATTGATTTTTTACTACTTTAGGCCCTGATCCGCCAGCTGAATTTCTGTGCATGCAAGAATCAACCAGTACAAATCTGATTAAAGGATTGGAGACATAATGCACACAGGTCACTAAGAAGCCATATCTGTATCTCCTGCTTTATAGTCTGCTTATTCACAGGCAATTATTACTATTATTTAATACTGCAGGAGCGTCTTGAGGTGCTAATTAGAGTACAGACCCACAATAGCTGGTACTATACAAGTGTGAGCAATTTTAATCTGCAGTGGGTCTGAACAGATTTAAAATTCTGGTTTTATTATAAGAATAAATAGTATACATAGATCTCCACAGCTGCCTGTTACAGCAGCTTCTATGATGAATTTGAAACAAACTGGAAGGATAATGAGCTGGGTATTAAAGATTCGACTCTTATTTTAGAACTATTAACTTTCTTTTTTTTAATAAGTACAGAGGGAAGACAATTGACATAAAAATACCAATAACACAAATACACAAGTTCTCAATGTCTCTTCTTTGAAAGACTTGCAATTCTGCTACCAAACTGAGATGTAAATATTTGTCTAAGTGTCTGGAAAGCTAGAGAACAAGCAGAAGTGCCAAATGAGACATTTGCTCAAATTAAACTGCAAAACCCTGGAGACTCAAGGAACCAAAAACATGAACTGTATCATTCTAAGTTGCTGCCAATGTGTTTTTGTCTAATTTCCTTGCATTTTTAACACTTCTTTCAGCCCACTCGAATTCTTCCTTTTCACATTTCACTGGAAAGTACTAGTATGTCATGCAGCTTTATGGTATGTTAGAAAGAGAAAGATTTTCACATTTTCTGTAAAAAGCGAGTGGCTGCACCAACAATGGGACTGCAGAAGACAGTGAATAAATATAACACCTTAAAACTCTAATGCTCTCAAGTTAACCTTGTCACAATGTTCGTCTTCTGTAATTGCTGGATTTAGTGACACTGATGGAATGTATTTCTCCATTTCGATAGCTGATTTCTCAAGTGACAAAAAAGAGCAAATCATACCCCTAAGGACAGAAACAGCATTTTTTTGAGAGACGGAGGGATGGGGAGAGAGAGAGAGAAAGATCCACAACCACCTTTCCCTGTTTCAGGGGAGTGGGGAATTGGCTGAGCAACAAAGCTACCTGAAATAAGACATTTTTTCTCCAGCTCTGAGCTGGGGAAAAGCTTCCTTATGGAGGAAGAGGACTAACACCCCGTAGCAAGCACATCCTGAGCGCTACTGCAAAATCCTAACGTCGGTAAAGTGAACACAAATTCTGTCACCGACTTCGACATACTCAGGACGTCACCCAGAACCCCTTGTCTGCTGAATGACTGACCTGATAGCTTGAAGACACAGCCTAACATTTATCGCATCTGTAACAGCTAGACTAACACGCGGGTCTGTACTTTGCTGCTTAGAAATGAGACGGCAGCCCTTTCCTGCACGGCTGGCATGCGTTTTGGTTGTCTATCAGAATTTCTCCCTGTCGTGGGATGAATGAACTAGGATCATGGTGACAGAGGAGAGTCTCACTGCTTGCAAACAGAGCTATCCATCACCGGTTCAAGCACTGACAATTTTACGCTGGACAAATCATTGCTGATAGGGAGATCCTGCACTGGCTGAGGCCGGGGTGGGGGGGGGGGAAGATGTTTGCAAGTAGCCAAAGAGTGAAATTTCCTGGCTCACTGTGATCCAGCAATGACACACAAACATCTAGAGAGATACAGACAGAAAACACGCATCCATAAAGCTGTCTTCAAAAGATTTACTGCATGCATTTGAGAAAAGTAAAGCGCAGACAGACCTCTACTCTTTCTCAAAAGTTACCATGTCATCAAAAAACCCAGCCTGTACAGCAAGCCCAGACATTCAACTCAACAGTTCCACTACTGTAACGTAAAAAGCCAAATTATCCGTTGGGGAAATCCTATTTATTGGCCAACATAAGTGGCAGTATTTTATGGACTTTATTGTGAAGTTTGATATAAAAATCCAGGTAGGATTACGCTGATCCTCCATTTGTTTGTTTAAACTAGAAAAGTCCTTCCTAAGAGCTACACACAACAACAGTTCAACACGCAGAACAAGCTGCAAACAAGTTCAGCTCTGCCTGGTAGGGAGTGCTACTGTCCAGACTCTTTACAAAATAGCTACTTAAATGCTTCTCATGTTCAATTCGCTATAGTTGCTGGGGATGGGGGCACAGCCAGCCAGCCAGGATCCTTTTTTGAGAGTTAGTAACATGCTGACCTTAAGAAAACATATTTAAGTATAGAAATAAATGATCTATCTGAAAAATGCCCATTGTAGCTAATGAGATCAGAGTGCCTGGTCTAAATGCCACTCCTGAAACCACAACAGAGGGATCGCTGAACGCACATGAACGGGAAACTTCTGCGCTAGGCTTAAAAAAAATGAGGAAAACCATGTCTTTTGGCAAGTCAGTTTTGGATATGGAAGACGTACAATTTACCATACACTTTTCTAAAATAATGAAACATCAACAT
This sequence comes from Struthio camelus, assembly GCF_040807025.1. Classification (NCBI taxonomy): domain Eukaryota; kingdom Metazoa; phylum Chordata; class Aves; order Struthioniformes; family Struthionidae; genus Struthio; species Struthio camelus. The sequence continues at coordinate 2,364,960 of NC_090953.1, forward strand.
AGAAAGTATCAGTAATTTGAATTAAAAAAGGAGAAAAGCTACAAGCTATGATTCCGATTTGGAGAGTTAAATAGAAATTAGAAGATCTATGCAAAAGCAATCCAGTGCAGAAGTTGATTGTATTCCTGGCCAAAAAACATTGCCTCTTCCTCCCCTATACTCTTCTTGAGAAATCCAAACCTAGCATCTTAAGGACTGTATTTTTAGGCAGCCATGGGAAAGCATAAAGGAATAACAATTACATACTTGACTTTTGGTATTTCAAATACAATTCCTTTAAATAAATCACTTGCATTTAAACAGTCTTATGTAGCACGCTAGACTTCAATGCTGTATTAACAAAAAACTCAACAGCAGACATCAATAATTCTGCTGGCTTTCTGAGTGCATACAAGCTGCAAAATAAAAGGCCAACCTCCTAGCTGAAGAAGAGAGATTTTAAACAATTACCAAAGCAGGCTAGTGATATCATAAAGGCAATTTCTGCGCTAGCTTGTTTTCTGAAACTCTCTTTGCCACTGAACAGCTAGAACAGATAATAACTATTAGTAAATCAAACTCCTGCAATATCCAGCTGTGTCTCACACATTTACATACAGATAGAATGGGTATATGTTTTTAATATGTATGCGATACGTACTTTTACCACAGCTGAAGTGCATGCTACAAAGGAGGAGGAGAATGGGAATGGAATCAGCATGAGATAATAAAGTGGCCTAGATAAAGTATTAGCCAGCGATTGATCTCAAACAGGGGATGTTGCTTCTCTCTGACCTGATTACTTACTATGCATAGATTCCATTAAATAGAGCTTAGAATGGAAAGCTTCTGAAAAATACCGTAAATACGGTCAGATCTACCGCTTCCTGAGCCAAACCAGCGTGCAGACGGCCGCCCGCACACGCGGCACCAGGAGGAGTTCAGTCCTTACCCGTCCTGCCCCATCGCGCCTGCTAAGCATACGCGCCCCACTCGGGCATGTCTGCACTTCCCTGGGATGCAGGCTTGCAATGCCGGACAGCTCTATATTTTAAAAGAGAACAGGAACTTCAGGAATCTTCCCCCCCCCCCCCCCCCCCCCTTTACGGAGAAGATTTGTTGAGGTTTCCCTTTTCTTGTTGGAAGGGGAGAGAAGAGAGGTGGAGGGATATTCTAAGATGTTGTGCGGACTTCTCTGGTGCTGAAACGGGATGCATTCGATTTAATTTGATTGTATGTCTTTCACTTCGTAAGAAGGAACAAAAGAGCACACACAGCAAGAACAAGGTGCAGAGCATCCACTAGCAATTATAAAGATCATTCCTCTCCCAGGATAGAGTATTTTCCCATTGCTCAGTGAAATTTCTTTTTTCACTCCTGTGAAAATCTGTTAATTTGAAATACTTTGAAACAATTATATCACTGACTATGTATACACTGAGAAACTGATGTTATAAATGCATCTTTTTTGGAGGGGGGGTAGATAGAACAAAAGGCATAGCGACCGAGTGTAAATATAAGGATTTGATTTATGCTAGCTGTTATGAAGATTTGGTGCTCGCGTGTACAAGAATATCTATGGTACTCGAAAGCCTGACTTTATGTAGGAATTTCATATAGCCTTGGCTTTGGCCCTGTTTTCCAACAAAATGTGCATAGTGACTTTTATTAAAAAAAAAAAAAAAAAAGGGCTTCCTAACATGATAGACAGGGTAAATCCATCCCTGATGTAACCCGGTGGCTTCAATGGAGTTGCCAATCTGGCACGCCAGGTATTGTTAGCCAGCTCTTAAGATGCATTTAACAATTCACTGATCATCAGGAGAGTAGAAAAAGATTGATGTTCTGCTCCCTTCATTTTGCTTTCAGTCTTTAATTATACTAAATTGGTTACAAAATAGTGACTTTCAGTACAGTTAATGTCCAAGGGGAGAAAACCTGCACTCTGATGTTTTGTATGAAGCTAACGACGGTTACACGTTACCCCTTTCATCCTTGGTAGCACGTTGCATCTAAATCCAAAAAAAAACCAATATCCGAGGTAAAATCCTGGACGCATTTAAATTGATGGTAAGCTGACTTCAACAGGTCCGGGATTTCACTGATAATATGTACATCACGCTACCCATTACTGACAGTTAACACAGGTGCAGGTTTGTCAAGAAGTGAAGATACCCATCAGAATTACAACAAGGGTTCTGGAAAGGAGAGACAGCGAACTGGAAAGGATATTACGGTCAGCACCTCTAAAACTCAAAATATGTTGAAACAGCCTTAGCTTTGGTCCTATTTTCCAACAAAGTATGGAAATGTATATTCCACATGTATGTATGTACAGATATGCTTACATGTGTGCATGCGTGTGTGTATATGCATTTTGCATATGCTAATATATATACGCGTGTGAGTTTTATAAATGAAATACGCCTTGACAAGATAGGTAAGTCTACCACAACGTAGCCCTATGACACATCGTCATATAGACTTTAGATTTCACCTAAATAATGAATTACCTAAAAAGCTGTCCCCGAAACCACAGTAAAAGTTCTGAAACAAGCAAATCAACTATTCCAGTACTAAACTAGTCTTCAGAGTGAATCCACCAAGCCCGTGCTTTGTGCTCTGCGCCAACAGAAACAAGCTATTCCTCAGCAAGATGCTATTTTCTATTTTCTGCGGGATCTTTCAAAGAACGCTCCTCCGACAGAGCCTATCGTCCCTCGAACCACGAAACTTGAACACGCAAACAGCATTTGCATCCTTCTGCGCCAATAAAAAGCGCAACTTTGCCAAAAGTAGTTACAAGAATAAGGCTCCAATCTTGCTCACCTTTGAAACCCTGCTAACTTTACTTCTTTGACTTCAGCGAAATGTGCGCTCTGTACTAGGTTTGGAAGGATGTGACCCTTGAATGATTGTCACTGATTTCCTCTATATCCTCTGCACTTCTGTGCCCCTTTTGTTCTCGTTTTTCCTCCTCCATGAAGACCCCCAGACATAGCAGCGTAGGGGCGTCCAGGAACGTGTAGGACTTGACGGGAGAGCAGCGCCTGGGCCGACAGTCTGCTAGAGAAGAGCACGGGGCCCTCAGAGCCCATCAGGCTGCAAGGAGGATTCAGGCCAGCCAACGAGGGCCAGCCACGCTGTGGGCAAGGAGGGGGTCAGCTCTTTATTTCAGCAGCAGTCTACCTCACGCTTAAGTACTTGTTTCTGCAAGTACATTTATAATTGAATAGAGAGTAGGGTGAGGGGGAATATGTATTAAACAAAAGATTTTGTTTAAAAAGTAGGAAGTTTTTTTTTTCCTGAACTGCTATCATTTTAAAAATATTTTACAAAACACCTCCTCAAAAGGGGACTAGCACACTGCAGGGCATGTAGTTGTAAAGATAAATCTGTGCACTTCCCTGGTACTGCAGGCACTCACCCTTTGGCCTCATTTTTATGACTCTACACCCTGGAGTGGTGTTATTGCTTACAAACATACATATATACTTATGGGGGTATGTGCGATCTGCAGATGTTTTATTTATAAGTGGCAAGCGTATTGCATCACTGAAACATGCATTTACAAACAGACATAGGTTTTATGAAACCCTATTCTGTTGTTTTAATAGCTAAGCTATCCAGCCATAGCATAATAGTGCACAAGGTAAATGTGTCTACACGTCTAGAACCTGTTCCAAGTTTTCTCAGATGTGACTAACTGCAAGAATTTTCCAACCATCAAAAGTTAATAAAAAAGACAAAATAAGGCAGCGTAAGCCTTTCATTCTAGGCACATAACATCACAAAGTAGAGTGGCTCTGATAAACTTTAAGGCCTCATTTTGCTAAGGTATTTAAGCAGGTGCCTAACTTCAAATGTAGATCTATTGAAGTTAATACCCTTAAAATTAGATTCACAGTTAAATACTTAACTAACCAGGGCCTAAATTGAGACTAGTGTGAGTTGCAAGATATCTGCCCCAGGGCATCCTCAGAGATTAGCCTTTAACTAGAGAATAGCTGCAATAGAAACACTTGTTTATTCTGCTCCTAGTTCAGAGCAGGTATGCAAGAGAGGAAATGATGCAAACGTGTTCTTGTCCTGTTAAAATATCCTAAAATTATCCCTAGACAAATAACCCACAAAAATAAATCAGGATGACTTTTTATAAACCTCTACAAGGCAGGAAACAGCATATGAAAAAAATTAATGAAACACTTAAAATGAAAAGTATTTGATATGAGTCAGAGGGGATCACAACTCCTATCTACAGGGTAAGTTATTGTACATATTTACAATAATTGTTTGATACAAAATTTTTCTAGCAGCTTAAAAACAGTCAAAACAGCACTCTACACTAAATACATGGCCACAAGGGACTGGCTGGAGAGCAGGTACCCTATTACTGCTTAACTGAAAAAATGACATCTCAGCTCCGATTCCAACACGGAGAGCCGAAAGACCAAAAGCTACATATTAACTCAATCTTCTGTAGCCAATCTAATTTCATTCTACAGGAATATAAGTGAAAACAGTAGCTCCTGCATTTCATTAAAAATACAGTATTTTGACCGTACCCTCTGTCTCCAGTCTTCAGATTTTGAAAGGTTAAGACTGGCAAATGATGACAAAGCATGACCTACATTAAGCGGTAATCCCTGGACAAAAAAACTGAAAAAAACTGTGTATTAAGCATCAAAATGGCTTTGATTGAAATTTGCTGCTGGCTGTGGAAGTTCTGTATTAACTTCCCAAATTGCAAGTAAAGTCCTGGCCACACCGCAGGTAACAGCAAAATATCCATTAACTTCAATGGAATCAGAATTTCACCTTCTGTTTCTGTGTGTGCTCTGCAAACGTGTAATTGCTGCACAAGCCGGAAAAAGTTCAGATGCGAGTTTGCACATGCTAAAAAATGCAGGAAAAACAATGCATACACCTCTATATACATTAATAAAAAGCTTTCATAGACAATGCATACTGAGCGGCTCTGAAGTTTCACTTACCATTAAATCTTCAGGTGCTGGCCTTTCCTTTGGTTGCTTTTTCATGCTATGTATCATAAAACAAAACGGTCACATATAAACAACTGTTCGTTTATTCTGCTTGCTTAAATACTGAAGATTTCTTCCCTTATCCCAGACAGACTGTGCCTGGAATCTCAAGGCACTTCGTAACTTTAGCACGTTCCAGCGGAAGACGCGGCTCCCAACAGCGGCCCAAACGTTCATCGACTTCTTCCCTCCCATCCCTCCCTTATGGTCAAGGTTGATCCATTCTTAATACAATCATTATATTTTCTGTTGACGAGAAAAATATCTTGTTGGCTGTTGTCCACTTTTCAGCTGTGTGCGAGTCTTTAAAGTTTCCTGCAAATTTATAGGTTTCTTTTACCATTTTCCAAAGGTGATTACACTCACTAACGTCTCCCGCAGAACGGCTGCTTTCCTCGCATAGCGACCCAGCCAACAATTATTTGCTTTTCTTCGGTGGTCTACTCTGTTTCTTACCACGAATGAGTTTGAACGTAACGATCATTGAAAACCAATCACGTCAGACAGCATAGTAAGCTGATTCTCATTTTGCCAGGGATTATTACATAGCTTGACACAAAGTATTACACAAACAGGTGGGAAATTTAACTCTAACACTGAACAGCTTCAGGAGAACATGCAATACCCTGGGGTTTCTACCTTAATTTTTTCACATTTATTTCCATTACACGGCAGGGTGATAGTTCATTACACAGCATTACGCTGTTTATAAGATCATGTTTCTCATCCAAACTGTGCTAGTTTTCTGTGCAACAGGTGCAATTAGCTCCTGAAGACTGTGCTTAGCTGCGTGAAGGAGCACAATAACGTGGCACAGAGGTGACCATCCGGAGCTGCCTCCTGACTAATTGGATTACATCCAAACAGCCAGTGTTTACGGCGTAACTGGCATAAAGTCATAAAGTCTGATGCGTTGCTCACTTGACATCTCTAATACTTATTAGGAAGTGATTGCCTGAGCGGTGTATAGAGCGTTTTCCCCGTTTGTTGGCTTTTTAAGATAGCAATGCCTCACACGAAGCGGCTGCATACTGCATGGCCAATATAACGTTATATCGAAACTACTAAATAACCTGTGTTGCAAACAGGAGGTATTAACGATACAATTTACCTTCCCTACAAATAACTACAAGCAGCTCACCCAGCGCCGGCACCAGCGAGGCCGGGAGCTGCGCGGCGAGCAGGCGGGTAACTGTTCTAATCTGACAGTCCACAGTAGCCGGGTCTCCAGGGAAAGCCAGGCTATTAGCCGCCATCAGTTATGCCTCAGCTTGACATCTGTGGAAATTTTAACACAGGTTATCCCTCCCTCTGCTTTTTTTTTTTTTTTTTTTTTTTTTTTTTTAAGAAACAGCCTGTGATTAATTTTTGGAAGGGATTTACAAAAAAAAAAAAAACAGACGTGCAGCTCCACGCACACCGGTGAGTTACACTGCAACATCCTCCAGACGTTGCTCGTGGTAAATTGAGCCTATTGAAGAAGAAGGCCTGTGTTATGCTAACTATTATTTAAATTCACCGATAATCGGACTGCTTTCCCCTTCTGCGTTATTTGTTACATACAATGTCAATCCTGACAGGTGCTTTCTCCTATTAAAAATACCGATTTGATTTACCCAGCCTTTGCGGCAGCAGCCCTGGCGCACGCTAGAGGATGTGACAGTGCTGTGAGGACCAGCCTACAGAAATATATCTATAGATACACACATACACACACATATATATATATATATATATATACACACACACACATATATATGTGGGGCCATGGGCTTCAAGCACCCGGTTTCTCCACGGACGAGGGAACGTCGCCGAAGGCGTCCTCGTGCCCGCGCACCGAGGGGCTCCACCTGATTTACACCGCCGAGCAGCCCGGCCGGGACGCCTGCGGTCTCCAAAGGGCCGCTTCTCAGTCAAGCGCATCGCATTTATATAAAATTCAATCTTGTGTTTTCTGCCACGTGTAAACGGCTGTCTATTATTCTTTTTTGTGAATGAGCCAGTTAACAACAACAAAAATTTCCCTTCACTTTGTTTCTTCAGAATAGCTTACCCTTCACATCTTTATCATCTAGTCACTCCAGAAACGTATTTTTTATTCCATAAACTCCTCCTCTCCCCACTTCTCTGTTAATTTAAAAGGCTTTCAATGAACTATTCAGTTTTAAGGGAAGAAAATATACCCAATGGTGTGTTTTAAAATACGACACTCAGTAAAAATTACTTACTGAAAAGCCAATGAATTAATCAAGGCTGTTTGCCTTTCTAAACATCGAGGCAATTTTGTAAGCAATATTTTAAAAAGTCCTAAATAATGATATTACACACACGAGTCTTTGTGGCCTCTGTACCCCTGGATGAATTCTTCAGAGTCTCAGCACACAAGAACGCACCCAGATTCAGGGCAGGTTTATTAAAACAGGAAAAACCCTTGTAAGTACTTTTACGACCCTTTGTGTAAATAACGTTTACATAATTTAAACAGTTTGCTTAGCTTTGCTGCCCCATCTGCCCAAGGCCCCCAAGTCCCTCTTCTCTCCGAAAGGATGCAAGGAAAGCCATAAGGTCTCGCCGAGCTGCCGAGTTAATGGCATGTATCATTTACATTGAGGGCATGGCATGTTTGCAAACTGAGCTTACCATTGAGTGATGAAGTGTACAAATGGCTCAGAGAACTCCCCGGCTGGAAGGACCGGCGATTCCTGCCAGTGGAACGAAACGAGAAACAGAGTCAGGAAGAGAGAAGACAATTTTTTAGGAAGAGAGCAATATAACAAATAATGAAAAAGAAAGAGAAGGGGGGGGGGGAAAGGAAGCGACAAAGCCCCCTTTTCACACAGAGAATTTGAGGGGGAAAGGTACAAATTCTTCTGAGAATGTGTTATAAAACACTGAATTTCAACTAATGAGTATTACACAATGGGTAAAAACATGTGGAAAGACACTGAGGGGAGGTGAAAAAAGGACAATGATAGCCACAGGGTAAAAAGGAAGGTAGGGAAAGTGTAAATGAGAAATTAATGATTATTTAAGTAACACACAAATGGTCTTGTAATTAACAAAGAGCTGTGAAATTATTCTTGTGTTGACCTTTGTTTCTTTCACTGCATTTGCTATTTATTTACACTCATGTTTATTTACACTTATTCATTTTAGAGGCTGTCCTAATATGCAGGCTGTTCTAGATTTAAAAGGGGAAACAATTTTTAAAAGAATAAAGGTAAGATTTACCAGTGTAATGAAAATAACCATCTAGTATTTATGAAAGCAAAAAAAAAAAAAAAAACCAAAAAAAATTAAGAACGCATGAAAAAAATATACAAACAGGGAACAAACAACATTACCATTTGCAAAGAAGAGCTTTACGAATTTAGGAGTTTTTCCAAGAATGACAGAGAGCTCCACTGTGTTTATAGTGTAACAGCTCAGGATGTAATGAAATTACACTGCAGAGTACTTTAACAGTGTCATCTCATTAGACCTACAGTTGGAACAAGAGAGCCACATAAAACAGGCAGCTGCAAATGACTCCATTCTCATCTATTCTCATTTGCTATTAAAAATACCTTTCGGCGGCTTTTTTCCTCCCTGACATCCCTACACAAAGTACCCTGCAAAGTATGATACATGCACCTATTTAAATTAACAAAGGAATGACTTATTTTAATCTCACTGTGCTTTGGAGTGCTTTGGCCATTTGGATGAGCAATATATCATTACATACAACCTTCCAGCGCTGCAGGCAAGAAACTCAGAGCGTGCAGCATTTGGTGGGAGCCAAACAATTTCTCTAGCACACAACTGTGTCAAATGCATGCATGTATTCATTATTGAGAATGCGAGGAAATAGCTTTGATGTAGTGGAAAAAAGAAGATGATAAAAGCACCTCTGCAATGTGTGTGCCATTATCAATGGTGGCAGATAGACACAACTGCAGAGCCTCCTATGTGATTAGTAAATATACATATAATTGCTGTGGCCAATTATCAGAAAAATGAGATCGGTAATTACAAGACAGAAAATTAACTAGAACTCTTATTAAGGCTTTGTCTCCAATTCAAACAATTGGAAACTGCTGGAAAATACAATTAAATCAAAAGTAACTGAAGAGTAAAAGGAGAAGCCAAAATTGCTTTACAAATTTCAAAGAGTTCTATTAAATACAAGGAGTGTTTGATATAACATGCCCAAATTCTCTTTGAACTTAGACTGGGAGAAGGAGAGGTTATTGTTTCTAAACTTATAAATGACATCAATAGAGGAAGGTCTCCGCTGGAGAGTGGAAGGAACACATGGAAATAAACGGTGCAATTAAACTTCCTCCAGTTCAAGGAACTGCACACCAAAATTATTCATATTAGTATGGAAAATGCAGAGCAAAATGTCAGGCTTGCTTATACCGAGTGGAGCCCAGCAGGTTTAGCCGCTCTCCATCATTTTCCTCTGCCCAGGAGAAGCCTTCCTGTGCTCGCACCTGCAGTGGCAAACGTCACCTCTCCCCAGGTGGGACAGACTCAGAGCAAAGGCAGGCTCCAAGAAAAGGTAGGAAATTCTTGTATTACGGATCATCTTGAAAACGATAAGCCAAAGCTATGAGATCACATTCCCCGGGGAGCTGTCTCTGCCCGGCAATCCACCCCTGCTGTTTATTTTAAGCAGAAGGCAAGTGAGGAGCTTCTTATAAATGTCCCTCTAATAAGGGCTGCCAGCTTGGATCCACACATGCTGGGGGAACAGGACAGGCACACGGCACTTCACACTAATTTGGTAGGTGATAATTTCTGCAATCACAAAGAGATGACGGACCCATAATGGAGTGCAACTTCATTATGAGAGCGGAAGGGAAGCTGACGAGCTGCGCTGAAGCCACCAGCGTTTCACTCCGGCCATCCCAAGCTCAGCCGGCGTCGCGGCTCGGGCAGCCAAGGGAAGAAGCGGCTCTGGCGTGGCAGGATTAACACCATGCCCATGCCGCTCCTGAAACACCTCCAGCCAGAAGATGAGGTGCTCCTGCATAAGCACATAAGAAAATTTCACCTGGGTGAAAAATGCTGCTTTTCCAGCACAGCGTTCTGCACAGCATGGGAATCTCAACCGCACCCAGGCCAAGGGGCTCCTGCCGCATATCCCTCAGTTGTGGCTGTGCCTCGGCTGGCTGCTTTCATCTCAGGAGCTCAGGAAGAGATTGTAGGAGGCAGATGAAAATGGCCTGGATCTCAGTAAAAAGCTACATGCTTTAACGTGTCTTTCCAAGGATTTTAGAGTGGGTGGCCCACAAAACTTATTGGCCGTTTGCTTGACAAACTGCAAACCTTTTGTGAGAATACACCAATCTCAAGAAAACACTTCCTAGGAAACATGTTTGAGGGCAAACAGATCAGTGCAAATAAATACCTTAATTTCATTCCTGAAAACAAGAGCCAATTGTAACTTTACAGTTACAGAGGCACGATAGGGGAGAAGGAGGGGGGTACTGGGTTTTAGTTGATCCAGAAAAGTCTGGACCCTCAACTGCTTCCCTAGTTGAACGCTGAAAAGCTGCCTCCTACGCTGCCTTTTAAAAATGACCTTAGAAACAGAGAACATCCATTCAGTTATGATATCTACCCAGGGAAACCGATGACAGAAATATTTCTATTTCTGCCATCGTTCTATTCAGGAACATTTGAGTAGCAGAAAGGTGAGAGTATGTTGTATTTAGAGCTATTTCCAATGAGAAAAAGTGTTGCTATTGCTACCTCTGTAACTTGAGTGATCACAATGCTGTTATACAACATCTAGAGCAAGAGTCTACAAAAGCTACACAAAATAAATGCAGCCTGTATCATATCCTGAAGTTCCCTAGAAGATGACTCTGGCTGACTCTCAAAGAGATGGGAATACGATGAAAAAAAAAAAAAAAACAAAGCTACAAAGCTCTACCAAGTCTGTGTACTGGAAAACTGTTACACATCTCTTGTATGATAAGATACAGTCACCATTTGTTATAACCACTGGGAACCGTCCATCTGCCTTCCAACAGCCTGCACATTGAACTCACACTGCAGAGGCAAAAAAAGTAGAAAACCACACAGAATTTTAAAGGAGGGAAGAACAGGTATGCTCATTCTGAACTAGAAAACAGGTCTTTCATTTTCATTAAAGACTGTCTCTTTTAACTAGCATCATGGAGATCTACACATTGGGGAGGCTGATAAAGCGGTAGCAGAGTCGCAAACGCAGTTGTAAGGGCTGAGGTACCAACCACCTTTTACATCCACAGGCAGCTCATTCCCTAGACCAGCTATTGGCCTAAGTATTCAAGTTACATTTCTGTAACTGAGACCTGCTGCAGAAGAAGACAAGATCAGCCACTGTGATTCCTGAAGCTGTCAGCTTGATTCTCAAAAACAGCCAAAACGTGTATATACAGCGAGAATGGGGAAGGGCAGCAGGAAAAAAAGTTTGAGTGATGCCTTTGCCTTGTGAATAATGAACAGTTCAAGAAGGTCAACCCATTACAACTGAAACCGTTTAATTATTAATTATGCACAATCTATGAGCAAAAGGACAAGTTCAGAATGTTTAATGTGTGGCAACTCCGACTGGACTCTCTCTTGGCATTTTGTTATTAGCACTTGTCAGCAAGGTGCTCAGGCATAAAGAAAAAAGCACAGCAGCAGAAAATCTGAGCTAGCAGGAGGAGGGAGGGCTTTAAACTTCAAACACTGCTCCTAACATTTAATTTATAGAGTGCCAATGCTCTGGTGTAGACCTTATTGACTTCCATGGAGTTAGGGGAAGTCACATTATCTAAATGAAGACATGGGAACAAGTACACTGAGATAATCCCTTCAAAAGCCCTCTCTTTTGAAGGGAGCGACGGCATTACTATCTGTATCCATTTTTTTCCACAGGTCTGAACAAAGGAATGAATGAACAACCTAATAGCATGTCCAGAAGGTAACTGATCCTTTCCCATCTGTGCACTAAGGGTTTCAATTACAGGTCTGAGCACTAGGAGCTCAGCTACTCTTCAGATCTATTATCCAAAACATCTCTTGGTCTGTTTGCTCCCATTAAGCAGAGCAGTAGCAGAAATGCTGTTGAGGTTCGGGCAATGAATAATGTCCAACCAACCCCAAAAGGAAGTAAAGCAGAAAAAACAGATGAGCCACCTTCCCCTCCTTTTTGTCCACCTTGGAGAGGGAAGGAAGGAGGGTTGTCTGGACAAACTCAAGAAGCTAATTCAACAGGTACAGCTCTGAGTTGCTTATTCTTCTTAGAAACACGCGTCTGCTTATGAAACTCAGAAATAGCTCTTGACCAGAAATACATACCCAAGCATCCCATGATGCCACCCCAACAGAATGTTTCTTCAGGGTGGCATATCTCCTCAAAACAACTAAAAGTTTGAGTTTTATCACATCCTTTCTGAACAAAAAGGAAGTCCACAACCTCCTAGTAACAGGAAAGCCAGCAAACACAGGGTGTTCTACCTAAAATCTTCAAGAAGATGACGACAAAGCCCCCGACTACGTGCTAAGATCAAATCTATACTCTTCCTGCCGCCTCCTCTGCTTCTGGGGGAAGTGCTGCTGGACAAGCATGGAGCAGAACAGCAACCTGTCATCAACACGTCCCCAGTAAAAAGGCTGGTTGCGCAGCCATGCGCACCGCAAGACAGGCTCAGCTACACTTTGTGGGCAGCAGAGCTGGTATTCTCAGCAGATTCCCAGACTCGGTGCAAGGAGGCTTTACCCCCTCTTCTCATCTGCTAATTCCCTCTCTTGTGAAGGGTTAAAATTTCCCATTCCCCAAAGCTCCAGAGCTACTGCTATTCTGCAATACTCTTTCCTCAGTGTGAATGTTTGCGCAGAAGGAGATGCCATGGTCCTATGGCTCTATGGCCACAAGAGGGAAGTTAGTAGAACAGAGCAAACCAAACTTCAGTTACTCTCTCCTCTGGGTTTCTGCAGCATACCCTGTCTTTGAAACGATCAGCTCCTCTCTGGGCAGACACTCCTGTTCTGCATCTTGTCTATTAATGGTGAAATGGCAGTATTTAATAAATAATTTGTGTGCTCTGCAAAGCATTTCTGGCTTACTACTTCAGCCTAAAAAGTCTCTAGGGTTAAAGATTGTTTATGCACTCCGACTTCTCTTTTACCACAGCTTTCAAAGAAAACACCTATTTTTGCATAGTAGTTGCATTTTACTTTGCGGTTAAATTCTCTGTCCCATCTGATTTTTCAGACGCGCTATATTTCGGATGCACCAGAAATACAGCCAGATGCAATTACCAGTAGTAAACGCATTGTAGTTAAAGAGCTGTTTCAGTGAGACCAGCAAATTGCAAATATTGTGCATATTCAGATTTACTCCTGCAAGGACAACTTTCTTTTACAGTACTTCTAAAATTTCATTGTTGACTTTCTAGCCAACCTGCTTCAAAAGCCTTGCACACAAACCTAACGGTAGGCAATTTCTTCCAAGTAACAAGCTTTGCAGAACACAACAATGTCTAGAGGTGGCTCAGAGGCCCAGACTTAAAAGAATTTCTGGATTGTCCCAGTTATGCTCCCACCCCTTAGCAAGAAGGTGAAAGATGATTACATTTTTGTGCTGGGTCACTTCTTGCTCTTTTCTTAGCAGCAGATGCCAAATGTGACAAATTATATGTGAGGGCATTTTGGTGTGAAGTTTTGTCTGCTGGGATTGGAGTGTCAGCAGTAAACTCATTTATTTCCAGATCTCTAGCTGGACTGGAACCAAGGTCGAAAGGCCAGTGTTTTATCCACCAAAACACTCAGCCTACCTTTAACACCTCCAATCATGTGAGAAGCAGCTATTCTCTCAGCCAGCACTACCTGCTCCCCAAGTTCTTGCAAATATCCCATATGCACAAGCTGTATTCATACAGACCGCGTGTAAACATCTGTGGTGAACTAAGTCACTAGATACTTGGAGCTATTTGGTTGTCACTTTGGCAGCATTTGCTACTAGGAGGCATCTTGCAGAGCTCAGAAGGGGCAAGGAAGGAAGCAGAAGAGTGTAATTAACATCAGGAATAATCGGCCGTGTACAACATGCCATTTTCTACCTTTCACCAAGCTTTGTACTTGCCACTGGGGCTCTCTGAAGGGCCTTGCAGATAAGTGTACAGGTAGCTGGAAAACAGGTTAATCCTTTAACCGTAACTGTAATTGCTTTCTCTCTAAGATAAACGTAAGAATTTTTTCTTCTCATTGCTGGTCTCTTGTCGATCATAAGCCAGCAGAGCACAGCAGTGTTTTGGGTAGATACACACACATATGCACATTTCAAATAGCTAAGGCACAGCAGCATGAAACGCAGCCTCTACCTGTTTGCACCAAAGGGACTCAATTGAAAAACTAAGACCATTTATTGTTCCCTTTTCCCTCTGTACACTCCCAATGCATTTTTATTGCTTTTTCATAAAACATTGCTGCAAATAATCAAGCATGACCATTGACATCCACAAGATTGAGTTTTAGGAACCATTAAATGAGCTTGCCCTCTTGGGAAGGTTCTTGCTCAGGTTGGTCTAAAGGTAATTATTCAGCAATTCCTACCTGTGGTTTTACCTTGTTCCTCTATAAGTCTCAGAATCTCATACACTAGTAAGGTCATAGTTTCTGTCTCAATAAAAGTACATCCCAAAACAACTGAACCACAGGACAAATTATGGTGGGTATGTGTACACACACACACACACACACACACACGTATAATCTAACACCAGCCTTTCTTGTATGTAAATCTTCAAAAAGTCAGAAATTTTCAGGGTTAAATATAGCTGTCCATACACTTAAATCAATATACACAAATCTAAAAGGAAATTCACACACACACACAAATTCTGAGCCTTTGAAGTTTTCTACTTCATTTATATAATTAGCAACACATGGCACTGATGCAGCAATAAGATTAAGAAACTGAGTACTCAAAAGGCAAAGGTCTTCCTTGCGTTATTTGATCAAACTGAACATCCTGTTAATTCTTAAGGCTATGCCATAGCGATAAATAGAGGGATATATTTTACCAGGAGAAAGAGATTAGAAATATCTATATAGTTAAACACATGCATTAAAGCTAAGTTATTTTTCTATGGGAAATTCTGAGAATTTATTGACATTGAAATGCTTCATAGCTTAACACTAACACTATCCCAGCATTTACTGGTGCTGTTAAATGTTTCTAGATTATGAATTTAAAAATAAAAAGGAGCTCTTCAATCTGTAGAGTTTGTACAGTCCTTGAGCCAGATTAAAGCACGGTCTTGTGAGACTGACTCTCTGTGGGGACGCTTAACAAAAATGTCCAAGAAACTCCTGGAAAGCTGCTCCCTACTCACTTCTGAAGCTGCCAGAGTACAACTGAGTACAACTCATTCACGAATACAACTTTTTTTTTTTTTTAATTTTGTCTTCAAAATATGCAGAATTTTCGATGTTGCTGTCTCCTATCTGTAAAAATAGGACCTGCTCTTGAAAGTCTTTACTCCTGAAGTTTCTCATGTAACTGATTTGGACCTCCACAAATCCCCAATATTCTCCTTGAAACTGATGGACAAAAACCAGGACCTTTTCCCTCCATAATTCAAAGCAGTAAAAACAAACAAACAGGTAAATGCTAAGTCACTATAACAACTGAAACAAGCTATGGAAACTTTCAAACCAAAATTAGTTTATTTCAGATTATGAAAAATAGGGGGTTAGACATTAGAGCTGATGCTTAACTACAGCGCTTGTGACCACAACTGCTCCAGTATGGTGAAATCCGGTTTAAAGCAACCACCTAAGGGGCTGGCAGTAATTGGTTTCCTAGTAGGGATACTCTTAACTAAGTAAAGGTCAAACAAAATAGCCCTAGAGAGCTTAAGGAAAATTCAAAGTAGTTGCTTAAGCCAGGGGGATTGCCTACTGGCTGCACGCCACGACGCAGGTTGTCTAGCTAACCATCTCCCCCCCAAACACGGCGGACACCTGTAAAGCCAACAGACACAGCACTGAAAGGATGGAAAGTTGATGTGCTGAAAAACAGTTGCGCTGTTGGGCTTAGCCTCTTGGGATCTTCACACACAAGCTTGCAATCACCTAGGCGTTCTACTGAATGCTGATCAGACTAGCAAGCTGGAAAAACACCATTTTAGGAGGTTTTGCAAATCCTGCAACTGTAATAATACAACTGAGGAAGCAACTAAACAGTAACTTCCTATGTAATAATACACTTTTGACATCAGCATAACTGAAAAGTTAATGACTGTATGTTGAAAGAATCTCAAAAAAACAGTGCTATTTTTCAACTGACTGCAACAAACACAAAAATACACTATGATCAGAGCTCTGCTTTTCCGGAAAACTTTAACCCAGATTTTGCTGCAGGGTCACAGAGCCCCATAACCTGCTGCTTCCCACACTGGAAATTTAGAGCAGCCTCATTTACATTTTTAACTAGGAGTTTTCTAATGCATTAACAGGAAAATGCATCATGGTAATCAGTGCCACGGTTCTCACGGTCTCTGTTTGGAAGTAGAATTTGATTTACTGAGTGACTCCTGCAGACATTGGCAAAGACACCACACAACTGGGACAAAAACGTTGCCTGGGAAGTTGCTGGAGATTTGAAGGCTGGGGAGGGAACAGTTAAGCTTTTGGTGA
The DNA here is from genome assembly GCF_040807025.1 of Struthio camelus. Classification (NCBI taxonomy): domain Eukaryota; kingdom Metazoa; phylum Chordata; class Aves; order Struthioniformes; family Struthionidae; genus Struthio; species Struthio camelus. Next base: position 2,381,645 of record NC_090953.1, read on the forward strand.
ACTACAAAATCATGGGAGGCATTCTGAGACTGTGAGCAGCAAGAGAGGTTAAACGGCATACTCATTTTCCTTGCAATCTTTAGGCTTCAGTGTCAACCCACCAAGACAAATTGGGTGGTCTGCATCTCTCTGAAATATCGCTTCTGGAGTCTGCGACATCAGTGGCATTATGCTAGTGTACTATTACGTTTCTAAGTTATCATCTGAGGAGCAAAGGCCAGAAAAAATTCTTTTTTTTTTCCTTTACTTTACCTTTTTTTTTTTTTTTAAATTCACTCAGAGCTTTTGCAGCATGATCCTGTTAGTGAGTAGATTCTATTGCAAATTCTTTGGCTTCATGGTCATGAAACATAGGGCCACGTCTAGGACATCTTCCAAGCCAGGAATAGCTCCTGCTTCCAGCAATAGCTCCTGCTTCCAGCAGGACTCCATTCTCCTTCGTGTTGGAGCATTTCTGGAAAGACTGCATGCACAGCAAGCGATGCATGTCCTTCCCAGTAGGGATTCATCTGCACTGCTCAGCGCTTTCCATATAACATTTTGGTGAGCTGGAGATGAACTAAGCTGAGTGCTAGAATATTAAATTACTCTCAGCTCTCAAACAACAGCAGACTGTCTTTATTGCTGGCTGTATTGCAGGATGAAGTACATTAACAACCATTCTACGCTCATCTTTGGACCAGGAGCAGAAGTCTTCTCATGGTGGGAGAAGCCACTATGATTAGGACTGTTGCTTAAATGAGCGTGTCTTATTTGTAGCTGGATCAGATTTAACTGTAAGTTACCACATGTTAAAAAATAAAGGTCCTGGCAGGAATATATCATATTCACATGATGCCTCGCACTAATTTTGGCATTAAAAAAATCCCAGAACCAATGTCACAAAAAAACCAATAACGTAATTTATCAAAAATTTGTTTGATACAGGTTATAATGCTTCTCAAATCACTTATTCTGCAAAATTTCTGCAAGTAAATTTAAGTCCTAGGGAATGAAAAAACAGACTTTTGAAACTGCCGAAGCGATCTGCTATGTATCATATATTCCATGGTGAGTTAGAAAACAACTCCACAAAATCTCACTACTGCAGAACGTCTAAAAATTTCCATGGACAGTTTTTATTCTACAGTATGCCACCTTACAAAGTCTGTGAAAAGTCCAGGATACCTATGCCATATAAAAGCAACCTCTTAAGTAATTTAGTTATCAATAAATCTTAAGAATTAAAGATAATCATGAATGAACAGAACATTAACTTTTGGATTACTGCTGTGTTTTGGTGAAATGTGTAATAGTTCTGAAAAAACAGTGATTGCCAATATAATAAGTAACTATTAAAGGGAATCAAGGGCTTAATGTTACTTCAGTTTTATCATTTTAAGAACTAAAGTGTATTAATTTTAGTTTATTGCACTTTAAAGGGAAAAAATCCTGGATTTTTTAGATTGTTTCTTACATTAAAAATAGACCAGGATCACTTTCCATCTCCCAAGAACACTTCCTAAAATGATGATGCTGTTCAGACTGACCAAATAGGAGATATCGCCACTTTTTTTCTGATCTACTTGTATATTTTTAATCAAATATATAAACTCGCAGTTTATCACAAAAATAATGCAACCCTGAATAAATCGAAATACATGCTTAAGTCTCATTGTTGATATACTTTTATAAATAAAGATGAACATACACGGATGCTTAAGTGATTTGCTGAATTTAGGCCTCATATAATGGAAAATATGAAATAATATTTCTACTAGGTACTCTGGCTCTATTTAAAGGTTGCTGATAGTCATCTTGCCCCTTGAAAGTCTTCCATGTTAGTATTAGCTAGTCCTGCCCCCTCCCCATCTTTCTGGGTAAGCCTGGAATCAGCTTGGGGCACTGGGGATACAATTCCTGCTTGGATTCATACGCACAGCTCCAAGCTATGCAGAGAGGTAAGGTAGTGGTGCAAAAACAAATTAGGTACAGGAATACCGGACACAAACTTCTAGGTTCTCCTCATATCAGGTTCTGGAGTTTTTAGCCAGACTCTATACGGAAAGAGCAGGGCAAACGTTGCCAGCGAAGACTCAATTTCAAGAAACATCCTTTTTCACAGAGCCAAACCTCCAAACTATTCTCTGTCACATGAAAAGACCTATTAAGAGACTTGAGGAAAACAATCCAGAGTTTTCAACTGTAACAACTTCAGCAAATTATTACTATGGCATAGAGCTACCAGGAGATGGGAGATCCTTGAGAAAGCTTGATCCCATCCTCACAGATCCCAAGTCAGAAGCTGACTGCTCCTCCCATATTCGATGATACCATGGCTCAACCAGGAGCCATGCCATTATGGGACCACTATTGTGCTCTGTTTGAAGAGAGAGGGAAGCCACAGATCATCACTCCTAGTGGTTATGATCGTCATTAAGCTAGGCGGGGAATTCTGCACCAGTGTCTGCGAGCTCCTATGGGGACGGGCTGTACAGAGCAGCTGCAGGAGAGGAGCTCTGCTCCTGCCTCCTGTGAGTTTCCCCTGCCTATAGCCAAGGGGAAAATTCGGCCCAAAATAATCAGTCTGACAGCACTAAACATCTCAAATCTTTAATACTCATGGTAGCAACAGCAGCTGTACAGTACCAGATAGCGAAGAGATACTCTCTCTCAAAAGGTCCTTGCACAGAAGAAAGAGTGCAATTAGCCAAATAAGTGGGTCCCTCTGTTATTCCTCAAGAGTCACCTCTTACAAAATATAAAGTGAGAAAAAAGAAGAGTCTCAAGTTGGAGAGATGTGAAGTCTTTATATATGGGACAGGGCTGGGGGTGAGGGAAAAGGGTCTATTAAAGTCAATGCTACACATGCACTAGAACACAATAACCCTTAATATAAACGTCCTCCAAGACACTGTCATGCCAAGAATCTGCACTTCCAGGTATGACAGCCACTATCTAAACACTATATATCTTATTAAATGACACCCTAACGATACACACGTACCAAGCAAATAACGCTACAGAGCCAATCCATTCTACTCTTCCCCCCAGGCTCTAAAGGTTATGGCATACAACTTCCATTTAGACATCGAGAGTGTGTTGCAAAACAAAGTGAGTTGCACTTAAAGAAATTTCAACAGAGCTATGCTCTGTAACCTAAAAATCTCAACATGCCCACAAGCACAGCGCACTCTGAACCACCAGCTCAGGAGAATTATGGGGCAGTAGCATAGAGTGGAACACAGAATAAGTTAAAACAAGTAAATACCAAGATACTAACGTTAAAACTAGCTCAGCACTCACAGATGTTTGTGGACTACACTACACCAAGATCCTTGGTCAAAGCATTTGTAAGAAGACTGGAGCAATTCTAA